>NC_069079.1:78264447-78575370 GCF_025698485.1 Gossypium arboreum | reverse complement strand
AAAGCCGAAGAGCTTAGAAAGGAGAATCAAAAAGTTGATGTGGGAACTGGAGAATTTCGAAAAAGGTCCTCGGGAAAGTCTCTTCAACATGCATCGAAGAGATTTCGAGAAGATGTGAGCCGGTCTAGAGGCGCTTCGGGCCTTTTTAGACGAGATCGCGACCGACCCCCTGTGACCACACGAGTCACTTCGATCGCCAGTGGTGGAAATGATCGTCGAGAGAGAGCGGAGTGCCAGTATTGTGGCAAATGGCATTCCGGAAGTTGTAGATTCCGTGACCGCTCCTGTTACAAGTGCGGAGCAGTTGACCACTTCATTAAAGATTGCCCAAGGTTGTCTGAACAAAATGTAGATCAGAGTGGGAAACCGGGTGCTACCACAACTCGAGGTAGGCCACCTAGAAATATGGGCAATGTTAGTGGCGGTCAGAGAGGATCTAGAGATGCTACCATCAGATCTGAGGCTCGTGCTCCTGCTAGGACTTATGCCATACGTGCACGCGAGGATGTTGCCTCACCAGATGTTATTACCGGTACTTTCACTCTTTTCGATACTAATGTGATTGCTTTAATTGACCCTGGTTCTACTCATTCTTATATATGTGAAACCTTAGCATCCTGTAACACCCCAAACCCGAGACCATCGCCGGTGTCGGACCCGAGGGTTAACAAACCAAGTTCACATGTTTTTGCCCACCAATTTGACATTTCCAGTCAGGCTGGAAAACTGCGTCACTGTCGCCTTAAAAATCATATCTCGAGTTTCAAAACTCGGAAACTGGTTTCGTAAATTTTCCTGAATTTAGACTCATATATCCATCCATGGATTTATTTCTAGGATTTTGGTCGGGCCAATTGGTACAGTTTATTAGTTAAAGTTACCCTGTTACAGGGATCGACTGCTCTGACCTTCGCGCGGTATAACTTGAATATCTCTCTGTACAGGGCTTTAATGCTGGTGTCGTTTGTTTCTAATGAAACTAGACTCAAAATGGAATCTGTAAATATAAGGTATATCTCCTAATTCTTTTTGGATAATTTATAGTGAATTTTAAAGTTGCGACAGGGAACCCAGAAACCATTCTGGCCCTGTCTCACAATGGCTTTAATATCTCTTAACCTGTAACTCCTATGACCGTTTCGTTTCTTCCATATGAAAATAGACTCATCAAGGTTCATTTACATAGCTTATTCACTATCTAATTCCATTCCTATGAATTTTGGTGATTTTTCACATTCAGGCCACTGCAGCTGGCAGCATCTGTTTTAAGATAGGACTTACCTATTTGGTGGTCTCCATGATTCAACTAGCCTTACCATACATAGGTTCATATATGATCATTTTAACCATGCCAATGGCTGATCATATGACCAACATTCCATTTCAAGCCATAGCCACATCATGACACAAAATATACACATACAACCCGAATTAGTCTAAGTTCATGCTTCCTTTTCGAGCCATTTTCGCACGGCCGTACATACTTACATTACAACATATTTAACAAACAAGGGGTAGTCCTATACATGCCATCTCAAGTTCAACCAAAAATTTATACCAAAATGGAGGCTTGATAGTGTGGATGACTTCGACTTCAAGATCCCAAATCCGATTGCCTCGAGCGAAATCTAGAAAACTAAGAGCCAAAGCAACGGGGTAAGCATTTTTATGCTTAGTAAGTCTCAAGGAATATAATGAACTATAAATTTACAGCAATACATTCACATAGCCAAATGCATCATTTCATTAATACACATTCTTACTTCATACTTCATCATTATATAAGTTCGCAAAGCATCAATCAATTCAATAACTGAAATTCATTAGTCGATTGAGCGAATGTTGCTCAAACACATCGACTTTCCAATGCACATATAACGTACCTTATCCTTTGGGCTTTCCGAGTGTACTAATTAAATTCATTTGACAACCAACACTCACCTCCAGCCCAAGATTCTTGAATGTAACGGATTTAATCACGTGCACAAATGCCTTTGGTCTTAGCCGGATAGAGTAACTTCATACGAATGCCTTGGGCCTTAGCCGGATATAGCCACTAGCACAATTGCCTTGGTCTTAACCGGATATAATTTCAGCATAGTTGTCTTGGGCTTAGCCGGATATCATTCAATTTCTCATGCACACATACATCAAAAATCATTGGACATACATATTTCATTTTCGTTACTAAGGCTCAAACACAATTATAATCATTAGCATATTCGCCTTGGGACTTAGCCGGGTGGAATTCAAATACTCATACACACATAATCAATAATCATACACATCCATATTTCATCTCACATAATTCAAGTAAGGTCACTTCTTGAGGACTTACCTCGGATGTTGTCGAACGGCTTTTTCGGCTATTCGATCACCTTTTCCTTCCCTTGTCCAATTGTGGCCCTCTTAGCTCTTGAGCTAATTCAAACAAATTCAATTTATTAAAATCTCATTGTGCTTGCTTATGGCGAATATGACAAGGATTTTAAATGGTCATATGGCCACTCTTTAGCTTGAATACACAATGGTCATGCACATTTTATACTACATCAAGCAATTCAATACAATTTATTTGAGCATCAAGGAAATGCTAAGGCCTTCAATAGGCTACCCAAGGCGAATATTCATGTACATGTTGAGGTCAATTTTGCACTTAATACCTCGCAAAAACAGCATGCAATCTACTAATTAATGCTTTGCACATTGTGGCCCAAAACTTATAATATAGCATCAAGCACTTATATGTGTGCTAGGCGAATTGTGCTTGCAATTTCACAAGCATTCTTCCACATTTTCTTCTTTAAATCAATATATTCATCACTTAGTTCATAACCAAACATAATGTGCAATCATATATATGCATATATGAGCATGGCGAATTTTCAAGGTGTCCATAGCCATCCAAAACACAAATTTTAACTAACATGCAAGAAGCATGAATCATGCTCAAGAATGCATCATGGCGAATATGACAATCATGCTCCTTTTCAACTTTAATCATGATAAAACAAAGAAAACTCAAAATCTTACTCATGAATAGAAAATCCATCATTGCATGCATCATCATCAAGCTTCACACTTAGCATGCAATGGCTTTATCACCATAACAACTTTGCCCAAATACCATTTCCATGGCATAACAAAGATTTGAGCCATGGCTAACATGCACATCAAGTTAGTAACCAAGTCATGCATGAAACTCCAAACACAACCTCATACATACCTTAATCTTGGTACAAGTATGGCCAAATCTCCTTCTAGTTCTCTTCTAAACCAAAAATGGAGCAAAAATCCTTTCTTCCTCCTTATGATTTTCGGCCAAAAGATGAGAAAGGATGAACAAATTTTTTGTTTTCTCTTCTTGGTTGCACGGCAATGGGGGAATGCTACTCTCTCACACATTTTTTTCATTCTTTTCTTACCCATGCTTATTTGTTTATGATTTCTCCTAATGCCCAACAAAACATGTTTCATGACATGTTTAGCCCATATCACTTTGTCATGGCGGCCATCATTTGTAAAAAGGAAATTTGACATGCAAGTCCATTATTTTGCATGCATGCTTTAATTAGTCATCACATATTTCCCTATCGTACTTTCAAAGTTCACTACTAAGTCCTTTCTTATAAATTAGCACCTAATTAATAAAAATCGAGACACGAAATATTTACGCATACCAATTCCACATACAATAAGCACGGAATATAACACTTAATTATTCTTGTGACTCGGTTTCGTGGTCCCGAAACCACTCTCCGACTAGGGTCACATTCGGGGTGTCACACATCCAGTAAGACTTTGCCTATTGAGTCTACTGAGTTTATAATTCGGGTGTCAAACCCCTTGGGTCATTACGTGCTTGTCAACAATGTGTGTAAGAAAAGTCCCCTAGTATTTCGAGGTTCTTGTTTTCCGGCGGACTTGATGCTTTTGCCGTTCGACGAATTCGACGTTATTCTTGGTTTGGATTGGTTGACCATGCACGATGCGGTTGTAAATTGCAAAAGCAAGACTATCGATCGAGGTCTTGCGAATAACGAGATAATTCGGGTTGAGTCTACGGACTTAAAGGGTTGCCACCGTGATATCAGCAATGTTGGCCCGAAATATGTAAGAAAAGGGTGCAAAGCGTACCTTGCGTATGTGCTCGATGACAAGGTGTAATACCCTGAAAATCTTTACAGTAATATATTATCCTTGATATAATAAAATAAGGAAATAAAGTGATAAAAAGGGAAGTTTTGAGTTATGGCAACATTGAGAAGTAAATTATGATATCTTGATTAGGAAAGGACTAAATTGTAAAAGTTAGAAAAGTTTTGTTGCCTAAGAGTAAATACTCAAGACTTAAAGGGTTAAAGTGTAAATATGAAAAGTTGAAGGACCAATAGTGTAAATATTTTAAGGGTAGAATGATCTAGAAACTAAGGAAAATGGATGAATTAGGACCAAATTGAATAAGTGAAGAACTATGAGGGACTAAATTGCAATTTTACCAAATTAAATGATGACTCAAGGATGGAATTCTAAAAGATCATGAAGGGCAAAATGGTCAATTAGTAGAGAGAGAATTCTAGAATGTAATGATTATGTTAATGATATTTTAAATTAATTAATTAGATAAATATTATTTTATTAATATTTTATGAGATATTTAATATTATTTTATTATTATTTATTTAGTATATAAGGAAAGAAAGATGAAGAATTTTATCATCTTTCCTTTCCATGCAAACTAACGTGAGAGAAAGAGAGGAAGAAAGAAAGTTTTACTTTCTTCACAATTTAGTTCTTTTACCAAAATTTACCATTTTCACCCAAAAATCAAATGAATTTCCATAGCTACCAAGAGAAAAATGTTAAGGAGAACATGGGGAGTTAGAATATCAAGTTGGATTCAAGAAATAGAAGCTGGAGGAGAGAAAATCAAGTTAAAGATTGGTATCAAGAGAATAAGGTAAGTACATCAAGATTTCAATATGTTTTTAAGTTTGTTATTGTTGATAAATCATGGAAATAATGTTATAGTAGAGTTTTATTACATAAGGTCCTATGTTCTTGATATGTTAGTGAAGAGAAAATAAGAGAAAGTGATGAGAAATGGTGTAGAAAAAGAAAATAAGGGTGTTATAACATGGTAATTAATATCTTGCACTAAAACAGTTATGGACAGCAGCAGTAGTCTAAATTTGAAAAATCACCATAAATTTTATAAATTGAATTAGAAGATGAAAAAAATATGGAATTAAATATTAATGAGTCTAGTTTCTCATAGAAGAAACAGTGTAAGCAATGAATTTGTAAATTTTGATATATAATGAATTTTGTGAGACAAGGTCAGAATGAATTCGGGTTCCCCTGTTCAGACTTTGAAAAATAATAAAAAAATTAAGAAAATAATTAGAGGCTTAAATTTATATTTATAGAATCCTGAATGAGTCTAGTTTTATTAGAAACAAACTATAACATCATTTGAATTCTGTAAAAGGAGATAACTAATTTTTAGTGAAGAAGGGTCAGAACTGTCAGACAGCAGAACAGGGGTGAATTTAATGAATAAACTGTACTAATTGGCTAAACCAAAAATTCTGAAAATTTTATGATAAGAATACATGTGAGTCTAGTTTCAGGAAAAATTAACGGATCTTAATTTCGAGTTCTGTAGCTTAATATATAAATAATTTAGTGACTATGACGCAAATGGACAGTTTTGAATGTACATATAAGTAAATAGTGAAATTATTGATAATGTTACTTGTTGTATGTTATATAAATTAAGGATGTGGAATGGAGAGGAGGAGGAGGAAAATATGTATGAATATTCATCTAGCATGGCTAATTTGCATGTTTTAGGCTCGGGGACTAAATTGAATAAAAGTAAAATTTTATGGGCAATTTTGTAAAAATGTCGAAATGACTAAATTGCATGAAATAGATTATTTTATTATGTAAATTACAAAAATTTAACGAAATTATCAATTTAGTTCAAGATCGGGAAAACATGTTTTAGGGATTAAATTGAAAAGTGTTGAAATTATGGAAAATTTTGATATTTTATAGAATTCATGGATTATTATCATTATATATGAGAATAATAGTTGGAAATAAGGATTAAATTGCAAGAATTTTACTTTCTGTCCCTAAGGATGAAATCGTCATTAATTAAAAGTTTAGGGGCAAAATGGTAATTTTGCCTAGAGCATTAATTAAATATATTAGAATATGAAATGAATGAAAATGATGATCAAATTTATTTATAAAGATCCGGACGACACAAATACGAGACTTGATCATGGAAAGAAAATATATCGAATAATAAAATAATAAACACAAGCAATCAATGAGGTAAGTTCGTGTAACTTGAATTATATTCGAAATGCTTGAGATTGTATGTTATTGATGTGAATATGATTTGAATGTTCATTGTATGAAAATTTATAAAACATTGATATATTTGATAAAATGGGAAGAAATCCGGTTGAATGAAAGGAAAATTCGATGGATTTACGAAAAGGAATTGTGGTAAAAAGGATCTAGCCGGACGGGTGATCCTATCTTGATATAGCCCTCCGAAGAATATGTGTAAAATGGATTTAGCGGACGGGTAATCCGAATTAGAGTCTGAATTTAGCTTTGGACTAGTAATTGAGATCCAAGCTCATTAGAGTAATTGTCGTTGCGAGGATTTAGCACGGGTGGTAATCCCGACAATACTCTATGAGTTTATATTGCAGGATTTAGCTGGATGGTAATCCTGCTGCAAGGATGAGGTTCGCGGGAGTGTGCTCTCTGATATGAAATGTGTAAGACCATGGTTGAAAGATACCATGGCAACCTGATATGAAATGTGTAAGACCATGGTTGAAAGATACCATGGCAACTGATATGAAATGTGTAAGACCATGGTTGAAAGATACAATGGCAACGTGATATGAAATGAACAAGACCATGGTTGAAAGATACCATGGCAACATGACGAGAAAATGAGTAAGACCATAGTTGAAAGACACTATGGCATCATGTCAAAGATAAATAAGACCGTGGATGGGAGGCGCTCTAGCATCATTGAACAATTGATATTCGGGTAATATGTATCGGATGACGAATGGTTATATGAAATAATTATGAAGATAGATAAGCGAAATAAGTACAAGTACATGAAATATAATTTATGTTAAGTTTGATATAAGCTATTAGGAATAAATATACATAAAATATATGGAAATGATGGAGCATGAAATATTGATATAATGAAATGAATGATATATGCTTATGAAGAAAGCGGTAAGAGCATGATATGTTTCATGACATGTACATATATGATTATTTTGATATGTTGATACAAGGAAATTATGTAATTGAGACTATTATTAAACTCAAGTACGATATGTCGAGAAAATAGATATATCGGTGTTGAATTTATATGAGATATGTGCAAGTATACTAACAATGTTCTTTGTTTGATGCTTATACAAGCTGTCAAGCTGTTGATTGAATGGTAATATATTTATTTATATGATGCATTGAATCGGTAAGTATTTAAATTTTTTAGCGATCTGTAAATGGTAGTAATGCTCAAACCCATTACGGCGGCGGATACGGGTTAGGGGTGTTACACAAGGAGTTAGAAAAGAAACCCGAATCTGCGGTGGTTTGCGAATACGGATGTTTTCCACGAAGAATTGCGGGTTTACCACCTGTTCGGGAAATAGAGTTTGGCATCGAATTGGTGCCTAGTACCACTCCAATTTCGATAGCTCCGTATCGTATAGCACCAACGGAATTAAAGGAGTTGAAAGCTCAGTTGCAAGAATTGGTGGATAGAGGTTTTGCTCGTCCGAGTTTTTCACCTTGGGGTGCGCCAGTGTTGTTTGTGAAAAAGAAGGATGGAACTATGAGGCTGTGCATCGACTATCGTCAACTTAATAAAGCGACGATAAAGAACAAATATCCGTTAGCGTATCGACGATTTGTTCGATCAAGCTGAAGAACCTCGGTGTTCTCGAAAATAGATTTGAGATCGGACTATTATCGATTCTTGAATTGAGATTGGACGTACCCAAAGCGCCTTCGAATGAGATATGGTCACTACGAGTTCCTAGTGATGCCGTTTGGGCTTACAAATGCCCCTGCGGTATTTATGGATTTGATGAATCGGATCTTCAGACCATATTTGGATCGGTTCGTAGTCGTGTTCATTGATGACATCTTGGTCTATTCAAGAAATGAGACCGAACATCTTGAACACGAGGTTAGTCTTTGCAAATTTTACGGGATAAGCAATTATATGCTAAGTTCAGCAAGTGTGAGTTCTGGTTAAGAGAGGTTAGCTTCTTGGGGCATGTGGTATCTGCATCGGGTATTCGAGTCGACCCGAACAAAATTTCAGCCATACTTAACTGGAAGCCTCCGAGAAATATTACCGAGGTTCGGAGCTTTTTGGGGCTTGCCGGTTATTACCGACGATTTGTAAAAGGTTTCTCAACGATAGCCACGCCAATGACGAAGCTACTCCAAAAGGATGTTAAGTTCGAATGGACGGAGAAATGTCAGAAAAGTTTCGATCAATGAAAACTTATTTGGTGAAGCCCCAATTCTAGTGCAACCCGAATCGGCAAAGAGTTTGTCATCTTTAGTGGCGCCTCCCTACTTGGGTTAGGTTGCGTATTGATGCAAGAAGGTCGAGTTGTGGCTTATGCGTCGAGACAATTAAAGCCACATGAGAAAAATTACCCGACCCATGATCTCGAATTGGCTGCCATCGTATTCGCCTTAAAGATATGGCGACATTACTTATTTGGTGAGAAGTGCCATGTGTATTCGGATCACAAAAGTCTCAAATATTTGATGACCCAAAGAGACTTAAATCTGCGACAAAGACGTTGGCTCGAGTTGTTAAAAGATTATGAGCTCGTCATTGATTATCACCCAGGAAAGGCTAATGTGGTTGCGGATGCCTTAAGCGAAATCCTTTGTTTGCTTTACAAGCGATGAATGTACACTTGTCTATCTTACCCGATAATGTGTTAGTAGCCGAATTAAAGGCCAAACCATTGTTGGCTCATCAAATTCGGGAAGCTCAGAAAGTTGATGAGGAGTTGCTTACAAAAGCGAAGTGAGTGTGTTCGAACAAGGAATCGGAGTTTCAAATTGATGATGACGATTGTTTGAGGTTGAAGTCGTCTATGTGTTCCAAAGAATTGAACTTATTTCGATAATTTCGAGCGAAGCCCATTGTAGCCGAATGGCAATCCACCGAGAGTACGAAGATGTACAACGATTTGAAAGCGTCGATTTTGGTGGCATGGTATGAAACGAGACATCTCGACTTTGTTTGAGATGTTTAATATGTCAACAAGTGAAAGCGAAACATCAAGTGCCTTCAGGATTACTTCAGCCGATCACGATACCCGAGTGGAAATGGGATCGAGTCACAATGGACTTTGTATCCGGACTGCCATTGTCAGCGAGTAAGAAGGATGCGATTTGGGTCATTGTAGATAGATTGACTAAGTCGGCTCACTTTGTCCCCGTACGTACGGATTTTTCAATGGACAAACTAGCCGAACTGTACGTTTCTCAGATTGTGAGATTACACGGGGTGCCTAATTCCATCGTGTCGGATAGAGATCCGAGATTTACCTCGCGATTTTGGAAGAAGTTGCAAGAAGCTTTGGGTACCAAGTTGCATTTCAGCACCGCCTTTCACCCCCAAACCGATGGTCAATCCGAGCGGATAATTCAGATACTTAAGGATATGTTGAGATGTTGCGTCCTCGAGTTCAGTGGTTTATGGGAACGGTATTTGTCTTTGATTGAATTCGCTTATAACAATAGTTTTCAATCAAGTATTAGGATGGCACCTTACGAGGCTTTGTACGGTCGTAAATGCCGTACACCATTGTTTTGGTGAGCTCGGTGAAAGTAAAATTTTCGGGTGGATTTGATTAGAGATCTTTGAGCAGAAAGTGAAAGTAATCCGTGAAAGTCCGAAGTTAGCCTCGATCGCCGAAGAAGTGTGCAGCGGATCTGAAGCGTAAAGACATCGAGTATCGGTGGGAGATAAAGTGTTTCTCAAGGTTTCACCTTGGAAAAGATACTCGATTCGGTAGTAAGGGCAAGTTGAGCCGAGGTTCATTGAGCCATATGAGATATCTGGCGAGTCGATCCGGTGGCATATCGTTTGATTTTGCCCCCGAACTCGAAAAGATTCACGATGTCTTTCATGTTTCGATGCTTGACGCTATAGATCTGATCCATCGCACGTGATTAGTCCATCGAGGTTGAAATTCAAGCCAATATGAGTTATGAGGAAGAACCGATTCGTATCCTGGCACGTGAAGTGAAAGAGTTACGAAATAAGCGGGTTCTGCTAGTGAAAGTGTTATGGCTCAAACACGGGATGGAAGAAGCTACTTGGGAAAGCGATAACTCTATGAAGGAGCGATACCCAACCCTATTTACGGTAAGATTTTCGGGACAAAAATTTCTTAAGTGGGGAGAGTTGTGACCCAAAATTGACCCTAGCCGGAAGTGGTTTGAGACCGCTAAACCGAAGTCACCGAAATGTTTGAATGTAAAATTTATTGTCTAGAATATGTAATTATGAATGTGTGAAAATTTCAAGTTCGATTTAGCCGATTGCATGTGAATTGAGTTAGTAGGACTTGTGTGACACTTTTGAAAAGTGAAAGGCTAATCTATAAGGACCTAATAGTGCATGTAGTCAAGGGAGGACTTGCATGTCAAATTTCCCCCAAGATGTAGTGGCCGGCCATGACAAGGAATCATGGGCTAAACATGTCATGAAACATGTTTTGTTGGGCATTAGGGAGAAATGATAAACAAATAAGCATGGGTAATAAAAAAGAAAAAAAATGTGAGTGTGAGTGTGAAACCCCATTGCTGTGTATTGTAGATGAAAAAAGAAAAAATTGTTCATCCAACCTTGCATTCTCTCTTGACCGAAAATACTAGAGGAAGGAAGAAATTTTGCTTCATGTTTGTTTTGGAAGAGGATTAGGGAGAGGTTGGCTAAACTTGCATCAAGATTAAGGTATGTTTGAGATTGTGCCATGAAATTCATGCATGTTTTAGTTGATAGCTTGATGTTCTTGGTATCCCATGGTTCAAATCTTTGCAATGTCATGGGAATGAAATTGACCAAAGTAAATGTGGTGTAAATGCCATTGCATGCTAAATATCAAGCTTGATAATGATACATGTGATGGGGGATTGAGGACTCTTAGATTTTCTTTTAGCATTTTGAATGAGATGCTAAGTTCTTTGCTTAATCATGACCAAAATTATGGTGTTGTGATGTATTCGCCATGGTACATCCATAATTGTGATTTATGCTCATTGCATGGAAAGTAAGATTTGTGTTTTGAAATTTTGTTCGTGTTTAGTTACAATCAACTTGAGATTCGGCTCTAGCATATATATATGTATATATGTTGTACATGATGTATTGGTATGACATATATACTATTTCAAGGTGTATATTTGCTTGTGATGATGTTTCGATCATGAAGGAAATGATAGATGTGTATTGAGTTACATTATGGAATGCATTACTTAGTAAAATGTATGCTGTTTTTTTTTTGGTGTGGTATAAAGTGTATAATTGGCCTCAACATGGACATGCATATTCGGCCACATGAGGGGAAATTGGTGTGCATGCACTCGGTTAGAGGCAAGCATATTGATGCCTATTCTTGGCTTAGAAAATTCAGCTAAGAGGAATATTAACTAATGTGTTGAGTTCGATTCATGATTTTGTGCATATGCGACTTTGATGCCTAATGAGTATATATATATATTGGCTAGGCATCTTGAATTCCTCTTTCGATGCTCAAATGATAAAACCAATTTATTTGTTAAATTAAGCTCAAGAGCAAAGGGAGCTAAATCCGATAAGGGAAGGAAAAAGTCGTCGAATAGCCGTCGAAATCGTTCGACCACGTCCGAGGTAAGTTCTTGAGTAATAGAGCTTAAATTCGAATTGATTAGATCATGTTTAAAGCAAATTAAAATCATGCTATTTGTGTGTGGCTATTGAGCGAAATGGCAAGTGTAAAAGTGCCTTGTGTTTGAGCTTCGCTATTGAAAATGAAATCTGAATGTGTCATAATTTATTGACAATTGTGCTCGGTTATTGAATGATGTCCGGGCTAAGTCCCGAAGGCTTTGTGCTAAGTGACTATATCCGGACTAGGATCCGAAGGCATTAAATGCGAGTTAATAAATCTGGGCTAATCCAGAAGGCTTTGTGCAAGTTACTAAACCGGGTTAAGTCCGAAGGCATTCGTGCAAGTCGCTATAACCGGGGCCGTCCGAAGGCATTTAAGCGAGTCGTTATATCCGGTTAAATTCGATGGTGCGTGATTCTAGAATAAGCAATCTTGCTGTAAAATTTCAGTTAATGCGCTTGAGAAAAATTCCAGCAATGAGGTATGTTCATATGAGCTTGAATCAGTTGATTCCTTGAATAATATTCGCTCGATCGAGTAATGAGTTTCGGTATGTGACTAAGGTGATCCCTTATGTATGATCATAGGGGTTGAAATGTGAAATGAGTATGATATTGAGAGTTTGTACATATGAAATTATCCGTTAGCTTTATGAATGCTAAGTTTTTGTTGTGCTGGAATTTCTTGCTCAAACTTACTAAGCATAAATTGCTTACTCCGTTTCTCTGTTTCTCTGTCTTATAGATTTTGCTCGTTAGCTATCGGATTCGGGATCCTTGAAGTCGAAGTCATCCACACTATCAAAGCCTCCATTTTGGTATAATTTTGGTTGAACTTTGAAATGGCATGTATAGGACTACCCTCGGTTGTTTTTAAGTACTTGTGATGTATATGTGTACGGCCATGCGAAAATGGTTCGTAAAAGTGGATTATGAATTTGACCATTTGTGCTTGTAATTATATTTGGTTTCATGATGTGATTATGGTTTGGAATGAGAGTGTTGGTCACATAATCAGCCATTGGAATGGCTAAGTATGATCATATGTGGACCTATGCTTGTAAAAATTATAGTTGGCCCATGGAAACCACAAGATAGGTAAAGGTTACCTTGAAAACAGATGCTGCCAGCAGCAGTGGTGTGGTTTTGAAAAATCACCAAAATTTGTAGGAATGGTATTAAATAGTGAATAAGTTATTTAAACGAACCTTGATGAGTCTATTTTCATATGAAAGTAACGAAACGATCATATGAACAGTATATCGAGAGATATTAAAGTTCTTGTGAGACAGGGCCAGAACAGTTTCTGGGTCCCCTGTCACGACTTTGAAAATTTACTATACATTATCCAGAAAGAACTAGAAGTCATGCCTTATATGTACTGATTCCATTTTGAGTCTAGTTTCATTAGAAACAAACGGAACCAGTATTAAAGCCCTGTACAGAGAGATATTCAAGTTGTAACACGCGAAGGTCAGCGTAGTCGACCCCTGTAACATGGGTGACTTTAACTAATAAAATATACCAATTGGCCCAACCAAAAATTGTAGAAATAAATCCATGGATGGATATATGAGTCTAAATTCAGGGAAAATTTACAAAATCAGTTTCTGAGTTTTGAAACTCAAGATATGATTTTTAAGACGACGGTGATGCAGTTTTCCAGCCTGTCTGGAAATGCCAAATTGGTCGGTACTTTAAGAGGATTTGTCTCGTTAACCCCTCGTGTCCGACACCGGCGATGGTCTCGGGTTCAGGGTGTTACAACTATGGACTAGAATGGAAGTGTTGGGCAAATGATCAGCCATTGGAATGGCTAAATATGATCATATGTGGACCTATGTATGACAAAACTCTAGTTGGTCCATGGAAACCACGAAATAGGTAAAGTTTACCTTGAAAACAGATGCTGACAGCAGCAGTGGTGTGGATTTGAAAAATCACTAAAATTTGTAGGAAT
Source organism: Gossypium arboreum (assembly GCF_025698485.1). NCBI lineage: Eukaryota > Viridiplantae > Streptophyta > Magnoliopsida > Malvales > Malvaceae > Gossypium > Gossypium arboreum. Next base: position 78,561,436 of record NC_069079.1, on the reverse strand, counting down.
GTAATTAAATAGTGAATAAATTATGTAATCGAACCTTGATGAATCTATTTTCATATGAAAGTAACGAAACGATCATATGAACATTATATTAAGAGACATTAAAGTTCTCGTGAAACAGGGCCAGAATGGTTTCTGGATCCCCTGTTTCGACTTTGAAAATTTACCATAAATTATCCAGAGACAATTAGAAGTCATGCCTTATATTTATAGATTTCCCTTTGAGTCTAGTTTCATTAGAAACAAACGGCATGAGTATTGAAGCTCTGTACTGGGAGATATCCAAGTCGTAATACATGAAGGTCAGAGTAGTCGAACCCAGAATCAGGGCAGACTTTAACTAATAAACTGTACCAATTGGCCTGACCAAAAATTCTAGAAATAAATCCACAGATGGATATATGAGTCTAATTTCAGGGAAAATTTACGGAATCAGTTTTCGAGTTTTGGAACTCGAGATATGATTTTTAAGGCGACAGTGACGCAGTTAGCCAGCCTGTCTGGAAATTTTTTTTTAAATGGACTGTGAGAACAAAGTAATCAAGTCTGTTAGCACCTCGCGTTCGACTCTGGCAACTGTATCGGGTACGGGGTGTTACATATTTTGACTAGTTATAATATTAAAATAAAAACAAAACGCTTCATCTTTTATTTCTTCTCTTCCATTGAAAATAGCAGCCATTAGAGGGATTTTTGAAGCTTGAAATTTCAGCCACTTAGTCTCACTACAAGTAAGTGATCTTGATGGTTTTTCTTGATGATTTTTGTACTTTTAGAACCCTTGTAGCATGAGCTTTCAAATAAGAGGACTATTTTGCAAAATGGTTGAAAGTCTATGGTTTTACCATGAGAGTGTTCATGTTGTTTTCTGAAATTTTATGGAAGAAAATGAATTATGGTTGTGAAATAAACAACTTTTGTGAAGTAGTTTTCATGGAAATCCTGACTAAGGACCATTCTGCATAAGTTGTAAAAATAGTTGATAAATGTGTGAAATAATGAGAATTGTGGGCTGCTCCTAATATGAAAAGTATTCGAATAGGCTTGATTAATGAGAAAATGTAATAAAAAAAAATTTTTGGACCTAGGGGTAAAATAGTCATTTTGTGAAAGTCTAAAGGAAAAATGGTTAATTTGCCCAATTATGAATTTTCGAGTGTCTAGATTAACATACTAGTGAAATGAATAAATTTCTATCATTTTAGATCAAGAATTACAAAATCCAGGCCTAGACTAGGGAAAAGCAAAACAAGTGGACTAAGCCGAACTAGCCGTCTACATTTTGTATACCGAGGTTGTAACACCCCAAAAATCCTGAAACCCAAAAATCTCGAAATCTTGAATTTTTTTTTTGTGCTTAGTAATTCCAATTAAGTGTTAATTACGCGATAGTAGGTCTTGGTCAAGGTTTGAGTTCGAATCTAGGGGTAGAAGAAATTATAGTTTAATAATTAAAAGGACCTTGTTGGCAAGTAGTTGGGCTTTTAAATAAAGATAAGGGAAAATGGCATCAAAAAGCCTTGTGGAAGAGTGGCTAGGTGACGCCACTTAGAGTGTAGGGAGGAGGCGTTAGTAGCTAGCAAGGACATCCAAGGTTCGAATCCTAGCTTAGTGTTTTTAGAAGATTAATTTTGGCCTTTTAGAAGGTTGGAAGTGGCGTGAAGATAGACTCCAAAGGGGGTGTTTAGAAGAGAAAAAATTAAGGAAAGGATCAAGAGATTATCAGGGAGAAAAATGAGGAGATGAGAAGGGGGAAGAGATGGAGCCGAATGGGGAATTGAGGGCCAGGCAATTCGGATATAGGGGCTATAAATAAGTGTCGAATGTAGGGTTGCCAGGCTAATGCGGAAATTTCTTCACCCTGTTACCAGAAACCTTTTTCCCTAAAAGTTGAAAACTATTTTGTTTTACTCTCTTTTCTTTGTGCCGATTTCTATTCTTTCTCTACACAATTTTCTTTATTTTGCTTAGCCGATTCCTTCTTCTACTCTTCTTCTTTAATTTGTACCAAATAAGCCTTATTCACCATACTAAGTTTAAAAGCCGAAAAGCCGAATCTTCCAAGGGCCAAATACTCTTCGACTGAATCTAGTGTAAGTGTTTATTCCTCCAATCAGTTTTGCTAAGAATCTATTACGCTGTTCTTTCCTCACTCTTTCTAATCAACTGTGGTAGGGAATTAGTATTGGATCTCGGATCTTAGCTCTCTGCCGAAATTACTCTTTAGGTGTTTGTGGTTTTGGTAAGTATACCTCTCCCATTGGCCAAGGTGGCCGAATGTTCGTAGTTAAGGTAAGGGGACTTGTGTTGGATACAAGTCACCTATTATTCTAGTTTTAATAGTTAAGGTAAGGTTAATGTGAGATTTTGGTTTTAGTAAAGACATGTATTAAGCATACGATTAATTGATGGGTGATATCATTTGTAGGTTAGTGACTAAGGGAATCGCAGTACGCTTGCTTACCAGGTGTGTACATACACTGCACACAAGTAGATCGGCAAAAGCCGAAATGCCGAAAAGCCGAAGTGCCAAAAAGCTGAAAGTTTGGCTGCGGTAGTCTTACGAGTGCGCGAACACACATGAGGAGGAAACCGATAAGTTGTCTGAGACCCATGGGTGATTCCATGGACTTGGGCTATGATCTAGCCAATCGGACCAAAATGGGCTTAATGAGCCAAATGGGCTGTTGGGCCCATAATAGACAAAATTTGATAATTGATGCTATGTGATAGAAAATTTGTGTGTGAGCATGTATATAAAGTGAATTGGGCCTAACGGGCCATATAAAGGTGATTTGGACCTAATGGGCCATATGAATGTGAATTGGGCCTGATGCGCCATATAAATGAGATTCGACCAAGTGGGCCATATGCATGTATGTAGGGGTTTTGGGCCTAGTATATGATAACTACATAAAACCTAATTAATATATTGCGACCGTGGGGTTAAGGTGTAGCAACGGGCATATGCATGTCTAGGATTGGATCTAGGGAGAGTTTGGTACTTAAGCGGTCTTAATGACTCACCTCCTTTTCTTTAGAATCCTACCTTATGCATAGTATTCGTTCATCTTAGCTTGCGAGATTTGTTAATGGGCCGAGGCAAATGAAAATCGTATTAGAGAGAAAATTATCGAAATGACCCTAAAGGTAAAAATGACCAAAATACCCCTAGGTGTTGAATGTAAGTTTATGGATGTGAGACGCATATCTGCTGCATACATATGATATTGTACTTAGGTTGCATGTGGGTTGGGAATTATGGAATGGAGGTAGTATATGAGGGTCGCATGGTTGCTTGATAATCGTGGATCTACCGACGGATTTTAAGCCCAATATGTGAATGAAGGTAGTTTCGCAACCGGGCTACCATTGATGTGGTGGTTGGGTGGGACGATATTTATATCCCTACATGTTGTGACGGGGGACAGAGCTAGTGTGTAGTGGATGGATTATTGGGATGGGATTACATTGCATTGCATGTTTGATGTATGGTGTTTATTAAATGCTTGTTGCTCGTCGAGGGTTGTACACACTGAGTTTGTGAAAACTCACCCCCTCTTTTATTTTATTTTCAGGTGATGCTCAGTAGAAGGTTCGATGTTTGGAAGGACTCTGGGTGGCTAGCTAGCAAGACAACATGGACTTGTGTTTGTTTTGTTTGTTTTTTTTATAAGCATACAAGATTCTATTTTATTAAGTACTTTTCAGTCCAGATTGTAATAAGGCTTCCTTTTTATTATTATTGGGTTATTATTTTTATTCGATGTAATTATGAGAAGTTAAACATGGTTTCTTAAATTATATCATGTTATTCTACGTTTCCACAACTAAATTTTTAATCAAATGTTTTAAAGAAAGCTTTCGCTACTGGAAGAGAGTTTTCATAAGTTAACTAAGGTTCCATATCTTGAGGAAGGGTTTTCAATGAAAACAAGGTTTTGGCTAAAACATTTCAATGTGACACGCCAAATTCGACCATAACGTCTGGGTAGGGTTTGGGGTGTTACTTTTAGTGGTATCAGAGCCAATGTTGCATAACTTGGGCTGTGAGGTGGGCCTTATTACTTGATTTATTTTTTGTATTTTAAAAAATATATATATCTACATTTTTTAGTGAATTACAGTGTTTTAAAAAGGAAGTCTTGTTGAGCGGCACACTGAGTCTTCGACGTCGAACCAAGTAAGTTCTTTTATTCTTAAACCTGTTTAAATTGTTGTACAGTTGGTAGTTAGAGGGCTACTCTAGACGATTAGGTAGAATGAAACTGAAGCCCATAGAATCTTGAAACTGAAGCCCGTAGAATCTTGAAACTGTAGAGAATTTTCAAAAACAATCTTCTTTTTAATTATTTCATAAAACATCGGGTTAATTATTGAACTAGCTAAAACTTCATAAAAAAAATTTAATCCAGAAAATACATGAATCGATGATAAGTGCTAGAAGAGGTGCGAGAGGCCATGGCTGAGGTCGCGGAAGTGTTAGGGCTGAATCGTCGGCATCAGGCCATATGCCCGATGTTGGAGTAGAAGAGGCTCTGGCTTCACTCATAGTTAGGACTGGGCCGTATGATCGGGCCGCGGGAGAAGATGCATTGTCGCAGGCAATGCTAAGGATTTTGGAGAGGGTTACTGGGCCCAACAATGGCACTGGAAATCGGGGATCCATTCCGGAGCGGCTTCGAGCAAATAAGGCTAAGATTTTTAATGGCGTGGCTGGTGTGGCTCCTAACGTGGCTGAATATTGGTTGGAGGCCACGGAAAGGATAATGGATGATCTAGACTGCTCACCTGAACAAAAGCAGAAAGGGGCAGTGTCACTACTAAGGGAAGAAGCCTACCAGTGCTGGCTGACGGTGAAAGAGGGCACCCAACATGAGTAGGTCACTTGGGAGTTTTTCAAAGCTGCATTCCAAGGGAAGTATGTGGGTGCAAGCTATGTGGATGCTAGAAGGAAGGAGTTCCTGAACTTGAACCAAGGAAACAAATTGGTGGCGGAGTATGAAGCGGAGTTTCTACGCCTTAATAGGTATGCAAGAGTAACGGTGGCAACGGACTATGAGTGTTGCTTTAGATTTGAGGATGGACTTAGAGATAGCCTCAGGGTACTGATAGCTCCACAAAGGGAGCGAGTTTTCTAAGAGTTGGTGGAGAAAGCATAGATAGCGGTGGAGGTTAAGCGCACTGAGCGCTTAAATCGGGAAAAAGAAAGGGTAGGAATAAAAGGGAGGTTGAGACTCTTGGTGTTGGATAGAGGCCTAGGGCTAGGGCCAGAGTTAATGGGTTAGTTAGAGTAGGGCCCCCTACTGCTAATCCTGGGGTGCCACCTTGTGCTTATTGTGGGAGAAGCCACAAAGGTGAGTGTTGGAAGAGGATGGGAGCTTGTTTCGCTTGTGGGTCTATGGAGCATAGGATCAAGGATTGCCCCCGAATGCTAGGTCGATACCAGTAGTGGGTCAAGGTGGTGCTCAGCCACCATGGGGTGGTCAGCTACCGCTAAGGTGTCGTGGGCAGGCCAGAGGCGGTAACAGCAATGGACCTGGTCGTGGAGCACTAGGCAAAAATGCAGGCCATGCTGAGGCGCGACAGCCAACTTTTGTTTATGCTGCTTGTCACCGAGAATGAGGGGATGCCCCAGATGTGATAATGGGTATTCTCTTTATATATGAGTCACCTTACACTACATTGATTGATATTGGCTCGACACATTCATATGTTGCATGCAATAGGATTGAACTTTTGGGTGATATGTTTGAAATTACTTCGAATGAGATGACTGTGATAAGTCTGTTAGGGTAGTCGGTAGGAGTGAATAAGTTGTTTAGGAAGGTAACCTTAGTAGTCCAAGGGGTTACCTTTTTAGGGATTTGATGGAGCTGATGTTTAGCGAATTTGACTTAATCTTAGATATGGATTGGCTGGTGAAGCACCGAGCCACCTTGGATTGTGCTGCAAAGTGAACAGTGTTAAGAACGGAGGAGGATAAGGAAGTAGTGGTAATCGGTGAACGCCAGAATTATCTGACAAATGTAATTTTGAAATTAAGAGCGGAGAAGTTGGTTCGAAAGGGATGCGAAGCCTATTTGGCTTACATTAGCAATACAGAGGTTAAGAGCCCTATTGTTAAGGAGTTGAGAACGGTTAAGGAATTTCCTAATGTCTTTCCCGAGGAGCTGCCTGGGTTGCCGCCCAGTAGGGAAGTAGAATTTGGAATCTAGTTGTTACTTGGTACGACTCCAGTGTCTATCACTCCTTATCGGATAACACCAAAGGAGTTGGTGGAACTTAAGGCACAAATTCAGGAATTGTTGGATCGAGGATTCATCCGACCAAGTGTGTCTCCGTGGGGAGCCCTGATGTTATTTGTGACGAAGAAAGATGGGACGTTGTGAATGTTCATTGACTACCGACAGTTAAACAAGATAACTATTAAAAACAAGTACCCTCTGCCAATAATCGATGATCCTTTTTATTAGTAGGGGAGCTTCCATTTTCTCGAAGATTGATCTGCGTTAGGGGTATCACTAATTGAAAGTTAAAGAGGTAGATGTTCATAAGATAGCTTTCAAGACTCGTTACGGGCACTACGAGTTCTTGGTGATGCTATTCGAGCTGACGAACACACCTGCCACTTTCATGGATCTCATGAATCAGGTTTTCCAACCCTAGTTGGATCAGTTCGTAGTAGTCTTTATAGATAACATGTCGGTGTACTGAAGGGATGAGGATGAGCATGATGCGCACTTAAGGATTGTGTTGCAGACTTTGAAGGAGAAACAATTGTATGCAAAATTTAGTAAGTGTGAATTTTGGCCAAGGGAGGTTACTTTTCTAGGACATGTGGTGTCAGCCGAGGGGATTAAAGTGGAACCCCAGAAAATTGAAGCGGTGTTAGATGGAAAACACCCAAGTCGGTATCAAAAATCTGAAGTTTTCTGGGCTTGAGAGGATACTATAGGCAGCTCATTGAGGGCTTTTTAGTAATTGCTGCACCGTTAACTAAGTTGTTAAGGAAGGGAGTACCGTTTGTTTGGACGGACAAGCAGCAAGAGAGTTTTGGGAAACTTAAGAAGGTTTTAACTGAGGCCCCTATGTTGATTCAGTTAGTGCCTAGGAAGGAGTTTATGGTTTATAGTGACGCGTCGCAGGTGGGCTTAGGATATGTATTGATGCAAGAAGGAAAAGTGGTTATGTATGCGTCACAGCAACTTAAGACTCACGAGGTGAACTTCCCAACCCATGATTTGGAGCTAGCTGCAGTGGTTTTCGCACTAAAGATATGGAGGCATTACTTATGCGGAGAGAAGTGCGTAATTTATTCGGACCATAAGAGTTTGAAGTACCTCCTTACCCAGAAGGAGCTCAACCTTAGGCAGCGTAGGTGGGTGGAATTATGGAAGGATTACGATTGTATAATTGAATACCACCCTGGCAAAGCAAATGTGGTAGCCAACGTATTGAGTCGTAGGGCTAAGTTAGACTTGAGGGCTATGCTCACCCGTTTAAGCTTGTTGGATGATGGTAGCTTGTTAGCTGAGCTTCAAGTAAAGCCAATGTGGGTCCAGCAGATGAGGAGTAAGCAGTTGATGGATGAGACCTTGGGTGCTTGTCTTGGACAAGTAGAGAATGGGGAGACATCGGACTTTGGGATAACTAGTGAAGGAGTGTTGTGTTTTTCGTGGGAGAATGTGTATACATAAGGACAATGATCTACGACAGTCTATTATGTGGGAAGCACATAGCAGCCTCTATACTATTCATCCTGGCAGGAACAAGATGTATCAAAATTTGTGGGAGCTTTATTGGTGGCCTGGACTTAAAAGCGAGGTTATGGAGTTTGTAAGTAAGTGTTTGGTCTGTCAAAAGGTGAAGGTGAAACATCAGCTACCTTTTGGATTTCTTCAGCCAGTGAAGATTCCACTCTATAAGTGGGAAAGGATCACTACGGACTTTGTTAGTGGCCTACCCTTAAAGCCTACTAAGAAAGACTCGATATGGGTCATAGTGGATCAGTTAACCAAGTTTGCCCATTTCGTATCGATTCGTACCGACTACTCGTTGCAAAAGCTGGCTAGGCTATATGTGGCAGAGATTGTAAGATTGCATGGGGTGCCGGTATCCATAATATTTGATAGGGACCCATGTTTCACTTCGCGATTTTAGAAGAAGCTACACGAGGCGTTGGGTATTAGGTTGATGGTCGCTTTATTTCGTGATAGGTTTTAAATATTTATAATTAATCGTTCTCGAAACTAACTATTATCGCGATGTAGCAAGTGTACCTATTGAATAGTAGTATAGTTTTAGCAAGACTGGATTGTGGAACCCAAAGGAACTAAAAGTACTAGTAATGACTGTCTTTTTATTATCTAGCCTAAGAATAAAGAGGTTTTTGGTTTAATTAACTGATTATCTAAACTAAGAACGCACAGAGAATGGAATTGGAGAATTGCTTTTGGAAAAATTGATTGAATGAAGACAATACCTAAGGAAAAATCCACCTATACTGTACTTGTTATTCTGGCTCTGAATCAGACGATTTATTCATTTAACTTGTTCCATAGAGATCCCTAAGTTATGTTATTATCCCTATTCAAGACTAATAACGTCTAATCCCTAGATTGAATAACCGAAACTTTTCTCTAATTAACACTCTAGGGTTGCATTAACTCGATCTACGGATCCACTTATTAGGTTTCACCCTAATCCGACAAAATCTTGTCACCCTATGTCTAGGCGCGCAATCAACTCCGCTTAATTATGATAAATGTACTCTTATACAGAGTCTATTCCTCCTATGAATAAGAGCTTATCTTGAATCAGTATCCTGGGATATCAAAACAAGTATTAAGAACACATAATTAAGAACAAGTTAAATATTTATCATACAATTCAGAAAATAATAACAAGATTTGTCTTAGGTTTCATTCACCTTAGGTATTTAGGGGATTTAGTTCATAACTAAATAAGAAAACAACTCAGAGTAATAAAGAATACAAAACATAAAGAAAACCTAAAACTCCTGAAGGGGAATTGAGGAGATATCTTCAGTCTTGATAATGAATCCGGCTTCTAAGATGAATCAATTGGCTTCCTTGGAGTAATTCCTTACTTCCTATTCTATGTGTCCCCCTTTTCTCCTCTTTTAGGGTGTATTTATAGGCTTTGGAATGCCTATGAGCCCTCAAAATTAGCCTTTTCCGAATTGGACTCAACTTGGGCTCGGCAAGGACACGCTCGTGTGACACACCCCTGTGCGATTACTTCAGGCCGTGCTCGAGCCTATTAGAATGGTACGAGCTTGTGGGATGCCTGTGTGAGGAAGTCTAGGCCGTGTTGAGTTCGTACTTTGGCCCAATTTCTCCATTTTTGGCCTGTTTCTCATTCCTTTCGCTCTCCTATGCTTTCCAAAGTATAAAACATGAAATTAAAGCATTAGGAGCATTGAATTCACCAATTCTAATGGAAAATCATCCATAAAATGCTTTAAACATGGGGTAAAAATATGTATAAATTAGGGTTTATCAAATACCCCCACACTTAAGCATTTGCTTGTCCTCAAGCAAAGTTCTTAACTCATAATCAAAATAAATTCTTCTCAACTTATAATTTCTATCGATAATATCTCAAATTAATCTGTAAGTAATCATACATTGAGAATTTCAACTAAAAGAACATAAAAGTTTCAAACATTCTGAGTTGAATATTTAATCATGCAAACAGAGGTGTCTCTCCTCATCTGAGTAATTGCCTTTGATTCAAAATATCACAGAGTTTCACATCCTCACTGAAGATTCACTCAAATCAATCGAGATGTTTAAGGACAATAAATGAAGCACTCAATAGTCAACAATGAAAAGTCATTACCATAGGCTTGTATGAAAATCAAATCTCCACCACTATAGTTTAAGAAGATACATTAATCAAAAGGTCTTTAGAGGGTTGTAGTGAGGCTTGGTTGGGGGGTGTGGTCGCAAGCTGAAAGAAAGGGTTAGAATCGAGATTGAATTGAAAAATTGCCTAACTAGAAAAAGAGTTAATCTTCACTTGCGTACAACAGAGCTTCTTTTCAAAATATGAAATTACAAGTAAGTATACATAGTTTTTTTGTTTTTTAAGAACAAGTTAAAATATTTATAGACTAACTTATTACAAACAAGACATAGCTAAGCAATTTCTTCAACTCAATTCTCAACAAAAATAGGAATCAAATTAATTTAAGAAATTTCAACAATAATGGGTTAAGGGTTAATATTGAGGTTAATACAAGGAATGGCTTGTTAGGCTCAAGGGGGTTTACTAGGGGTTAATCATGGAGGTAGGCTTTTCATGGCATGAGTAGGTTAATCCTAAGTTCCTTAATCATTTTGATATATCAAATCAAATGGTGTGGTCTCGACATGCATAATCAAGCAAGTTCTAGAATAACAGTTCAATACTGACGCACTCAAAGCAATAATAAAAGTGAGCATGAAAGGATTAATAGATGCTCAAAAGCTAAAAAATCTCAGAAAAAATTATGGCTTTTTGATGTTTAGACTCGTGAATTCTAATTCAAAGTAATACCCAGACTTGGGGAAACAACCTATAATTTTAAATTCTTAAAAATCAACTTATCATGCTTGATTCTCTAATGCCTTAAAGTTTAAACAATCAATGCATAAATCCCTATGTTTTAATTCAAGATATATAAATCAAAATCATAAATCAATTAAAATTTATCCTAAATATGATATGAGAGCTTTTCAAGAGAGCAAGGTAATCATTCAGGGATTTTTCTAATAATGACATGAATGCCCCCCCACACTTAAGATGTACATTGCCCTCAATGTACAAAGATATGTATTATAGAATATAAAAATAAGATAGGGAGAGAAGTCAAACTTCCTGTATGATGAATTCCTCGAACTAGAGTTTTGGAGAGTAATCGGTTCGAGAGTGGAGGAGGATACTCCGGCAGTCGTAGAGGTTCATTAGTCCTTAAGTCCTACACCAAAAGAATATTATATCTAGTGCTAGCTATGGTCGTGGTCGATCAGGACATGGCAGTCATGGAGAACCTTTCCCGGTGGAGTTTTAGCTCCTATGTGACGATGAGCTCTATATAACTGTGATAAAATCAGGAACTTTTTAGGGGATATTAGGAAGAATAATTACTCAAAAAGAAATAACCGAAATTAATACTTAAAAAATAAAATTTCTAAAATCTAATAAAAATAAAAGTAGTTTCAATAAAAATTAAAATAATAAAATAATAAATAAATATTTTTAAACATCTTCATTGCTGGATGGTTCGCGAGGTGGGGCTGGAGATGAGATGTGGAGGTGCTGACAAATCTGCTGTAGAGTAGCATCAACATTGTCAAATCGTGGAAAACACTGCTACTCGAATCGATTGAGGCGCTCAGAGATGTCAGCATATGAAGTCGTCGCATGAACTGAACGAGAGGGTGGTGGTGGCTGGGTCGGTGGGTCCTCGTGCTATGGGGGGACATCATCAGGAATGTCCTCATAGGCCTCCTCCTCAGTAGATTGGGTGAGACGATACTGGGGAGGGTAAGTTCCTTGGCGCCTCTCGATCATCCTCATGCTAAGCATGCTGGAGATGCTTTGTGGAGACATCTGGCCGATGAGGATGAGGGATAATTCTTGGGTCGCGGTGTTGAGGAGCCCGAAGTGTCGAACCAGTCGAGTCACGTAGGAGCCAATGGAGATGACCCCCTTTCGATGCCGCTCCGTCTGGTGCTGAATCGCAAGGGCAATGAAATAGGCAAGGTTGATGACGTGCCCTTGCGACATACACCATAAGAAGTAGGCGTCGTAAGTGTTGACGATGCCTGTGCCCTCTCACCTCCCTGTGATCGTGTGAGCCAAAATGGCGTATAGGTACCTCAGGGATGGTGGGAGAACTGATGCCTTGGAGCGGCTAGGATTTTAGGAGGCTACGCCAGGGGCCAAAGTGTGCCAGCACTTCGAGGGATGTGGCGAGTGAGAGCATGTAGTTCATTTTCCTCCCTGAACTCCTCCGTATATAAGCCTAGTGCGGCACCGAACTCTGGGACGCTTAGTTGGCAGACTAACCCACCTAGGCGAAACTGGACCGTACTGGGATCATCGTAATTTGTCATTATAGTCTGAAGATGGAACGTTAATCATAGTTCCATCGTGAACTTAAGATACGTCGGCTCGATAATCCCAAAGAACAGCTCCCAAAGGTCGGTGGCTAGGAGGGCCCGAATCGCATCAGCCATTTGAACTTGTTCTACGGCAGCCTAATTGATATAGCAGCCCGCAATTAAGGGTTCGGCCCGAAAGATTTGGAAAATCTCTTCTTGGGGCCCTCGGGGTAACTGCAGGAGAGGGTGACGAATTTTCATGGTTGGACCCGCGAAAATGACGCTCCCTTCCTCTTCTTCGAGGCAGGTACGACAGTCTTTTTACCACGTGAAGATGACATGGTACCTGCATTTAGAATCATCAATATGACTTGATGAGTGGTCAAAGTAAAGGGAATACAATTTTCAAATAAAAAGTAAATTTCAGCCACAACCAAACATAACTAATTTAATAATTTTGTGACCATATCATTGTATGAAAATGGGCGTAGTAATGATATGTGTAGGAATAAAGAGTGAGGCTTTTCTAACAACATGATTGAAAAATGCAAATTAAATGATAGACATTGGCATGAAAATATCATGAGAATGAGCATGGTAAAGTCATGGGTATGAGGTTTCCCTAATAACATGATTTAACACGCAATGTATAATAACTAACCTATGAATGCAAACTAAATGATAAAATAATGAGTAAAATGAAAAATAATTCAAAAGCAATGAAGATTATGCTAATAATAAGCATTAGTAATAAGTAAAATAGAAGTGAAAGGAGTAAACAAACGCTAAGGGAGAGGGATTGAGCATTAAAAACGAAGTTGGAAGCGGCGCACGGGCGTGGTAGGGAGGCCGTGTGGAGTTGCAGTGGCTGGGGTTAGGGTTTTTTGAATGGGGAAGAAAGTGAATAGTGCAGGATATTTACAGGTTTTGGGGTACATGTCCATGGCACACGCCCGTGTTCCCCAATTTTAGCCCGTGTGATTTGTGAATTTCAAATTTGGGCGCGTCTGACATTTAGTACACGCCCGTGTTCCTTGAGCTTGTGGGTTTACACGGTTGTGTCGCACGACTGTGTCTAGCTTCGTTCGCTTCTCCTATGCCAGTGTGTGCAAGCCCCACGCCAATATTAATTTAACAGGTTTAACCACGGGTGTTCCACATGGGCGTATCGAACACCCGAGCTATTTTGGCAGGCTCTACCATGGTTCTTCCACACGGGCGTGTGACACGCCCGTGTTGTTTTGGCAGGCCGTGGCGTTTAATCATAGCCTGTGTTGGAGAAATCTTTTGCCCTGTTCTCACAAGGCATTAAGCATGCCCGTGTGCTTGGCCGTGTCTCTGAGGAAACACCTGTATTCAAGATTTCTATTAGTAAGTTAGGAGTTAAATACCAAAATTTAAAGAAATTAATATTGTTAATGCTCGGGTTGCCTCCCGAGAAGTGCTTATTAATAGTCTAAGCTCAACTTACCTCTCCAGTGAATGGTCATGGTGGTTTGAGGAGTTTATACTCCTCATTCCTGTTATCAATCTCATTAAAATAAGGTTTTAATCGGGTGTTGTTTACCTTAAAAGTGTCGAACTTGGGATGACTCACCTTCACCATACCGAATGGAAAAATACTGAGTACCGTAAGAGGGATTTCCTCATTCGGTGTGGTATTGAAAATGTGGGGATCTGCAGCATCTAATAAGACCTTATTACCAACCTTAAGTTGATTTAAAGAGGTATCAGGCTCGTTTTGGCGTAGTTTCGATTTGTCGGGTGTTCTTAGTTTGTGTGTCCGCCATTCATTGAGTTCATCGATTTGTAATCTTCGATCTTCATGAACAGGTCCTCTACTAGTGCTTGAGAATGACTCTTGTGCTTCCTTCAGCCTCATTTTTTGCAAAGTAGGTTACACCATATTGTTAGTTTTAGTAGAATGGTTTAAATGATCACTTTCAATTACTGATGTGTTGCCAGAATTGCGAGCTTGAAGGGTGATTGTTTTGTCTCCTACCCGGAGTGTGAGTTCACCTGTGCCAGCATCAAATATGGTTTTAGCAGTTGGTAAAAAGGGCCTTCCTAGAATTAAGGGAGTGTTGCTATCCTTTTCTATGTTTAGAACACTAAAGTCAACGGAAAATATAAATTTATCGATTTTTGCTAACACATCTTCAATAATACGTTTAGGGAATCTTATAGTTTTATCTAGTAATTGAATGCTCATCCTAGTTTGTTTGGGTTTCCTGAGACCTAGTTGCTTAAACATTTTGTAAGGCATGACGTTGATATTAGCCCTTAGATCAACTAATACATGATTAACATCTAAACTACCAATTAAGCAAGGAATAGTAAAGCTCCCTCGGTCTTTTAGTTTGTTGGGTAGTTTATTTTGGAGAATGGCCAAGCAATCTGCGTTCACCTCCACATGCGATGCCTCGTCCAACTTTCTCTTATTTGCTAAAAGTTCCTTTAAAAATTTTATAGTGTTTGGCATCTGCGATAGAGCTTCAATAAACTGTAAGTTAATATGTAATTTTTTTAAGAGTTTAAGGAATTTACCAAATTGTTCATCTGAGCGGTCTTTCCTTGTCGCATTGGGGTATGGCACACGAGGTTTATATTCGATAGTCACTGGTTTGTTTGTATTTTGATCTACCTCACATTGACCTTTGCTTACCACATTTTCTTGCCTTGATTCTAGTTCAGGCTCAATGATTCCTTTGTCATCTTGAATATTAATTGCGTTTAGTTGTTCCCTTGGGTTAGGTTCGGTATTACTTGGAAAACTACCTTGAGGTTGTTCGGAGATTAGTTTGGAAAGTTGGTCTATCTGAGTTTCGAGCCCTTGGATCGACGCTTGTTGATTTTTAAGTGCTGTCCTGATGTTCTGAAAACGATTTTCTGACACTGATATAAACTTTGAGAGCATCTCTTCAAGGTTTGGCTTCTTTTCCTGTTGGTAGGGTGGTTGTTGGTAGCCCGGAGGATGTTGTGGTATTTGATTTCCTTGACAGCCCTATGAGAAATTGGGCTGGTTCCTCCAACCTACATTATAAGTGTAACTATATGGATTGTTTCGAGGTTGAGGATTCTTACCCATGTAGTTTAAGTGCTCGTTATCCATGTTGGAGCCATAGGGTTGGTATTCTAAATGGTTTGCTCCACCTCCACTTGTTTCAGACTGCATTACTGGGTGAACTTGTGAAGAATTAAGAAAACCATCAATCTTTTTATTCAAGAGTTCTACCTGATTAAAGAGCATGGTGACCAAATTGACGTTGTAAACGCTGGTTTTTTTCGTTGGCTTTGTCCTCATGACTTGCCACTGATAGTTATTTAGTGACATCTCCTCTATAAACTCATAGGCATCTTTTGGTGTTTTATTGTTGATGGTTCCGCCAGCAGCTGCGTCAACCATTTGCCGAGTCGAAGGATTCAGACCATTGTGAAATGCTTGTCCTTAGAGCCAAAGCGATAACCCATGGTGGGGACATCTTCTCAAAAGGTCTTTGTATCTCTCCCATGCATCGTAGAGTGTTTCTAAATCCATCTGCACAAAAGAAGAGATATCATTACGTAATTTAGCCATTTTAGTCGGCAAAAAATATTTTAGTAAAAATTTTTCGGTTATTTGTTCCCAAGTAGTAATTGACCCTTGTGGTAACGAGTTCAACCACTGTTTAGCTTTGTTCCTCAATGAAAAGGGAAACAACCGAATACGTATGGCATCATCAGAAACACCATTAATTTTAAATGTATCGCATAGTTCTAAGAAGTTGGCTAAATAAGCGTTGGGATCCTTATCCTGCAAACCATCAAACTGAACAAATTGTTGTATCATTTGAATAGTGTTAGGTTTTAATTCAAAAGTATTTGCAGCTACTGATGGGTCTAACTATGCTTGATTAGGTTCTGTTAAAGAAGGTTTAGCATAATCATACATAGTGCGTGGGCAGGATTTTGATTAAGCGCAATTCTGAGAGGTAGTGATTGCCTTGGTTTTCAGCCATCTATTCGGTTGGGGGTTGAGTATCGTCTTCTTGCTCGTTCTCTGTGTATCTTAAGCTTTGACTTACTTCTCTTTGGTTTCTATGAACTATGCGATCAATTTCTTCGTCAAAAAGTAGTGGCCCTGACAGGTTTCTTCTACTCATAAACTATAAAAACCTGCCAAAAGAAGGAAAAAGTAAATCAGTAAGTAATAATAATAATAATATAAAATTAAATTGCAAGAAAAACAAATGGATAAAGTAATAAAAAATGAGCGTTCCTAAGATCTTAGTTCCCCGAAAACGGCGCCAAAAACTTGATCGTGTTATTTCGTGATAGATTTTAAATATTTATAATTAATCGTTCTTGAAACTAACTATTATCAAGATGTAGGCAAGTGTACCTATTGAACAGTAGTATAGTTTTAACAAGACCGGATTGTTGAACCCAAAGGAACTAAAAGTACTAGTAATGACTGTCTTTTTATTATCTAGCCTAAGAATAAAGAGGTTTTTGTTTTAATTAACTAATTATCTAAACTAAGAACGCATAGAGAATGGAATTGGAGAATTGCTTTTGGAAAAATTGATTGAATGAAGACAATACCTAAGGAAAAATCCACCTAGACTGTACTTGTTATTCTGGCTCCGAATCAGACGATTTATTCATTTAACTTGTTCCGTAGAGATCCCTAAGTTATGTTATTATCCCTATTCAAGACTAATAATGTCTAATCCCTAGATTGAATAACTGAGACTTTTCTCTAATTAACATTCTAGGGTTGCATTAACTCGATCTATGGATCCCTTTATTAGGTTTCACCCTAATCCGGCAAAATCTTGTCACCCTATGTCTAGGCACGTAATCAACTCCGCTTAATTATGATAAATGTATCTTAGACAGGGTCTATTCCTCCTCTAAATAAGAGCTTATCTTGAATCAGTATCCTAGGATATCAAAACAAGAATTAAGAACACATAATTAAGAACAAGTTAAATATTTATCATACAATTCAGAAAATAATAACAAGATTCGTCTTAGGTTTCATTCCCCTTAGGTATTTAGGGGATTTAGTTTATAACTAAATAAGAAAACAATTCAGAATAATAAAGAATACAAAACATAAAGAAAACCCAAAACTCCTGAAGGGGAATTGAGGTGAGATCATCAGTCTTGATGATGAATCCGGCTTCAGAGATGAATCAATTGACTTTCTTGGAGTAATTCCTTACTCCCTATTCTGTGCGTCCCCCTTTTCTCCTCTTCTAGGGTGTATTTATAGGCTTTGGAATGCCTATGAGCCCTCAAAATTAGCCTTTTCCAAATTGGACTCAACTTGGGCTCGGCAGGGACATACCCATGTGACACGCCCGTGTGCGATTACTTTGGAATGCCTATGAGCCCTCAAAATTAGCCTTTTCCAAATTGGAATCAACTTGGGCTCGAGCCTGTTAGAATGGCACAGGCGTGTGGGATGCCTGTGTGAGGAAGTCTAGGCCGTGTTGAGTTTGTACTTTGGCCCATTTTCTCTGTTTTTGGCCCGTTTCTCGTTTCTTTTGCTCCCCTATGCTCTCCTAAGTATAAAACATGAAATTAAAGCATTAGGAGCATCGAATTCACCAATTCTAATGGAAAATCATCCATAAAATGCTTTAACATCGGGTAAAAATATGTATAAATTACGGTTTATCAGTTGAACTTCAGTACGGCTTTCCACCCTCAAACTGATGGACAGTCGGAAAGGGTGATCCAAATATTGGAAGATATGTTAAGGGGATGCGTTATTGACTTTCGAGGTAGCTGGGAGGACTATTTACCATTAGTCGAATTCGTGTACAATAATAGCTAGCAAGCAAGCATTGGGATGGCTCCATACGAAGCACTGTATGGACGAAGGTGTCAATCTCCAACATGTTCGATGGAGTTGGGTGAACAAAGAGTTTTGGGCCCTGAGTTAGTAGCTGATACTGAGGATAAGGTAAAATTGATTTGGGATCGGTTAAAGGAGGCCTCAGATAGGCAGAAGTCGTATGCTGACCTTAAACGACGAGAGATAGAGTATGAAGTGGGAGACTTAGTTTTTCTTAAGGTCTCTCCGTAGAAGATGGTATTAAGTTTTGGACGGAAGGGGAAGCTAAGCCCAAGGTTCATTGGGCCATATCATGTTGTAAGGCGGATTGGGCTAGTCGCTTACCAGCTGGAGTTACCTCCTGAACTAAGCCAGATCCATGATGTGTTTCATGTTTCCATGCTAAGATGGTATCACTCTGATCCTTCACATGTCATGGCGGTTGAAGAAATCGAGGTCACACCAGACCTAACTTTCGAGGAAGAGCCCATACAAATAATTGGTTAAGATGTCAAAGAACTGAGAAGGAAGTCCGTTCTATTAGTCAAAGTGCTTTGGCAGAATCACAAGGCTGAGGAGGCTACTTGGGAACCTGAGGAAGTGATGCAACATCAATATCCTTGACTGTTTGAATCAGGTAAAATTTCAAGGAAGAAATTTCTTTTATGGGGTAGAGTTGTAATGCCCTAAAAACCCCGAAACCCAAAAATCCTAAAATCTTGAATTTTTTTTCTTTTTGTACTTAGCAATTCCGGTTAAGTGTTAATTACACGATAGTAGGTCTTGGTCAAGGTTTGAGTTTGAATCTAGAGGTAGAAGGAATTATAGTTTAATAATTAAAAGGACCTTGTTGGCAATTAGTTGGGCTTTTAAATAAAGATAAGGGAAAATGGCTTGTGGAAGAGTGGCTAGGTAACGCCACTTAGAGTGAAGGAAGGTGGCGTTAGTAGCTAGCAAGGAGATCCAAGGTTCGAATCCTAGCTTAGTGTTTTTAAAAGTTTAATTTTGGCCTTCTAGAAGGTTGGAAGTGGCGTGAAGATGGGCTCCAAAAGGGGTGTTCAAAAGATAAAATTAAGGAAAAGATCAAGGGGTTATCAGGGAGAAAAAGGAGGAGATGAGAAGGGGGAAGAGATGGAGTCGAATGGGGAATTCAGGGCCAGGCAATTCGGCTATAGGGGCTATAAATAAGTGCCGAATGTAGGGTTGCCAGGCTAATGCTGCTTCACCCTGTTACCTGAAACCCCTTTCCATAAAAATCGAAAATCCTTTTGTTTTACTCTCTTTTCTTTGTGCCGATTTCTATGTAACGCCCCGTACCCGAGACCGTTGCCGGAGTCGAATACAAGGTGTTAACGGATTTAATTCATTTACTTACACAGTTCATTTTAAAATTTCCAGACAAGCTGGCTAACTGCATCACAGTTACTTTAAAAATCATATCTCGAGTTCCAAAACTTGAAAACTGATTCCGTAAATTTTTCCCGAAACTAGACTCATATGTCCATCTACAAATTGTTTTCTAGAATTTTTGGTCAAGCTAATTAGTACAGTTTATTAGTTAAAGTCTCCCCTATTTCAGGGTTCGACTACTCTGACCTTCATGCATTACGACTTAGATATCTCCCTGTACAAGGCTTCAAAACTTATTCCATTTATTTCTAATGAAACTAGACTCAAAAATGAATCTGTACATATAGAGAATGACTTCTAATTATCTCTGGTTAATTTATAGTGAATTTCCAAAGTCAGGACAGGGGATCCAGAAATCGCTCTAGCCCTGTTTCACGAAAACTTAAACATCTCATAAAATACGGCTCATATGGTCGTTCTGTTTCTTTCATATGAAAATAGACTCATCAAGATTCGATTACATAATTTATTCACTATTGAATTTCATTCGTACTATTTTTAGTGATTTTTCCAACTTATGTCACTGCTGCTGTCAGCATCTATTTTAAGGTAAATTTTACCTATTTCATAATTTTCCATGAATCAAATAGCAAATTGACAAACATTATTATCAAGGGTAATCCCGATTAGCCATGACATATGTAGCACCAATAGGACCATGATTGGCCATTCCAATGGCTAGTCGTTACCACCACTTAATAACCGTATCACAAGACCATAATGTTATACTTCGAAATATACGAGCCATTTTCGCATGGCTATACGAATACACATTACCAAATGGTACTTAATTAACAACAAGGGTCAGCCCTATACATGCCATTTTCAAAATTGAACTAAAAGAGTACCGAAAAGTGGCTTAGATAGTGTGGATGACTTCGACTTTGAGACTCCCGAGTCCGATAGTTGACGAACAAAATCTATAAAACAGAGTAAGCATTTTAATGCTTAGTAAGTTCAAGTAATGAAATCATTTACGACTAAAGTACAGTGTTCATATGACTAAATGAATAGTTGCATATACGCATATTCCCAAAATCACACTTACTTCACACCTCAACCAGTATATTCATACACAGGGGATCAAACCTAACTAAAACCCGGAAGTTGTTAATCAATAGAGCGCATACTATCTAAAAAGGAATTATCTTTTCCGATGCATATACGAACATACCTTATCGTTTGGATTTTATGAGCGTAATAATTGAAATTATTACAGCAAGATCGCTCATTTCAAACCCAAGTACCTTCGGATTTAGCGGATATAGCAACTCGCACAAATGCCTTGGTCTTAGCCGGATATAGTCAATAGCACAAATGCCTTGGGACTTAGCCGGATATAGTCACTAGCAAAAATGCCTTGGGACTTAGCCGGATATAGTCAATAGCACAAATGCCTTGGGACTTAGCCGGATATAGTCACTAGCACAAATGCCTTGGGACTTAGCCGGATATCATTCGAATAATCATGCACATATATCAATAAATCATGACACATCCATATTTCATCTTCATTGTTAAAGCTCAAACACAAGACACTTATCAAACCTTACCAATTTGGCTCAATAGCCACATACAAAGAGCATGATTTTGATTGGCTTTATAACGTGATCTCTATGCACATTCGGTTACCGTCATAGGTATAAACTAATCACCTCAATATATAATTCAAGTAGAATCATTATATCACCGTTTATTTGTTATGCTTATATGTCATGACTTAATCAAATCATAAACTAAGTTTCATTACTCAAGACTTACCTCGGATATTTGGTACGATTCTTGGTGGCTACTCGGTTACTTTCTCTTTTCCTTATCTGAAATTGCCCCCTATGCTCTTGAGCTTAAGTTCAACAAATTTTAACTAGTCATTAATCGACTATTCAAGTATTACTTTCAGAATATAATACATATGGATTATAGTAAGCTTTATAAAAATCAATAAATAATTCATTAGCAAATTTTCATTAATGTTTACAATATATTTACAATTTTCCTATAAGCTGACTTCCTGAGCAACAGTCACTAAAGTTTTTATAACTAGAGCTACGAAACTCCAAATCAATTACCGTAAATTTTTCTCGACAGAAGACTCATTTATCTATTATCCTTAAAATTTTCAAAATTTTTAGTTTAGCCCAACAATACCAGATTTTTCTTAAAGTTCACCTTGTTTCACTATTTGAGTAAACTGACTACTCTTCACTACAAATCAAATTTCTCATTGTACAGAATTCAAAACATGTTCTTGTTTATTTCATTTGAAACTAGACTCATTAAGGAGTCTAAGCATATAAATTTTATCTTAGGGTCATTCTTTTACAATTTATACTGATTTTATAAAAACAGAACAGGGAATCTAGTAGTCATTTTGACTCAGCCCCACAATACTTCAAATATCTCAAGATCGGCAACTCTTTTGTTTTTATAGTTTCTTTTGTAAGAAACTAGACTCTTCAAGCTTTAATGACATAATTTATTCAGCTTCTAACTCAACTCCTACAAATTATGGTAATTTTCCAAAATCACCTTAATAGCTAGCTTAGCAAACCTTAATTTAACATATAATTGTTCATAACACAATTAAAGCATCCTCTCCACTCCATCAATTCAAAACACATACATTACCCAATAATATCCAAAATCATATTCGGCCTTAGTACACAACTTGTTAGCCGATTTTTCTCCATTTAGCAACTAATGCACATATGTGCTCATTTGTTAGACTCTACTTCACCTAACTACCATTTTTTTTTCATCCAAATAACATGAACAACAACCATTTCTTGAACATTTTCTCTTAACCGATTACTCATGTTACCAACAAGATTCAAAATTTGGACATGGGCTAACTAAGGGACTTAGTAACTAGCTTAATACATTCAACAATTTCAAAAGCTACCATGAATTATATACCTTATTCAAGACTAGAAGGAGTGGTCGAATGTTTGTTTCCCCTTCCCCTTTCTTCTTAGAATTTTCGGCCAAAGATGTTAAAAGATGAACACTTATTTCCTTTCTTCTTCCTTCCTCAAGTTAAGGCAAAATGGGGGAGCAAGGATGAAACAACTTTGGTTTCTCCTCCCACTCCCCTCATATTTTATTATTCTTCACACAACATATTAACACAAAATGTTTATAATATGTTTTACCCCATAGCATGGCCGGCCACTACCTAAAATTTTGGGTAATTTGACATGCAAGTACAAGCATTTTCTAACATGCATTAATAGATCCTTATAGATTAACCTATCACATTTCAAAAGTGTCACACATAAGTCCTATTAACTAAATTCACATGCAATCGACTAAATCGAAGCTTAAAACTTTCACACAATCATATTCACATATTTTAGACAATAAATATCATATTCAAATACTTTGGTGACTCGGTTTAGCGGTCCCGAAACCACTTTCCGACTAGGGTCAATTTAGGGCTGTCACAACTCTCCCCCACTTTAAGAAATTTTCGTCCTCGAAAATCTTATCGGTAAATAGGTTTGGGTATCGTTCTTTCATAGAGTTCTCGGTTTCCCAAGTAGCTTCTTCGATCCCGTGCTTGTGCCATAACACTTTTACTAAAGGAACCTTTTTATTTCGTAATTCTTTCACTTCACGAGCTAGGATACGAATCGGTTCTTCTTCATAACTCATATCGGATTGAATTTCAACCTCGGAGGGATTAATTATGTGCGAAGGATCAGACCTGTAACGTCGAAGCATCGAAACATGAAAAACGTTGTGAATCTTTTCGAGATCAGGGGGAAAAATCAATCTATATGCCACTGGACCAACTCGTTCGGATATTTCATACGGCCCTATGAACCTCGGACTCAGTTTGCCCTTACGGCCAAATCGAGTATCTTTTTCAAGGTGAAACTTTAAGAAACACTTTGTCTCCCACGATACTCAATATCTCTTCGTTTTAAATCCGCGTCGACGACTCTCGACAATCGATGTCGCCTTGGACTTTCACGAATTATCTTTACTTTCTTTCAAAGCATTTTTAATCAAATCACCTCCGAAAATTTTACTTTCACTGAGCTCGGTCCAAAACAATGGTGTACGGCATTTATGACCGTACAAAGCCTCGTAAGGTGCCATCTTAATGCTTGACTGAAAACTATTGTTGTAAGCGAATTCAATCAAAGGTAAATACCGTTCCCATGAACCACCAAACTCAAGAATGCAACACCTCAACATATCTTCGAGTATCTGAATTATCCGTTCAGATTGGCCATCAGTCTGAGGATGAAAAGCGGTGCTAAAATGCAACTTGGTACCCAAAGCTTCTTGCAATTTCTTCCAAAATCGCAATGTGAATCTCGGATCTCTATCTGACACAAGGGAAATAGGTACTCCATGTAACCTTACAATCTGAGATACATACATTTCAGCTAGCTTGTCAAGGGAATAATCCGTACGTACAGGAATAAAATGAGCCGACTTTGTCAGTCTATAACAACAACCCAGGTTGCATCTTTCTTGCTTGATGACAATGGTAATCCAGATACAAAATCCATCGTGACTCGATCCCACTTCCACTAGGGTATCATGATCGGCTGAAGTAATCCTGTAGGCACTTGATGTTCCGCTCTCACTTGTTGACATATTAAACACTTCGAAACAAAATCGGAAATGTCTCGTTTCATACCATGCCACCAAAATTGACGTCTCAGATCGTTGTACATTTTCGTACTCCCCGGGTGAATTGATATTCGGTTACAATGAGCTTCGTTCAGAATTGTCGAAATAAGTTCTGAATTTCTTGGAACACACAAACGACTTCTGAACCTCAAACAATCATCATCATCAATTTGAAACTCTGATTCCTTATTCGAAACACATTAAGCCCGTTTTGCAACCAATTCATCATCGACTTTCTGAGCTTCACGAATTTGATGAATCAACAATGGTTTGGCCTTTATTTCTACTACTAACACATTATCGGATAGAATCGACAAATGTACATTCATCGCTCGTAAAACAAACAATGATTTACGACTTAAGGCATCCGCAACCACATTAGCCTTTCCCGGGTGATAGTCAATGACAAGCTCATAATCTTTTAACAACTCGAGCCAACGTCTTTGTCGCAGATTCAAATCTCTTTGAGTCATCAAATATTTGAGACTTTTGTGATCCAAAAATACATGGCACTTCTCACCAAATAAGTAGTGTCTCCATATTTTCAAAGCGAATACTATGGCAGCTAATTCGAGATCATGGGTTGGATAATTTTTTCTCATGTGCCTTCAATTGCCTCGACGCATACGCTACAACTCGACCTTCTTGCTTCAATTTTTTCTCATGCGTCACTGTAAATGACAAACTATTTGCCTGATTCAGGCTGCACTAGCACTGGAGCTTCAGTCAAGTAAGTTTTTAGTTGATCGAAACTTTTCGACATTTTTCGACCATTCGAACTTAACATCTTTACAAGTAGCTACGTCATTGGTGTGGCTATCATTGAGAAACCCTTTACAAACCGTCAGTAGTAACCGCAAGTCCCAAAAGCTCGAACCTCGGTAATATTTCTGGGGCTTCCAGGTTAAGTATGGCTGAAATTTTGCTCGGATCAACTCGAATACCGATGCAGATACCACATGACCCAAGAAGCTAACCTCTCTTAACCAGAACTCACACTTACTGAACTTAGCATATAACTGCTTATCTCGTAAAATCTGCAACACTAATCCCAGGTGTTCAACATGATCGGTTTCATTTCTCGAATAGACCAAAATATCATCGATAAACACAACTACAAACCGATCCAAAAATGGTCTAAAGATCCGATTCATCAAATCCATAAATATCGCAGGGGCATTAGTGAGCCCAAACGGCATCACTAAGAACTCGTAGTGACCGTATCTCGTTCTGAAAGTAGTTTTGGGTATATCCGAATCCCGAATTCACAACTGATAATAGTCCGATCTCAAATCTATCTTTGAAAACACTGAGGCTCCCTTTAGTTGATCAAACAAATCACCAATAAGTGGTAACAGATATTTATTCTTTATTGTCACTTTATTCAGCTGACGATAGTCGATGCACAACCTCATGGTTCTGTCTTTCTTTTTCACAAACAATACTGGTGCACCCCATGATGAGAAACTTGGTCGAGCGAAACCTCTATCCGTCAACTCTTGCAACTGAGCTTTCAATTCCTTTAATTCCGTTGGTGCCATACGATACGGAGCTATCGAAATCGGTGTAGTCCCAGGTACAAGTTCGATGCCAAACTCTACCTCCCGAACAGGTGGTAACCCTGCTAATTCTTCGGGAAAAACATCCGAATATTCACAAACCACTGGTACCGACTCAAGTTTCTTTCCTGATTCTTTATTATCAAGTACGTACGCAAGATACGCTTCACACCCCTTACTCATATATTTTTGAGCTAACATCGAGGATATTATTGTTGGCAATCCATTCAAGACAGTAGACTCAACTCGGATTATCTCATTATTTGCACACCTCAAATCAATAGTCTTACTTTTGCAATTAACAACCGCATCATGTACGGTCAACCAATCCAAACCGAGAATAACATCAAATTCATCAAACGGTAAAAGCATCAAGTCAACCGGGAAACAGGAACCTCGAATTACTAGGGGGCATTTCTTACACACCTTATCAACAAGCACATAATGACCCAAGGGATTCGACACTCTAATAACGAACTCGATGAGACTCAACGGTAAAGTCTTCTTTGGATGCTAAAGTCTCACATATATAAGAATGAGTAGAACCGGGGTCAATCAATGCAATCACATTAGTATCAAGGAGAGTGAAAGTACCGGTAATAACATCAGGCGAAGAAGTATCCTCGCGTGCACATATAGCATAAGCTCTAGCAGGAGCACGAGCCTCAGATCTGGTAGTAACATCTCTAGATCCTCTCTGACCGCCACTAGCATTCCCCGCATTTTTAGATGGTCTACCTCGAGCAGTAGTAGCACCCGGTTTCACACTCTGATTTACATTCTGTTCAGACAGTCTCGGCAATTCTTGATAAAGTGGTCAGCTGCTCCGCACTTATAACAGGAGCGGTCATGGAATCTACAACTCCCCGAATGCCATTTACCATAATACTGGCACTCTGTCCTGTCCCGACGATCATTTCCAACACTGGCAACCGAAGTGACTCGTGTACTCACAGGGGGTCGATCACGATCTCGTCTAGAAAAGCCCGAAGTGTCTTTAGATCGGCCTAAATCATCTCTAAATTTCTTCGATGACTGTTGAAAGGGCTTCCCCGAAGATCTCTTATGAAACTCCTTTGCTCCCATATTAGCTTTTCTTTTCTCCTTACTGAGCTCTTCGGCTTTGCAAGCTCGCTCGACAAGTACCACAAATTCTCTGATTTCTAAAATGCCAACACACAGTTTTATATCTTCGTTCAGTCCATCTTCGAAACGTTTGCACATTACGGCTTCTGAGGAAATGCATTCTCAAGCGTACCGGCTAAGCCTTACAAACTTTTGTTCATAATCGATGAACCGACATGGAACCTTGTTTAAGTTCAAGAAATTCTTTCCGTTTTGATCAATGAATCTCTGGTCGATATACTTTTTTCAAACTTCGGTTTGGAAAAACTCCCAAGTTACTTGCTCTGGGCAACAGAAATCAACGTATTCCACCAATAATAGGCGAATCTCGTAGCAAGGAGAAAGTACACTTAAGGCATTCATCGGTGTGCAAGATAGTTCATCAAGTACCGAATAGTGTTGTCAACCAAAATTCACTTGCTCGGCATCATCATTGTCTGTAGCCTTAAATTGAGAGCCCGTGTTTTGATTACATCAACTAGGGCTTATTTAACCTTATCTCGTCGATTCGGAGGTATCGCAGTCTTGAGGTTGTATTGGTCGGGAATGGGGTTCGGAGCAGTAGTATTAGTTCGAATGTCTTGATTGAACCATTCATTCATTACGCTATAAAAAGCTGTCTAGCTTCATCATTCGATTACTAGCAATAGGTTGAGAGTCCCGGCATTGTCCCTTGCGCGGGAGCAGGTGCTACACTCTCAACATCATCAGCTACCACTCGGTTGGGATCAGGATCCATTACTATAAGTAAACACATTTTTTTAACCGTCAGAAATCACCACACTATCAATAAACACATAATGGCATGTATAGCAAAACCCGAATGTATTACGGTAGTCCTAGAATCGACTAAACCGTAGCTCTGATACCAATTTAATTGTAACGCCCCGTACCCGAGACCGTTTCCGGAGTCGAACACGAGGTGTTAACGGACTTAATTCATTTACTTACACAGTTCATTTTAAAATTTCCAGACAAGCTGGCTAACTGCATCACAGTTACTTTAAAAATCATATCTCGAGTTCCAAAACTTGAAAACTGATTCTGTAAATTTTTCCCGAAACTAGACTCATATTTCCATCTAAAATTTGTTTTCTAGAATTTTTTGTCCAGCCAATTAGTACAGTTTATTAGTTAAAGTCTCCCCTGTTTCAGGGTTCGACTACTCTGACCTTCACGTATTACGACTTAGATATCTCCCTGTACAGGGCTTCAATACTTATTCCATTTGTTTCTAATGAAACTAAACTCAAAAACGAATCTGTACATATAGATAATGACTTCTAATTATCTCTGGTTAATTTATAGTGAATTTCCAAAGTCAGGACAGGGGATCCAGAAATTGCTCTGGCCCTGTTTCACAAAAACTTAAACATCTCATAAAATACGGCTCATATGGTGGTTCCGTTTCTTTCATATGAAAATAGACTCATCAAGATTCGATTACATAATTTATTCACTATTTAATTCCATTCCTACTAATTTTAGTGATTTTTCCAACTTACGTCACTGCTGCTGTCAGCATCTATTTTAAGGTAAATTTTACCTATTTCATAATTTTCCATGAATCAAATAGCAAATTGACAAACATTATTATCAAGGGTAATCCCGATTAGCCATGATGTACGTTGTAACACCCCGTACCCGAGACCGTGGCCGGAGTCGAACACGAGGTGCTAACAGACATAATATATTTATTTTCACAGTCCATTTAAAAATTTCTAGACAGCTGGCTAACTATGTCACTGTCACCTTAAAAATCATATCTTGAGTTCCACAACTCGAAAATCAGTTTCGTGATTTTTCCCTGAAACTAGACTCATATATGCATCTACAAACTTTTTTCTATAATTTTTGGTCAGGCCAATTAGTACAGTTTATTAGTTAAAGTCTCCCATGTTACAGGGATCGACTACACTGACCTTCACGCATTACGACTTGGATATCTCCCTGTACAGGGCTTCAATACTGATTCCGTTTGTTTCTATAGAAACTAGACTCAAAGAGGAATCTATACATGTATAGAATGACTCCTAATTATCTCTGGTTAATTTATAATGAATTTCCAAAGTCGGAATAGGGAATCCAGAAACCGTTCTGGCCCGGTTTCACGAAAACCTAAATATCTCTTAACATACAACTCATATGACAGTTTCGTTTCTTCCATATGAAATTAGATTCATCAAGGTTCATTTAAATAATTTATTCACTATTTAATTCCATTCCTACTATTTTTAGTGATTTTTCACGTCCACATCACTGCTGCTGTCAGCATCTGCCTTTGAGGTAGACTTTACCTAGTTCATAATTTCCATGATTCAATTAGCCCTTTTTGCATACATAGCACAAAGTATAATCATGATTAACCATTCCAATGGCTAATCGTTTCCAAACATTTCCATACCTCTTAATGATCAACATACAAAACGATTATAGTACTATGCTAAAACGTATATAAGCCATTTTCGCATGGCTATCCAAATTTACACAAAATCCATGGGTACATGACCAACAACAAAAAGGGAAGTCCTATACATGCCATTTCAAAGTTCAACCAAAATTGTACCAAAAGGGGGCTTTGATAGTGTGGGAGACTTCGACTTCCAAAAATCCCGAGTCCGATAGCTGACGAGCCAAAATCTATAAAACAAAGAAACAAAGAAACGGAGTAAGCAATTTATGCTTAGTAAGTTTTGAGCAAGGGATTCCAGCACAACAAAAGCATAGCATTCATATAGCTAAACGGATAATTTCATATGCACAAATTCTCAATATCATACTTACTTCACATTACCAATCCTTATGTTCATACACAAAAGATCAACTTAGCCAAAGGCCGGTAGCTCGTTTATCAACTGAGCGAATACTTATTTGTAAGGGCTCAACTAATTCAAAGCACATACGAAACATACCTCATTGTTGGGATTTCACAAGCGTATTAACTGAAATTTTTACAGCAAGTTCATTCATTCCCGAATCACGTACATTTGGAGTTTAACTGGATATAGCTACTCTGTAACACCCCAAACCCGAGACCATCGCCGGTGTCGGACCCGAGGGTTAACAAACCAAGTTCACATGTTTTTGCCCACCAATTTGACATTTCCAGTCAGGCTGGAAAACTGCGTCACTGTCGCCTTAAAAATCATATCTCGAGTTTCAAAACTCGGAAACTGGTTTCGTAAATTTTCCCTGAATTTAGACTCATATATACATCCATGGATTTATTTCTAGGATTTTGGTCGGGCCAATTGGTACAGTTTATTAGTTAAAGTTACCCAAGTTACAGGGATCGACTGCTCTGACCTTCGCGCGGTATAACTTGAATATCTCTCTGCACAGGGCTTTAATGCTGGTGTCGTTTGTTTCTAATGAAACTAGACTCAAAATGGAATCTGTACATATAAGGTATATCTCCTAATTATTTTTGGATAATTTATAGTGAATTTTTAAAGTTGCGACAGGGAACCCAGAAACCATTCTGGCCCTGTCTCACAATAGCTTTAATATCTCTTAACCTGTAACTTCTATGACCGTTTCGTTTCTTCCATATGAAAATAGACTCATCAAGGTTCATTTACATAGCTTATTCACTATTTGATTCCATTTCTATGAATTATGGTGATTTTTCACATTCACGCCACTGCAGCTGGCAGCATCTGTTTTTAAGGTAGGACTTACCTATTTGGTAGTCTCCATGATTCAACTAATCTTGCCATACATAGGTTCATATATGATCATTTTAACCATGCCAATGGCTGATCATATGACCAACATTCCCATTTCCAAACCATAGCCACATCATGACCCCAAATATATAATACAACCCACAATAAGTCTAAGTTCATGCTCCCTTTTGAGCCATTTTCGCATGGCCATACATACTTACATTACAACGTATTTAACAAACAAGAGGTAGTCCTATACATGCCATCTCAAGTTCAACCAAAATTTATACCAAAATGGAGGCTTGATAGTGTGGATGACTTGACTTCAACGATCCCAAATCCGATTGCCTCGAGCGAAATCTAGAAAACTAAGAGCCAAAGCAACGGGTAAGCATTTTTATGCTTAGTAAGTCTCAAGGAATATAATGAACTATAATTTACAGCAATACATTCACATAGCCAAATGCATCATTTCATTAATACACATTCTTACTTCATACTTCATCATTGTATAAGTTCGCAAAGCATCAATCAATTCAATAACTGAAATTCATTAGTCGATTGAGCGAATGTTGCTCAAACACGTCGACTTTCCAATGCACATATAACGTACCTTGTCCTTTGGGCTGTCCGAGTGTACTAATTAAATTCATTTCAGCAACCAACACTCACCTCCAGCCCAAGATTCTTCGAATATAACCGGATATAATCACGTGCACAAATGCCTTGGTCTTAGCCGGATAGAATAACTCGCACGAATGCCTTCGGCCTTAGCCCGGATATAACCACTAGCACAATTGCCTTGGTCTTAACCCGGATATAATTTCAGCATAATTGTCTTGGGCTTAGCCCGGATATCATTCAATTTCTCATGCACACATACATCAATAATCATTGGACATACATATTTCATTTTCGTTACTAAGGCTCAAACACAATTAATATCATTAGCATATTCGCCTTGGGACTTAGCCCGGTGGAATTCAAATACTCATACACACATAATCAATAATCATACACATCCATATTTCATCTCACATAATTCAAGTAAGGTCACTTCTTGAGGACTTACCTCGGATGTTGTCGAACGGCTTTTTCGGCTATTCGATCACCTTTTCCTTCCCTTGTCCAATTGTGGCCCTCTTAGCTCTTGAGCTAATTCAAACAAATTCAATTTATTAAAACCTCATTGTGCTTGCTTATGGCGAATATGACAAGGATTTTAAATGGTCATATGGCCACTCTTTAGCTTGAATACACAATGGTCATGCACATTTTATACTACATCAAGCAATTCAATACAATTTATTTGAGCATCAAGGAAATGCTAAGGCCTTCAATAGGCTACCCAAGGCCGAATATTCATGTACATGTTGAGGTCAATTTTGCACTTAATACCTCACAAAAACAGCATGCAATCTACTAATTTATGCTTTGCACATTGTGGCCCAAAACTTATAATATAGCATCAAGCACTTATATGTGTGCTAGGCGAATTGTGCTTGCAATTTCACAAGCATTCTTCCACATTTTCTTCTTTAAATCAATATATTCATCACTTAGTTCATAACCAAACATAATGTGCAATCATATATATGCATATATGAGCATGGCGAATTTTCAAGGTGTCCATAGCCATCCAAAACACAAACTTTTAACTAACATGCAAGAAGCATGAATCATGCTCAAGAATGCATCATGGCCAAGTATGACAATCATGCTCCTTTTCAACTTTAATCATGATAAAACAAAGAGAAAACTCAAAATCTTACTCATGAGTAGAAAATCCATCATTGCATGCATCATCATCAAGCTTCACACTTAGCATGCAATGGCTTTATCACTATAACAACTTTGGCCAAATACCATTTCCATGGCATACCAAAGATTTGAGCCATGGCTAACATGCACATCAAGTTAGCAACCAAAACATGCATGAAACTCCCAACACAACCTCATACATACCTTAATCTTGATGCAAATTTAGCCAAATCACCTTCTAGATCTCTTCTAAACAAAGGAAATGAAGCAAAATCCTTCTTCCTCTTAGTATTTTCGCCAAAAGGAGAGAGCAAGCATGAACAAATTTTTTTTTTTTTTTGTTTCTCTCTTCTTGGTTGCACTGCAATGGGGTATGCCACTCTCTCACACACATTTTTTTTTTCATTCTTTTCTTACCCATGCTTATTTGTTTACTATTTCTCCCTAATGCCCAACAAAACATGTTTCATGACATGTTTGACCCATATTCTTTGTCATGGCGGCCATTACTTGTAGAAAGGGGAATTTGACATGCAAGTCCATTATTTTGCATGCATGCTTTAATTAGTCATCACCTATTTCCCTATCGTACTTTCAAAGTTCACTACTAAGTCCTTTCTTATAAATTAGCACCTAATTAATAAAAATCGAGACACGAAATATTTACGCATACCAATTCCACATACAATAAGTACGGAATATAACACTTAATTATTCTTGTGACTCGGTTTCGTGGTCCCGAAACCACTCTCCGACTAGGGTCACATTCGGGGTGTCACATACTCGTTAAAATACCTTCGGGACATAGCCCGGTTATAGTAGCTCATACAAATGCCTTCGGGACTTAACCCGGATTTAGTAACTCGCACAAATGCCTTCGGATCTTAGTCCGGATTTAGTACCTCGCACAAATGCCTTCGGATCTTAGTCCGGATATAGTCACTTAGCACAAAGCCTTCGGGACTTAGCCCGGACATCATTCGAAGAACCATGCACACATATATCAATAAATCATGACACATCCATATTTCATTTTCATTACCAAAGCTCAACACAAGACACTTATCATATTTACAATTTCGCTCAATAGCCACATACAAAGAGCATGATTTTGATTTACTTAAGACATAATCTAATCGAATCATAATTTAAGTTCCATTACTCAAAACTTACCTCGGATGTTGTCGAACGGCTTCAATGGCTATTCGATCACTTTTTCCTTTCCCTTATCCAACTGTGGTCCCTAAGCTCTTGAGCTAATTCAAACAAATTTAACTTATCAAAGTCTCATTTTGCTAGCTTATGGCGAATATGACAAGGAGTTTGATAGGTCATATGGCCACCTTTTTAGCTCAAATACACAATGATCATACGCATTTTTAATCACATCAACAATTTAATACAATTCATTCGAACATCAAAAGAGAAGCTCAAGGTACTTAGCCCATATATATACATTAGACATTAGAGTCACATATGTGCGAAATCACGAATCAAATTCAACATACTAGCTAATATTTCCCTTAGCGAATTTTCTAAGTCAAGCTAAAGCCATCAATAGGCTACCAATGGCCGAACATACACATCTATGCTAAGGCCGATTGCAACACTTAATACATTCTACAAGTATGGTCACTTGTGTTGACTAAACACCATTTGTTTCAAGTTCAAAACTTGGCTAATACACATATATACACTATTAAAGCATCCTCTCCGTTTACACTAATTCAACACATGCATTACCCATAATATATTACATTCGGCCTTAGCACACAACTTGCTAGCCGATTCTTCTCCATCTAGCAACTAATGCACATACGAGCTCATTTGTTAGACTCTACTTCATCTAACAACAACCTTATTTCTCTTCTATTTCCTACCATGGCCGAATGCATCACAACACCTTACCATTTCAATTTTGGTCATGGTTGAACAAGGAACTTAATGTCTCACTCAAGGATGCTAAAAAGGAGATTCAAGAGTTATCAATCCACCATCACATGCATCATTAACAAGCTTCACATTTAGCATGCAATGATATCAACACAAAATCCACCTTGGCCGAATACCATCCCCATGACATAGCAAAGATTTGAACCATGGGCTAATAAGAACATCAAGCTAGCAACTAAAAAAAACATGCATGAATCTCATGGCACAACATCAAACATACCTTAATCTTGATACAAGTATGGCCGAACCTCCTCCTAATCCTCTTCTAAACCAAACATGGAGCAAGAACTCCTTCTTTCTTCCTTAGAATTTTCGGCCAAAAGAAATGAAAAGGATGAACACACTTTTTTTTTTTGTTTCCTTTCCCTCAACTCACGGCAATGGGGGATCACACACCTTCTTTCCTTTTTCCATTTCTTTATTACCCATACTCCTTATTTTATTTATTCCAACATAACCCATTTACACAACATGTTTTATGACATGTTTTGCCTATCACCCTTTGTCATGGCCGGCCACTAGGATTTAATTTAGGGAAATTTGACATGCAAGCCCATCATTTTCACAACATGCATTAACAGGCCACTTTACATTTGCCTAGCACATTTCTAAATTTTCTCACATAAGTCCTATTTGATAAAATTCACTTACAATTAACAAAATTCAAACATGAAATTTTCACACATGCATATGTACATATAATGAGCATCCACTATGACGGCTAATTATTTTTATGACTTGGTTTAGTGGTCCCGAAACCACTTTCCGACTAGGGTCAATTTAGGCTGTCACATACGTAGCACCAATAGGACCATGATTGGCCATTCCAATGGCTAGTCGTTACCAAACATTTCCACACCACTTAATAACCGTATCACAAGACCATAATGTTATACTTCGAAATATACGAGCCATTTTCGCATGGCTATACGAATACCCATTACCAAAGGGTACTTAATTAACAACAAGGGTCAGCCCTATACATGCCATTCTCAAAATTGAACTAAAAGAGTACCGAAAAGTGGCTTAGATAGTGTGGATGACTTGACTTTGACACTCCGAGTCCGATGGTGACGAACAAAATCTATAAAACAGAGAATCAAAGTAACAGAGTAAGCATTTTAATGCTTAGTAAGTTCAAGTAATGAAATCATTTACGACTAAAGTACAGCGTTCATATGACTAAATGAAGAGTTGCATATATGCATATTCCCAAAATCACACTTACTTCACACCTCAACCAGTATATTCATACACAGGGGATCAAACCTAACTAAAACCCGGAAGTTGTTAATCAATAGAGCGCATACTATCTAAAAAGGAATTAACTTTTCCGATGCATATACGAACATACCTTATTGTTTGGATTTTATGAGAGTATTAATTGCAATTATTACAGCAAGATCGCTCATTTCCAAACCCAAGTACCTTCGGGATTTAGCCGGATATAGCAACTCGCACAAATGCCTTCGGGTCTTAGCCCGGATATAGTCAACAGCACAAATGCCTTCGGGACTTAGCCCAGATATAGTCACTAGCACAAATGCCTTCGGGACTTAGCCCGGATATAGTCAATAGCACAAATGCCTTCGGGACTTAGCCCGGATATAGTCACTAGCACAAATGCCTTCGGGACTTAGCCGGATATCATTGAATAATCATGCACATATATCAATAAATCATGACACATTCATATTTCATCTTCATTATTAAAGCTCAAACACAAGACACTTATCAAACCTTACCAATTTCGCTCAATAGCCACATACAAAGAGCATGATTTTGATTGGCTTTATAACGTGATCTCTATGCACATTCGGTTACCCGTCATAGGTATAAACTAATCACCTCAATATATAATTCAAGTAGAATCATTATATCACCGTTTATTTGTTATGCTTATATGTCATGACTTAATCAAATCATAAACTAAGTTTCATTACTCAAGACTTACCTCGGATATTTGGTACAGATTCTTGGGTGGCTACTCGATTACTTTCTCTTTTCCCTTATCCGAAATTGCCCCCTATGCTCTTGAGCTTAAGTTCAACAAATTTTAACTAGTCATTAATCGACTATTCAAGTATTACTTTCAGAATATAATACATATGGATTATAGTAAGCTTTATAAAAATCAATAAATAATTCATTAGCAAATTTTCATTAATGTTTACAATATATTTACAATTTTCCTATAAGTGACTTCCGAGCAACAGTCACTAAAGTTTTTATAACTGGAGCTACGAAACTCCAAATCAATTGCCGTAAATTTTTCTTGATAGAAGACTCATTTATCTATTATCCTTAAAATTTTCAAAATTTTTAGTTTAGCCCAACAATACCAGATTTTTCTTAAAGTTCACCTTGTTTCACTGTTTGACTAAACTGACTACTCTTCACTACGAATCAAATTTCTCATTGTACAGAATTCAAAATATGTTCTTGTTTATTTCATTTGAAACTAGACTCATTAAGGAGTCTAAGTATAGAAATTTTATCTTAGGGCCATTTTTGTACAATTTATACTGATTTTATAAAAACAGAACAGGGAATCTAGTAGTCATTTTGACTCAGCCCCACAATACTTCAAATATCTCAAGATCGGTAACTCTTTTGTTTTTATAGTTTCTTTTGTAAGAAACTAGACTCTTCAAGATTTAATGACATAATTTATTCAGCTTCTAACTCAACTCCTACAAATTATGGCAATTTTCCAAAATCACCTTAATAGCTAGCTTAGCAAACCTTAATTTAACATATAATTGTTCATAACACAATTAAAGCATCCTCTCCACTACATCAATTCAAAACACATACATTACCCAATAATATCCAAAATCATATTCGGCCTTAGTACACAACTTGTTAGCCGATTTTTCTCCATTTAGCAACTAATGCACATATGTGCTCATTTGTTAGACTCTACTTCACCTAACTACCATTTTTTTTTCATCCAAATAACATGAACAACAACCATTTCTTGAACATTTTCTCTTAACCGATTACTCATGTTACCAACAAGATTCAAAATTTGGACATGGGCTAACTAAGGGACTTAGTAACTAGCTTAATACATTCAACAATTTCAAAAGCTACCATGAGTTACATACCTTATTCAAGACTAGAAGGAGTGGCCGAATGTTTGTTTCCCCTTCCCCTTTCTTCTTAGAATTTTTACCAAAGATGTTAAAAGATGAACACTTATTTCCTTTCTTCTTCCTTCCTCAAGTTACGGCAAAATGGGGGAGCAAGGATGAAACAACTTTGGTTTCTCCTCCCACTCCCCTCATATTTTATTATTCTTCACACAATATATTAACACAAAATGTTTATAATATGTTTTACCCCATAGCATGGCCGGCCACTACCTAAAATTTTGGGTAATTTGACATGCAAGTAGAAGCATTTTCTAACATGCATTAATAGATCCTTATAGATTAACCTATCACATTTCAAAAGTGTCCCACATAAGTCCTATTAACTAAATTCACATGCAATCGACTAAATCAAAGCTTAAAACTTTTACACAATCATATTCACATATTTTAGACAATAAATATCATATTCAAATACTTTGGTGACTCGGTTTAGCGGTCCCAAAACCACTTTCCGACTAGGGTGAATTTAGGTCTGTCACATTCTATTTTTCTCTACACAAATTTTTTTGTTTCCCTTAGTCGATTCCTTCTTCTACTCTTCTTCTTTAATCTGTACCAAATAAACCTTATTCACCATACTAAGTTTAAAAGCCGAAAAGTCGAATCTTACAAGGCCCAAATACTCTTCGACCGAATCTAGTGTAAGTGTTTGTTCTTCCAATCGATTTTGCTAAGAATCTATTACGTTGTTCTTTCCTCACTCTTTCTAATCAACTTAAGTAGGGAGTTAGTATCGAATCTTAGATCTTATCTTTCTACCGAAATTGCTCTTTAGGTGTTTGCAGTTTTGGTAAGTGTTCCTCTCCCATTGGCTAAGGTGGCCGAATGTTCATAGTTAAGGTAAGGGGACTTGTGTTGGATACGAGTCACCTACTATTCTTGTTTTAATAGTTAGTGATTTAAAAAGGGACTGTTATACTTATCGCGCAAGGTAAGGTTAAGGTGAGATTTCGGTTTTAGTAAAGATATGTATTAAGCATGCAATTAATTGAAGGGTGATATCGTTTGTAGGTTGGTGACTAAGGGAATCGCAGCACGCTTGCTTACCAAGTGTGTACATACACTGCACATACAAGTAGATCGTTAAAAGCCAAAATGCTAAAAAGCTGAAGTGCCAAAAAGCCGAAAGTTTGGCTGCGGTAGTCTTGCGAGTGCGCGAACACTCTTGAGGAGGAAATTGATATGTTGTCTGAGGCCCATGGGTGATTCCATGGACTTGTGCTGTGTTCTGGCCAACCGGACCAGAATAGGCTTAATGGGCCAAATGGCCTGTTTGGCCCATAATAGGCAAAATTTGATAATTGATGCTATATGATAGAAAATTTGTGTGTGAGCATGTATATAAGGTGATTTGGGCCTAACGGGCCATATAAAGGTGATTTGGGCTTGATGGGCCATATGAATGTGAATTGGGCCTGATGGGCCATATAAATGAGATTGGGGCAAGTGGGCCATATGCCTGTATGTAGGGGTTTTGGGCCTAGTATATGATAACTACATAAAACCTAATTAATATATTATGACCGTGGACAAGTCTTAGGGTTAAGTTGTGGCAACGGGTATATGCATGTCTAGGATTGGATCTAGGGAGAGCTTGGTACTTAAGTGGTCTTAATGACTCACCTCCTCTTCTTTGGAATCCTACCTAGTGCATAGTATTCGTTCATCTTAGCTTGCATGATTTGTTAACGGGCCGAGGTAAGTGAAAACCGTATTAAAGAGAAAATTACTGAAATGCCCCTAAAGGTGAAAATAACCAAAATACCTGTAGGTGTTGAATGTAAGTTTATGGATGTTAGACGAATATTTACTGCATACATATGATATTCTGCTTAGGTTGCATATGGGTTGGGAATTATTGAATGGAGGAATTATATGAGGGTCACATGGTTGCTTGACAATTGTGGATCCACCGATGGCTTTTAAGCCCAATATGTGAATGAAGGTAGTTCTGCAACCGAGTTACCATTGATGTGCCGGTTGGGTGGGTCGATATTTATATCCCCACCTGTTGTGACGGGGGACGGAGCTGGTGTGTAGTGGATGGATTATTGGGATGGGATTGCATTGCATTGCATTGTATTGTATGTTTGATGTATGGTGTTTATTAAATGCTTGTTGCTCGTCGAGGGTTGTACACATTGAGTTTACGAAAACTCACCCCCTCTTTTATTTTAGTTTTAGGTAATGCTTAGTAGAAGGTTCGATGTTTGGAGGGACTCTGGGTGGCCAACTAGCAAGACAACATGGACTTGTGTTAGTTTTTTTTATAAGCATACGAGAGTCTATTTTATTAAGTACTTTTCAATCCATATTGTAATCAGGCTTCATTTTTATTATTATTGGGTTATTATTTTTATGCAATGTAATTATGAGAGGTTAAACATGGTTTCTTAAATTATAGCATGTTATTCTATGTTTCCGCAACTAAAGTGTTAAATAAAATTTTTTAAACAAAGCTTTCGCAACTGGAAGAGAGTTTTCATAAGTTAACTAAGGTTTCATATCTTGAGGAATAGTTTTCAATGAAAACAATGTTTTTGCTAAAACACTTCAATGTGACATGCCAGGTTCGACAATAAAATCTGGGCTAGGTTTGGGGTGTTTCAGATGTAAGTTGTATGTAAATAATACAACTACATTTTTATTATATGTGTTTGAATTGATATAGCATAAATTGTTTGTTTGTGGAAATGATTATGTATGATAAATATTGAAATAGTAGAACACCCGTTTGGACCTTAGAAAATAAATCGGATATTCATGCTATGACATTCGGGTTATTTGTGTGCTAGTGTAAGACATGTCTAGGAAATGCATCGGCCACATTATGAGAGCCAGTGTAAAACCATGTCTGGGACATGGCATCAGCATTGAGACGAGAGCTAGTGTAAGACATGTTTGGGACATGCATCGGCCTCACAATGTAAGCCAGTGTAAGACATGTCGGGGACATGTCATCAGTATTGAGATGAGAGCTAGTGTAAGACATGTCTAGGACATGCATCGGCGTCGCGATGTAAGCCAGTGTAAGACATGTCTGGGAAATGCATTGGCTACGAGATGTGTCAGTGTAAGACCATGCCTGGGACAAGGAATCAGCACGTATAGAGGTGTGAGTGTAAGACCATGTATGGGACATGGCGTTGGCCTCGATTACGATAGTCAGTATAAGATCACATCTAGGACATGGCATCAGCACGAATAGAGGTGTGAGTGAAAGACCATGTATGGGACATGGCATCGGCCTCGATTTCGATAGTCAGTATAAGACCACATCTGGGAAATGGCATCAACTTGATGGATGAGCCAGTGTAAGACCGTGTCTGGGACATGGCATCGGTATCATACCCTATATTTGAGGTCTAATGATTATCTGATAGCATTCCAAATAGTTCAACGGTGAGTGTTACAGTTGAAGTTAAGCGAGGACAGTGTAACCATGTTGTAAGTGGTACAGGTACCGAGTTCAAATGTATGAGATGTGAGCTTAATATATGCTACGTGAATTGTATTGGATGGTGATGAGGAAGTTGTGCTTATGTCTACTTTTGTACTATGAGCATCATGATGAATGGTAAAGTTGTTGTTATATTTATTTGCATGCAACTTACTAAGCTTAATGCTTACTTCCTCTCCTTTCCATTTTCTTATAGTGCCGCCTAATTAGCTCAAGGACCATTGGACGTTGGAGGTATCGATCACACTATCACCCTAGCACTTGGTATAGTTAGATCTTTTATTTTGATTATGGCATGTATAGGACCCTGACTTTTGAGTTTTGTGTCATTGTTAATTGGCCAAATGTGTTGGCTTACTTTAGCATTTGATTCATTTTGTATAAGGTCATGGAAAATGGCTAATATTGAAAGTTATTATGTGAATGCAAGCTAGTCTTTC
Organism: Gossypium arboreum; assembly: GCF_025698485.1. Classification (NCBI taxonomy): domain Eukaryota; kingdom Viridiplantae; phylum Streptophyta; class Magnoliopsida; order Malvales; family Malvaceae; genus Gossypium; species Gossypium arboreum. The sequence continues at coordinate 78,520,315 of NC_069079.1, read as the reverse complement.
ATGAATGTTTAATTGTTGGCATGGTTGAATACATGTAATGTATATAAGTATTAGCTATGGTTGTTTGGTTAAGAAATCATATTAAGTTAATCTTTGATATGTTGGTTGATGTTAGATTATGTTTTAGGGTGGCAAAGGCTTGGTAGATAGCTTTATATTCTCCACAAGGGTAGACCCAAGGGCGTGTGTCCAGGATGTGTCTGACACACGGTCAACCCCATGTGCGTGTTGTTCAGCCGTATATCCCCTTCGCGTAAAATTGGCGAGTAAAAATACATGGTAGTAAACACATAGGCAGAGACACGGTCATGTGTCTCAAGCGTGTGGAGGACACGGCCTCTGGCCACGAGCGTGTGCCATAAATTGGATACTGACGTCAGAAATAGAATGTTAAGGTTTTTAGACACGGGCTAAGACACGGGCGTGTCATGGCCGTGTGAGAGACATGGGCAATGGACATGGGCGTGTGTCAGGCCATGTGAAAACCCCTCTAGGTCTGAATTTAGGATTTCATTCACACGGGCATGGGGCACAAGCGTGTCCCTAGATACTTAGGCCGTGTGTGTCACACGAGCCATCAGCACAGCCATGTTATAATGACCACATGGGCGTGTACCCAGTTTCAAGGGTCATCTTTATTAAGTCAATTTAAGGACCCGAGTTGGTTTCGAATGGCTTCCAATAAATGTTTGAGGCCTCGTAGGCCCATATTAAGGAGTTTTATTAAAGTTTGAAAAAGTTTTAAATTCGATCATTTATTGGTGACTTGAAAACGTTTAAATGCATGTGTTTAAGTTTAGTAACGCCTCTTATTCCTCCCGGCGTAGGGCACGGGTGTGGGGTGTTACATAAAGATTTGAGGATGCTTTGAATGAAGATATCCATTTGCTAGTCAGGATTCTAGAACTAAAAGAGTTTGTTGTGCTTGTTGAGTGAGCTTGTAAAGCTGAAGAACTCGGGAAAGAGAAAAGAAAAGCCGACTCAGAAGCTAGAGATGTGAGAAAGAGATTTGCAAGTAAATCATTTCAGTTTATATCAAAGAAATTCCGAGACGATGATAGTCGTTCAAAGGCTAATGTGGGACATTCGAGTAGAGATCGTACAAAATCACATTCGAGCTTCAAAGCTCCAGCTACTTCTGTTGCTAGTGTTGGAAATATCCAATCTGATTGACCTAAGTGTAAACACTACGGTAAAATACATCCTAGCAATTGTAGATTGTATGATTGGGCTTGTTTCAAATGTGGATCTTCAGATCATTTTGTAAGAGATTGTCCTGAGTCAGTTGAACAAGAGATAGTGTAACATCCTGATTTCGAGCTTAGTCAGAACAGTGGTTTCGGGACCACAAATTCGATGAGGAAAATTTCATTTTTATTATATTTTTATGGTATATGATTTCACGGAATGATTTCGTGAAAATTTTGTTTGAAAATTTTGACGTTTGGGCACTCAAATTAGTAAAAAGGACTAAATTATAAAAAGTGCAAAAGTTGAGTTTATATGTTAGAGGTGTCTAATTTTCATGAAATTTTAAATGGGAGGTCCTTAAATGATAATTAAACCATTTTATAACTTGTTGGACAAAAATGGCCTTGGTTGGGTAAAATTTAAAAGAATAGTAAAAGAGGCATTTTGGTCATTTAAGGGTAAAATTAATTAAAAGACAAATTTTAAACCCCAAATGTGTCCATTTCTTATTGCTACAGTAGAATGTACCAAGGGCAGCCACGGTTAGGGTTTGGCCAAGCTTCCAAGCTTAATAGTAAGTGATTCTAAGCTCCGTTTTTATGTTCTATGTATTTTTGAAATCCCGGTAACATAATCTGCTCATTTCTACCATTATTTTGAGCTAGGATTTATGTTTAAAAATTTACCCATGAATGATATGCATGTATTTTGATGTTTAATGGTAGAATATGAAGCTTGAAATTGTCTTAAACAACTTTTGCTAAGCGATTTTATGTGAAAACGAGTAAAACAGTATAATCAGTAAAAATACCTAATGTTCATAAGTACATGTTAGAGTGAGAATTGATGTTGCCACAGAAGGGAAAAATGATCAGAATGTCATAAAACATAAGAAAATAGGAGGAAGTTTAATTTCCGAACCTTGGTGCAAAAGTGAAAATATGCAAAAGTTTAGGGGTCAAAATACAAATTTGTAAAAAATATACTTTTTAGACCCATATGAATAGTGTGACTAATTAGTAGGATAAATGTGATATTATAGATCAAGGAAATCGAGATTTGGGCTTAAATCGGGAAAATATAAGGTTATGGACTAAAATGGTAAATTGCCATTTCTGGATCCCAGGTGAGTTTGTACATAAATAATTTATCGATTCTTTTTATTTTATTATATTTTGTTATCATATGAAACGTGGCTGCCTATAGAATGATTATTTGTTATAAATTACAAATTGAAAAAGGACTATGAATAAATTGTAAAATGTTGGAAAGTGAGGAATTTCCTGGTTGAGCCTTCGGAATAGAAACGATATGAATGATCTATTGTGAGGTCACGTGTGTAGTACTAAGTGTAGGCTACTACGTGTACTAGATAATTGGTCGCACGTGTAGTACTAAGTGCAGGCTACTATGCGTACTCGATAACTTCGATCACGTGTGTAGTACTAAGTGCAGGCTACTACGTGTATTAGATGGTTAGGTCACGTGTGTAGTACTAAGTGTAGGCTACTACGTGTACCAGATAATTGGTCGCATGTGTATTACTAAGTGCAGGCTACTATGCGTACTAGATAGCTTTGGCTACAAGTGTGAAAATATGTGCAGGCAACTGAGCATCAGTTATTATTCCGAATAGTTCAACGGGAAAATCAATTAAGTAAAAATACATGTGAACATGATTATATGATGAATAAGTGTAGGTATATGTTTAAGAAAATTTTGAGCAATATGCTCGATATTTGATTGAACTTCGATAAGACAAAATGGATTAAGTGAAATTATGTAAGAGTGAATTTTAGTAGTAAAACAATGTTGGACAGCAGCAGTTGTGTGATTTTGAAAATTCACTAAAAATTCTGTAAGTTGAATAAAATTTCAAATAAATTATGGAATTAAAGTTTAATGAGTGTATTTTATATAAAACAAACAGAGGGAGCAAAAGAGTTGTATATTATGTGATATTCTAGTTTTTGTGAGAAAGTGTCAGAATGAATTCGAGATCCCCTGTTTTGACTTGGAAAAATTGTTAAAAATTGTAGAAAAAAAATTATGGGTTATAATTTATATTCCTAGAATCTTTGATTAGTCTAATTTTGATAGAAACAAACATGAACATTATCCAAGTCTCGTACTATGAGATAAATAAATTTTAGTGAAGAAAGGTCGAAGCTACAGCAAAACAGGGGAGACTTTGAATAATAAAATATTATTATTGGCTAGTTCAAAAATTATGAAAATTTTATGGTGGAAAGATATATGTGTCTAGTTTCTGATACAATTTATAGATCTTAATTTTAAGTACTGTAACTCCAAATATAAATGATATAGTGATTGTGACTCAAGAAAGCATCTTAACCAGAACATGTGTAAATGTACAATTGGGTTAGTTTTACTATGGAAAGCATGTTAGTAAATTGGTTATTATTATTTCATGTGAGCTTACTAAGCGTAAAGCTTACCCCCTCCTTTCCATTTCTTTTAGTGTTGTCAGGTTAGCTTCGGGCTGGAGATCGTCGGAGGCAGCATCACACTATCAAGCCAACACCTTGACAGTATAAACACATATGCTAGAATTATCAAGTGAGTGGCATGTATAGGGACCTAGTTTTATAACTATAGGGACCTAGTTTTATAACATGTGTTATTATAATTTGGCCAAATATATTAATCTTTAGTGAGATAATGATTTTGACTCATAAATCTAGCTATTTATATTATGTTTGATATTGATGATGTGTATATGCTTGTTTGCCATGCATGGTTGGTAATATGTTATGTATTGTTGTGAATGTTTAAGTCCATTAACGTTTTGAACCCTGTCCCGACATTGGGTACGGGTGAGGGGTGTTACATTTAGTGGTATCAAAGCTATGGTTTAGTCGGTTCTTGGACTAACCTAACATGTGTAAAAGTCCAACTATACATGCCACTGATCCGTGATAGTCTGATGTCTCCCGATGCATATGAGAGCCACTTTGTTTAGACAAAGGTACTCTCCAACCAAGCTACACCGACCATGTTGAATATGATGCTAAAATATTTGAGTAAAGTATAGTCATGACGAACTGAAACTTGGAAAGGTACGAATGAGGATTCATGAAATATGTACATGGTGAAATGAGCTTATCTATGATTAATAGTTAATTCCATGATGTATATAATCGATTTATTTGAACAAATGCATGTGTTTGAGTAACTTATCAAAAATATTGATAAGATGAATATTCATGTATATTGTTTGGGATAATTATGATTGGTAAGCTCGTATAACTTGAGTAAATGTATTAAATTACTTGGACTGATATATATGATTGTAATGATATGTATATGATGATGTGTAAGATGAAAGTTTAGACTGTGATATACTTATCCATGTTTTTTTGGCCCTTATATGATATTATGTGCTTGACTTGTCTGATTTAATGAATGGATAAGTAATATTATCTAGGAAACATTGAAATACATGTATAAGTACACTTGTTTAAATGAGATAACTAGAAAGTGAGTGTAAAATCAATATGAATGTTAGTTGCTCGAAATGAACTACATGATTGAGATATGATTTCTATGATGAAAACTGTGTTACATATATATGTATATTAGAGTTGAGTCAGAGGCTCTACGACCCTCTTCCCCTTACCAAAGTGGTGTTTTATAATGGAAATTCCTAAGATTTATATTGAATGAGTTTCCAGGTGAGAAACCAAAGAGTTCAATGATGGAATGGTCATCAATGGTTATAAGCGTGATTAGAGATTGAGAATGGGTTGATAAGTACAGACGTGAGCTAGAAAGATATCGGATTGATTGAAAGATTGTTTATGATGTCGAGAAATGTATTGATTGAAATTCCCTCATGAATTGGTTTTCTTAGTAAAGGGAATATTATGGAATTTGGGACGACAGAGATAGTTAAAGAAATAATGTTCGAAATATGAAATGTCCAAGCATGGTAATTACAGTGAACAGTTTGTGATTGTCTCTATTGAGATATGGTATGAGATTATCTGACACCGGAAATATTATTGGGGCTATCTAATCCCTGATGAATTCTTTTATTACGAAAATGTTCCCTGGTCTTAAAGTTAGACGAATGTGTTGTCAGTCTGATTAGATTATAATCTGTATGGTTCTATTTTTCTCTAGTATTTTGTTATGTTCTGCCTGTTGGGAATCGATAAGAAATTGTGTATGGTGCCCTGATTCTATTTCTACCGATCATTACTATGATTGATTTTATATATATATGAGAAGCATATAGTTCCGATCGTCTTTGTTGTTGGTGGTTTGGAATGATGTTATTCTGGATTTCTTTTCTTTGAAAAAAAAAACATTGGGGTCTTTCATGTTTTTATGAGACTGGTTCTCGGTCTTTTGATACAGTGCTGTAAATGGTATTTCCTTTTGATATTCTAATTTTTTTGAGACAGGGGGAGCAAAAGAGTTTTATATTATGTGATATTCTAATTTTTTTGAGACAGTGTCAGAATGAATTCGAGATCACCTGTTCTGACTTGGAAAAATTGTTAAAAATTATAGAAACCTAATTATGGGTTATAATTTATATGATTAGAATCTTTGATTAGTCTACTTTTAATATAAACAAATGTGAACATTATCCAAGTCTCATACTATGAGATAAATATATTTTAGTGAAGCAAGGTCGAAGCTGTCAAATAGAAAAATAGTGGAGACTTGGAATAATAAAATGTAATTATTTGCTAAACTAAAAATTCATAAAATTTTATGGTGAAAAGATATATGAGTCTAGTTTCTAGAAAAAATTACAGATCGTAATTCGGAGTTCTGTAACTCCAGATATAAATGTTTTAGTGACTGTGGCTCAAGAAAGCAGCTTAACCAGAACATGTGTAAATGTACAATTGGGTTAGTTTTACTATGGAAAGCATGTTAGTAAATTGCTTATTATTATTTCATGTGAGCTTACTAAGCGTAAAGCTTACCCCCTCCTTTCCGTTTCTTTTAGTGTTGTCAGGTTAGCTCAGGGCTAGAGATCGTCAGAGGCAGCATCACACTATCAAGCCAACACCTTGACAGTATAAACACATATGCTAGAATTATCAAGTGAGTGGCATGTATAGGGACCTAGTTTTATAACATGTGTTATTATAATTTGGCCAAATATATTGGTCTTTAGGAGCTAATGATTTTGACATATAAATCTAGCTATTTATGTTATGTTTGACAATGATGATGTGCATATGCTTGTTTGCCATGCATGGTTGGTAATATGTTATGAGTTGTTGTGAATGTTTAAGTCCGTTAACACCTCGAACCCTGTCCCAATGTTGGATACAGGTGAGGGGTGTTACATTTACACAAAATTCAAGACCGAGTAACACCTCAACTCGAGGAAGACCACCCAAAAATACAAGAAATGTGAGTGGCAGCTAGAGGGGAACAAAAGATACGACTGTTAAATTTGTGGCTCGCGCACCTGCCAGAGCCTACACCATTCGAGCTCTGAGGAAGCTTCATCTCTAGATGTTATAACTAGTACTTTTACTCTTTACGATACTTCTGTGATTGCGTTGATAGATCTAGGATTGACACATTCGTATATATGCATGAATTTAGTATCCAATAAGACTTTGCCTGTAGTGTCTACTGAATTTGTGATTAGAGTATCGAACCCCCTAGGTAGATGTGTTTTGGTTGATAAAGTTTGCAAGAATTGTCCGTTAATGTTTCGAGACATTTGTTTTCTGGTTGATTTGATGGTATTACCCTTTGATGATTTTGATATAATTCTGGGTATGGATTGGCTAACTTTGCATGATACTGTTGTCAATTGCAAACGAAAAACTATTGATTTGAGATGCAAGAATGGTGAAATAATCTGAATTGAATCTAGTGATTTGAATGGGTTACCAGTTGTGATTTTGACAATGAAAGCTTTTAGTATTGTGAGAAAAGGTTGTGAAGCTTATTTTGCTTATATGATTGATTTGAAAGTAACATAAAATAAATTTGAATCAGTGCTTGTTGTCTATGAATTCCCTGATGTGTTTCCTGAAGAACTTCTGGGATTACCTCCGATTCGAGAAGTAGAATTTGGCATTGAGTTAGTACTAGGAACTACTACAATTTCGATAGCTCCATAAAGAATGGCTCCAACAGAGTTAAAAGAGTTAAAGTCTCTATTGCAAGAACTGACTGATAGAGGATTCGCAAGACCGAGTTTTTCACCTTGGGGTGTTCCTATTCTGCTTGTGAAAAAAAAAAGATGGCGTAATGAGAATGTGCATTGATTATCATCAGTTGAACAAAGTGACTATCAAGAACAAATATCCTTTGCCTCGAATTGATGATTTGTTTGATCAGTTGAAAGGAGATATGTGTCTTCAAAGATAGATCTTAGATCATGTTACTATCAGTTGCAAGTAAAAGATTCAGACATTTTGAAAATTGCATTCAAAACAAGGTACGGACACTATGAGTTTTTAGATATGCCTTTCGGATTAACGAATGTACCTGCTATTTTTATGGACTTGATGAACAGAATTTTCAGACCATACCTAGATCGATTTGTTGTTGTATTTATTGATGACATTTTGATTTACCCTCGTAATGAATCTAAGCATGTTGAACATCTGAGAATAGTGCTATAGACTTTGCGTGATAAGCAACTGTATGTGAAGTTTAGTAAATGTGAGTTCTAGTTGCACGAAGTTGGTTTTCTGGGCCATATTTTGTCAGCATCAGGTATCCGAGTTGATCCGAGCAAAATTTCAGCTATTTTGGATTGGAAACCTCCAAGAAATGTTTTTGATGTCCGCAGACTTGTAGGTTATTATAGACGGTTCGTAAAAGGTTTTTCGATAATTTGGACTCCGTTGACAAAATTTCTTTAGAAAGATGTGATTGAGTGGTCAGAAAAGTGTCAAAAAAGCTTTGATCAGTTGAAAGCCTTATTGACTGAAGCTTCGGTGTTAGTACAACCAGAATCGGGTAAAGAATTTGTGATCTACAGTGATGCTTCGTTGAACGTTCTAGGTTGCATTTTGATTCAGGAAGGAAAAGTCATTACTTATGCTTCGAGATAGTTAAAGCCACACGAAAAGAACTATCCGATGCACGACCTTGAATTAGCTACAGTTGTGCTTGCTTTGAAGATTTGGCACCATTATCTATTCGGTGAAAAGTGTCAAATGTTTTCAGATCATGAAAGTTTGAAATATCTAATGACTCAGAAAGATTTGAATCTGCGACAGAGAAGATGGTTAGAGTTATTGAAAGACTACATGCTTGTTATTGATTATCATCCGGGAAAAGCAAATGTTGTTGCTGATGCTTTGAGTCAAAAGTCACTGTTTGCATTACGTGCGATGAATACTCATTTGGTTCTGTCTGATGATGGTTTGATTTTAGCTTAATTGAAAGCGAGATCATTATTTTTACAACAGATTATTGATGCTCAGAAAGTGATAATGAGATAATAGCAAAATGAGCTCAGTATGATTTGGATTCTGATTCTGAATATTGAATTGATAATGACAATTGTTTGAGATTTTGAGCTCAGATTTCTGTTCCAAGAAATCCAAAATTGATTCAGAGGATTTTGAACGAAGCTCATAACAATCGATTATCTGTGCATCCGGGTAGTACGAAAATGTATAATGATTTGAAAAAACATTACTGGTGGTCTAGAATGGAAAAAGATATGTCCGACTTTGTTTCAAAATTTTTGATCGGTCAACAAGTTAAAGCTGAACATCAGGTGCCATCTAGTTTGTTACAATAAATTATGATTTCTAAGTGGAAATGGGATAGAGTGATGATGGATTTTGTTTCGGGTTTGCCCCTATCTCTGCAAAAGAAAGATGCTATCTGGGTTGTGATTGATAGATTGATGAAATTAATTTATTTTATTCCGGTGCGATCTGGCTACTCGCTTGATAAATTAGTTGAGTTATACATTTCTAATATTGTGAGATTACACAGAGTGCCATTGTCTATTGTGTTAGATAGAGATCCGAGATTTAATTCGCGATTTAGGAAGAAATTGGAAGAGACTTTAGGTACAAAATTCCATTTCAGTACTGCTTTTTATCCGCAGATGGATAGTCAATCCGAGTAGATTATTCAGATTCTCGAGGATATGTTTAGATGTTGCATTCCTGAGTTTGAAGGTATGTGGGAACAATATTTGCCATTGACTGAATTCGCCTACAATAATAGTTTTCAATCAAGCATTAAAATGGCACTGTAAAAAGCCCTATATGGTAGAAAATGTCGTACACCATTGTATTGGACTGAACTCATTGAGAATAAGATACATGGGGTTGACTCGATAAAAGTGACTGAACAGGAAGTAAAAATGATATGAAATAGTCTGAAAGTAGCTTCCGATCGTCAGAAATCTTATGTAGATTTGAAACGAAAAGATATTGAATTTGAGACCGGCGGCAAACTGTTTCTGAAAGTATCCTCATGGAAGAAAGTACTTCGGTTCGATAAAAAAGGCTAATTGAGTCCGAGTTTTATCGAGTCATATGAGGTTATCAAGCTATCCTGCTGGTTGCTTATCGATTGTTATTGCCACCTGAGCTAGAAAAGATTCATAATGTGTTTCATGTATCGATGCTTAGACGATACAGATCTGATCCCTCACATGTGATTTCCCAGTCCGAGATTGATATTCAATTCGATATGACCCACGATGAAGAACCAATACGTATTTTAGCTCGTGAGGTTAAAGAATTACGAAATAAGAAAATTTCGTTAGTAAAAGTGATGTGGCATCGACAAGGTGTTGAAGAGGCTATGTGTGAGCCTAAAGATGCTATGAAACAACAATATTCGAATCTGTTTAGCAGTAAAATTTTTAGGGAAAAAAATCCCTAAGGGGGGAGAGTTGTAACTGTCCGGTTTAGACCCTAGTTGAAATAGTGGTTTCAAGACCACAAATTTTGAGTCAAAAAAATATTTAATATTATTTTGTGTGTTTACAGTATGTGACTAAGCATGTGTGAAAGTTTCGTATGAAAATTTTATCGCTTGTGTGCCAGATTTGATAAAAGGACTTAATCGCATAAAATGCAAAAGTGACTTGCTATTTGAACTAATCCGAGACTTTGCTCTTTCCCCGATCTCAGCTCGTATTTCACTTTTCTTGATCTATATAATATTAAATTCAGCTTATTCAATTATCTCTCTATTCAATTTAATCAAAAACATTCATTAAAGCCCATTTACACTTTTGCCCCAAATATTTCTACAATTTTAGAATTTAGTCCCTACGCTCGTAAAACAAAATTCATTTAATTTCATCACAATGCAAGCCTAGCCGAATATTTATCATGCTTATAGCAGTCCAAAATTTTTGTTTATTTCACATTTTAACCCTTAAATTTACACATTTCACATTGTAGCTCCTAATTTGCATTTTCATTAAAAATCACTTAACAAAACTTGTATATCTATCAACAAGCATTCATAATCTATCAAGAAATGTCAAAATACATGCTTATTCATCAATAGAAACATTCAAAATCTTTAATAGTTTGTAAATTAGTCCCTAGGCTAGCTAGACCTAGTTGCAACGATCTCAAAACCATGGAAATCATTAAAAACGGGACAAAAATCACTCACCAATTTAGTTACTAAGCTTGGCCTAACATATCCATGGCTTCTCTAGGTTAGAATTGGTTGAAGGAATATGATAACATCAAAATATGGCTTTTGTTTTTATTTATTTTAGTTTTATACACCAATTACCTATTTACCCTTTTCTAATGCATTAAAACATACATAATTAATGTCCATAATTGTCCATTTGAGCAACTAATGGTATAATTACCATATAACTCCCTCAAATAATCAATTTCATAGCCATTTAGTACTATTAGCTATAAGAACACCAATGTTGCACTTTATGCGATTTAGTCCTTTTTATCAAATTAATCACTCAAACTATAAAATTTCTAAACGAAACTTTCACCCAATCATATATTTATGCTGTAGACTTTGAAATAATAATAAAATAAATATTTTGACTTCGGATTTGTGGTCCCGAAACCACTATTTTGATTTGCTATTACAACTCTCCCCCCTTAGAGATTTTTGTCCTCGAAATTCTTACTAGTGAATAGGTTAAGGCACTATTTTCTCATAGCTTCCTCGGGTTCTCACGTGGCTTGGCTTCCTCAAAATTCACCAAAGCTATTCATTTATTTCTCAACTCTTTAGTCTCTCGAGCTAAAATTTTGATCGATTCTTCGCCGTATGTCATATTAGATTGAATTTCAATCTCTGCCAGAGAAATTATATGTGATGGATCCGATCGATATTGACGCAACATCGACACATGAAAAACATTGTGAATCTTTTCTAATTCTGACGATAAAGCTAACCGATATGCCACTGGCCCTATTCTTTCGATGATTTCATACGACCCGATGAAACGCGAACTCAACTTGCCTTTGCGACAAAAACAAAGAATTTTCTTCCATGGAGCTACTTTAAAAAACACTTTATCACTGATCTGAAATTCAATGTCTTTTCATTTCAAATTCGCGTACGATTTCTGTCGATTTGAAGCTACTTTTAAATTATCATGAATAGTTTCACTTTTTCTTCTATCTCTCAGATCAAATTAACACCGTGAATCTTTTTCTCACTCAACGCATTCCAATATAATGGAGTTCGGCATTTGCGACCATACAAAGCTTCGTACGGTGCCATCTTTATACTTGATTGAAAGTTGTTGTTATACGTAAATTCAATCAACAACAAATATTTCTCCGAATTGCCTTCAAACTCTAAAACACAACATTGGAGCATATCTTCGAGAATTTGTACTACTCTCTCAGATTGACTGTCGGTTTGTGGATAGAAAGCTGTACTGAATTTCAACCTCGTACCCAAAGCCTCTTGCAATTTATTCCAAAATCATGATGTAAACCTTGGATCACTATCCGAAATAATTGAAACTGGCACCCCGTGCAATCTAACAATCTCAGATATGTACAATTCAACCAATTTATCAAGTGAATAATCTGTACGTACCAAAATGAAATGTGTTGATTTCGTCAGTCGATCTACGACAACCTAGATAGCATCTTTCTTTTTCAGAGATAGAGGAAAACCCGATGCAAAATCCATTACCCGATACAGAATCCATTGTAACTCTATCCCATTTCCGTTCTGGTATCATCACTGGCTGTAGTAATCCCAAATAGACTTGGTGTTCGGCTTTAACTTGCTGACACACTAAACATCTCGATACAAATTCTGAAATGTCTCGTTTCATACCCGACTACCAGTGCAATTGTTTCAAATCATTACACATTTCAGTACTCCACGGGTGAACAGATAGACAACAACTATGTGCTTCGTGCAAAATTTTCTGAATGAGTTCATAATTCTTTAGTACACAAATCTATTTTGGAACATTAAAAAATCATCGGCTCCGATCTAATAGTCTGAATCACTATTCGACTCACATTGCTCTCTTTTAGTTTGTAACTTGGTACCACACTTTTGAGCTTCCCAAATTCGCTGAAGAAAAACCAGTTTAGCTTTCAACTCGGCTAATATCAAACCATCATCAAATAAACTCAGTCTTGTATTCATTACTTTTAAAGCAAAAAGAGATTTTCTACTCAAAGCATCTACAACCACATTTGATTTTCCCAGATGATAATCAATTACTAACTCATAGTCTTTCAGCAACTCAAGCCATTTTTGTTGTTGAAAATTCAAATCTTTTTGAGTCATTAACATTTTTCACTGTACAAATGATGTCGCCAAATTTTCAATACAAAAACAATAACAGCCAACTCTAAGTCATGCGTTGGATAGTTCTTTTCATGGGGTTTCAACTGTCTAGAGGCATAAGCTATAACTTTTCCTTCTTGCATCAACATGCAACCCAAACCGTTCAATGACGCGTCACTATAAATCACAAATTCTTTACCCGACTTAGGTTCAACCAATATCGGTGCCTCAGTTAATAATGCTTTCAACTGATTGAAACTCTGTTGACATTTCTTGGACCACTCGAATTTTACATCTTTCTGTAGCATTCTAGTCATTGGTGTAGCAATCATCGAAAATCCTTTAACAAAACGTCAATAATAACCAACTAACCCTAGAAAACTTCTGATTTCGGATACATTCCTCAGTGGTTTCCAATCAACAACTGCAAAAATCTTGTTCGAGTCAACTCATATGCCTTCAGCTGAAACAATGTGCCCCAAAAATCTGACTTCTTTGAGCCAAAACTAACATTTACTAAATTTAGCATACAATTGCTTATCTCTCAAGGTTTGTAACACAATCCTCAAATGCTCAGCATGCTCAGACTCGTCTCATGAGCAGATCAAAATGTCATCAATGAACACAACTACGAATTTGTATAAATACTGTCTAAATATCCAATTCATCAAATCCATAAAGACTGCAGGAACATTAGTTAATCCAAAGTGCATAACAAGAAATTCATAATGTCCGTACCTCATTCTAAATGCAGTTTTTGGCACATCGAGTCTTTAACTCGCAACTGATAAAAGCTATATTTTAAGTCAATTTTCGAAAACACTATTACCACTTTCAAGTGATCAAACAAATCATCTATTCTCGGCAACGGATACTTGTTCTTTATTGTAACTTTTTTGAGCTGTCGATAATCAATACACATTCTTATCGACCTGCCTTTCTTCTTTACAAATAATAATGGCTCACCCCAGGGTGAAAAACTAGGTCGTGCAAAACCTCTCTCTGTTAACTCTTGCAACTAGGATTTCAACTCTTTAAATTCTGTTGGGGCCATTCTATACGGAGCTATAAATATCAGTGAAGTTCCCAATACTAACTCAATAGTAAATTCGACTTCTCTGATCAGTGGTAACCCAAACAACTCTTCTGGAAACATATCCGAAAATTCACAGACTATAGGCACTGACTCAATCTTCGATTCAGACACTTCTATATCTAAAACATAAGCAAGGTAAGCTTCGCAACCTTTTCTCACACATCTCTGAGCCGATATAAATGAAATCATAGTAGGCAATTCACTTAACTCATCTGATTCAATTCGAATGATTTCATTATCCTAACATTTCAATTCAATAATCTTTTGTCTACAATTCACAACAGCATCATGCAAAGTCAACCAATCCATTCCCAAAATTACGTCGAATTCATCAAATGGCAATAGCATTAAATCAGCCGAAAAATAGTAACCCTGAGTCATTAAAGGACAGTTCTTGCAAATTTTATCAACTAGAACATACTTGCCTAAGGGGTTCGATACTTTAATCATAAACTCAGTAAATTCAATAGTCAATTTCTTACTAGACTCTAATTTCTCACAAACATATGAATGTGTCGATCCAAGATCAATTAAAGCAATCACATTAGTGTCGTAAATAGAAAAGGTACCGATTATAACATTCGATCGCGAGCACGAATAGCATAAGCTCTAGTAGGTGCCCTGGCCTTGGAACTTGTCATACCTTTCCCACTAGACACATTCCCCGCATTTCTAGATGATTTTTTCTCTAACAATTGTATTGCCCGGTCTTGCACTCTGATATTTTTCTTTCTCAGATAACTCAGGACAATCCCCAATAAAATGATCTGGCAAACTAAATTGTAACAAGCTTTATTACTTTTATTCCAGCATTCCCTAAAATGTTGTCTTCCATATTGTTGACACTCGGGTTTACTGTTTCTCACACTACCAACACTCGATACTGATGTAGCTTGAGCTTTAGGACCTAAGTATTGTTTTCCACGATCACTATTCAAATACCCGATTGAAGCGTTTAGACGATTGAACGAATTCTTGGATTTCTTTGACAAAGACTGATATAGTTTATTCATCAGTCTTTTTCTAGAGTCTCTTGCCTCTGAATATGCTTTTCTCTTTTCTTTGCTAAGTTCCTCGGCTTTGCAAGCTATGTCAACCAGGACAACAAATTCTTTCAATTCTAGAATTCTAACTAGAAGATTAATTTCCTCGTTCAACCCATCAATGAACCATTTACACATGATTTCTTCGATAGAAACATATTCCCGAGCATACTTACTCAACCGCACAAATTCTCTTTCACATTCGGTCATTGTCATAAGGCCCTATTTCAATTCTAGAAACTCTTTGTGCTTTTGATAAAGTAACCGTTGACTTATATATTTTTTCCGAAACTCAGTCTAAAAGAATTCCCAAGTAACCCTTTCTCTCCGTACAACAGATACTAATGTGTTCCACCACTGATACGCAGTGTCCCTCAATAACGATAAAACACATTTTAGACACTCAGCAGGCATACACGACAACTCATCAAATACTCGAACAATGTTTTCAAGCCAAAATTCAGCTTTCTCAGGATCATGATCAATAGTAGCTCTGAACACTTTAGCACATATTTTTAGATCTTGTCAACTGGTGGCTTAATCAATTGTTAAAGTTCCACAACTTGAGGAACTACAGGAACCGGTTGAGGATTAGGTGGGGGTGGAGGTTGTTGAGTAGCCAGATTTGTCCGGACATATTATGTGTACCATTCGTACATCATTTGGAAAAAGGCTTCTTTAGCCCCTCCTTCGTGACTACTCGTTACAGATCTGAAATCAGACGGCGCTGCCCCTTGAGTAGGAGCTGGTGCGTTACTCTCTCCATTGTCAGCTATAGCTCGATCAGGATCCATTTACTATACGAAAACACATTTTAAAATGTCAGGAGTCATCACACTATCACAGATTATATATGGCATGTATAACTATACTCTCACACATGCTACGTTAGTTCGAGAATCAATTAAACCATAGTTCTGATGTTACCCGTATTCAACACCGGAATAGGGTTACAAAGCATTACCGAACTTATCACACATTTAAACATGCATTTTTCATACAATTAATCAATTCATAACAGTTCAATCACAAGTAAACATTTCGTCCCTAATACGAGCCTATGAAGCCCTTAACATGCATTAGGAGTGATTCGAGACTAAACCGATAACTTTAGAAACTTTTTGAAGACTTAAGAATTTTTCTCAAAAATAGGGGACACACGCCAGTGTGGCCCGGCCGTGTGTCTCACAGGGTCAACCGACACGCCCGTGTAACAGGCCGTGTGGACATTCAAAATGGGAGCACATGGCCATATCCTAACCCATGTCTGACCCTGTGTAACTCTCTGACTTGTGTCACATGGGCAACACCCACGCCCGTGTGGCTAGCTTGTGTGCCCTAAAAATGGCCATACACGCCCATGTGCTAGGCAGTGCCAATCTTGTAGGGTATATTGAGTTATGCCACACGTCAATGTCACACGCCCGTGTGTGAGGCCGTGTGGAGCATACTGATTTGATTTCAATTTCAACACCAAGGGACACAAGGCCGTGTACCTGACAGTGTATCACACACAGCTGAGACACATGCCTGTGTCTTTTCCCGTGTAGAATAAGCTATTTACCAAGCAATTTTGCCACCTAAACTTGTGCACACCTATATTAACCCAAATGGAACCAAAATAAAAAATTAAAAGGCATTTTAATCAACCAATTCAGCCATACCTCATGCACGATCTATTCTCTCATTCTTCATGCACACAAATCACAAATGCATGCTATACCACTTATACCAATTCACATTTATAAATCAACTAATTATACACTTCTAAACTTGCATCATTTTTCATGAAAACCACAAGCATGTAACTACTCTAAAATCAACCACTTATGTAATATCCTAATTTTGGGCCTAGTCGGAATAGTGGTTTTGTGACCACAAAATTCAAGATAGAAATAATTATTTTATGATTATTTTGAGGTCTATGATATGATTGCATGATTGTGTGAAAATTTCGTGAATAAATTTTATGCATAAAGTGCTTAAATTGAAATTAGGGACTAAATCGAATAATATGTAAAACTTGCATTCTAGAAGTTTTTAGTATGAAATTGTTATGAAATATTAATTAGGAGGTCTTAAATAGCAATTTTACCAATATCTAAGTCTATGGACAAAAATTGGACATGGATGGAATTTTTGGAAAGTTTAGTAGTAAGGGCATTTTGGTCATTTAGGGGTAAAATGAATAAAATACAAAATTAAAAGCCAATTTTGCTCATCTTCAACCCCATGGCCAAATATAGCAAGGAGAAAACATGGCTAGGGTTTTTCAAGCTTCCAAGCTCGATTGTAAGTCCGTTCTAGCCTCGTTTTTAATGATTTTTACATTTTTAGAGTCCCGGTAGCTCGATTAAGTTTATGCTAGCAATAATTCAACCTAGGGTTCATATTTTGAAAAATACCCATAGGTGAAATTTGTGTATTTTGGTGTTTTATGATAGAATATGAGGTTTTAAATTATGTTAGACAACTTGTGCTACTCGGTTTTAAGCGAAAACTAGCAAAATGACTTAATCGGTAAAAATACCTAATAGTCATAAGTACATGTTAGAGTGAGAATTTGATGTTGCCATACAAGGGAAAAATTATCACCATGTCATAAAACATAAGAAAATAGGCTTAAGTTTAATTTACGAGCTTTGGGGCAAAAGTGTAAATATGCAAAAGTTTAGGGCAAATCGTAATTTTTCCAAAATATGATTTTGGGTCAATTTGAATAATGTGAGTCCTAATTAGACTATATTTTAAATGATAGAGCAAGGAAACTAAAATTCGGGCTAAAATGGGGAAAATACCAAGTTGTGGACTAAATGGTAAAAGTAGCCATTTTCAGATACGAGGTAAGTTCATGTGTAAATGTAGTAACATAATTGTCATTTTAAGCAATTTAATGTTGTTTATATGATATGATGCTGATTATTATCATGAAATATTATGCTTTGTGGTTATTGTTGAATAATATGTAATTATGTGAATTACTTGATGAGTATGAACTATCACCAAGTATCAATTTCAATATTCCGTGGAAGATGGCAAAGATGTGTGATCGAGGAAAACGCCTGCTTGAACCTTAGGAATAGATTAGGATACAAGTGACATGTCACTAGGATGTTTGCGCATCCGAACTCGTTGAGTTGAGTCCGAGTTCACTTATGGATGCAAATGTCTGAACTCGTTGAGTTGAGTCCGAGTTCACTTATGGATGCGAATGCCCGAGCTTGTTGAGTTGAGTCCGAGTTCACTTATGGGCAGGTTACATGGTAGCTTGGCTACATATGTAGCACTTATGTGCAAACTTTCCATGTATCCAATTATATTCGATGTGTTCAACGGTAAAATTCTACTCAAGCAGAGGAATACTCGAGATGAAAGGGACGATTGGTAAGTGTTGTGAAATGAATACTTTGAACAGTATGTACTTAACCCTCGGGTTGAAAACTCGATATAACAACAATATGGTAAGATGATAAATGAAAATGTGATATGAATGCCTCGGGATGATTATGCAAATGATGTTTTATGTTTGCTTATATAGTCGTGTTACTTGCTATTTTCATGTGAGCTTACTAAGCATTTATGCTTACTTCCTCCTTTTCATTCCTTGTAGTGTTGACAAGCTAGCTCGGAAATCGAACGATCGGAGGCATGCTCACACTATCCGTATACCATCTTGGCATAATGGCTTGTATATTTTGAGTATGGCATGTATAGCATTATAATCATTTTGTGTATATGGTCTTATGATATGGTTATTGAGTGGTATGGAAATGCTTGGTAATGATTAGCCATTGGAATGGCTAATCATGATCATATTTGGTGTTATGTATGCTAAATTGCTAGCTAATCCATGGAAACCATGAAATAGGTAAAATTTACCATAAAATAGATTCAAACAGCAGTAGTGACGTGAGTTTGAAAAATCACTAAAAATAGTAGAGATACAATTAGTTGATGAATAATATATGGAATTGAAGAATTATGAGTCTATTTTCATATGGATGGAACAAAACAGGTATATGAGTTATATTTTATGAGATGTTTAAATTTTTGTGAAACAGGGCCAGAGCAATTTCTTGATCCTCTGTTCTGTCTTTAGAAATTCACCATAAATTGTTCAAAGATAATTAGAAGTCATAATTTATATGTACAGATTCCTTATTGAGTCTAGTTTGATTAGAAGCAAACAGTATAGTCATTGAAACTCTGTACATGGAGATATTTGATTCGTAATACACAGAGGCAGAGCAGTCAAATTCTGAAACAGGGGAGACTTTAACTAATAAACTGTACTAATTTGCTCGACCAAAAATTTTATAAAGAAATAAGTAAATATATATATGAGCGTAGTTTCAGGGAAAATTTACGGAATTGGATTTCGAGTTTCGTAACTCGAGATATGAATTTTTAAGCCACTATGACGCAGATTGTTAGCTTGACTGAAAATTTTAAAAATAAATTGTTTGAGCTGTTTAAGTAATGAATTAAGTCTATTAACACCTCGTGTTCGACTCTGGCGACAGTCTCTGGTACGGGGCGTTACATTTGGTGGTATCAGAGCAGGTTTAGTCGGTTCTCAGATTAACCTAGTATGTGTAAAAGTTTAGCTATACATGCCACTGACCTGTGATAGTGTGATGTCTTTCGACGCATATGAGTACCGTCTTATTTAGACAGGGTACTCTCCAACCGAGCTGCGCCGACCATGTTCAATTTTATGTGAAGGTATTTGAGTAAAATTATGATTGTGATAAGTCTCGGTTCAGAAAAGTATGAATAAAAGTTTATGATACATATGTGATAAATATCCATATTTGCTTCATGCTCATATGATGTAGTGTATATGGCTTACTTGATAAGATGAACGGAATAAATAAAAACTAGTAGAGGTATGAATAAAAGTCATAATATTATGATACGAATGAAAATGTCCTTGTCTTGATTTGGACGTCGAATGTTGATGAATGCTAATGATATATAATTTTTATAAGATAAAGGATTATAATGAAATGAACTTATCTATGTTAAATTGTTGGACTGAATTATATGATTGTAATGATATGTACTTGATGATGCACGAAATGAAAGTTGTGATTGTGATGCAAATATCTATGTTTGTTTGGTCTTATATGATGTCATGAGCATGACTTAATTTAATTAAATGAATGGATAAGTAAAGCTATCTAGAAAACATAGAATGTATGCATAAGTATAATGTCTAAATGGACAATAGGAAAATTTGTGTAAGCCAACATGAATGTTGCATTGCCTGAATGAATGACATGATTTTGATGATGTTGCTATGATGATGGGAGTTATGTCATATGTGTATGTATAAGAAAGTCGAGTCGAGGTCCTACAACCCTCCCTCATCAAGTGGTACTTATAATGGAATTTCATGAGATTTGTATTGAATAAGTTTCGGTTGAGAACCCAAAGAGTTTAGTGATAGAATAATTATAAGTATGATAGAGATTGAAAATGAGTGATAAGTAAAATCGAGCCAAGAAAGTATCGGATTGACGTAAAGATTATTGGAATTATGCACTATCCCAATTAGAGAAGGAATTCTCTTTGGTAAATCGAATTACTCAGTGCAAGGTCGAGAAAAGTGTAAATCAAATTTATTCAGAATCGGCCTTCTTTAGTGAATGGTTTAATATGAAATTTGTGACGGCAGAACTAATTGGGAAATGATATTTGAAATGTGAACTATCCGAGTGTGATGCTTATGACCGGACAGATTTAGCGATCTTTTTGAGATGTTCTATGTGTTTACCCGTTCTCGTAAATATTTCTATGGCTATTGATCTTTCAAGAAATTCTTGTTATATGGGAATGTCTTCTAATTCTGGTGTTGGACGAAAGCATTGGTAGTCTGACTGGTTTATAATTTATACTGCTCTATTTCATCGGGTATTCTATTTCATTTCGTCTGATAAGAATTGATGAGAGAATACATATGATATTATGATTCTGTTTCTTCTATTTGATGCTTCATCTGATATATATGTATGGGAAGATATATTGTTCTTGTTATATTTGATTCCAGTGGGATTAAATGATGTTTTCTTTTGGACTTTCTTTCTTTGAAGAATTATCGGGGTATTCTGTATTTTCTCTATGAGTTTGGTTTTCGATTCTCCGGCATAGTATCGTATCTTCGGTTTCTTTAACCTGGATCTCTTTATTCTAGATTTCTTTATTCAGTTTTCTTGTTATCTTTGTTCCTTAATTTTTCAATTATGACTCATGTTCGAAGTACGTTCTTCAGCTCATGATAATCATGTCAAATATGACTATACTTCTAATTTGATCTTGGTAATGTGGTGATTTTAGTATTGGGATTTTTTTTCTAATTTCTATATAAGGATTTGACATCAGTAAAGGCATAGGTGATAAAAGCGCAAGTTGCAGTCGGTATGGTGAATTATTTATTTGAAAGATTTCATGTGACAATTATGTCAGGATTATTTTTTTTCAAGTCTGATAATATAATTTCATTTTTGTACGGATAAAAGAGAAAATAGTCTGAACGAGAAGTGTATATTTATTAGAAAGAGTTGGATATTAGTTAAAATCACTAGAATGATAAGGTTTTCGTCTTGTGAAAGCTGAAAAGTTTATTACATGTTGACAAAGTTTGGATAGATGAGAATATTAGTAACCGAAGCGTCTGAACTAAACTAGTCTACATTGAGTAAAGGCTTCCTGACTTTCAGTAATGTACTGTTGTATGAATTGTGATGTGTTTCAAGAAAGTGGGGTAATGTGATAGTTTAGAGCATTCGATGTTACATAAAATCGAGTTGTTAAAGGGTTAAAGTTTAACATTGGCATCTATCAAAATTATCCTTGTCGTTGTTGATATTGGGATGGAAATGAGAAGGATTATTCTTGAGGCCATATCAGAAATATTTCCATGGCGGAAAGAGGAAAATGTGATGTATTTTATTGTTAAATGTTTGGCGAGATCTAAAAATCATATATGTATTGAATGAATTCCTACTCATCAGATTCATGGAATTTTAGGTCTCTTTGATTGTTGGATTTCTTGGAATTCTGGTCTCCATTAAATCAAGTTGAGGTCTGGGTTTTATGTCATGATATCATGGGAAACTGAGAAGGGTTGAAAATTTAAGAACAGTTGAGAGTTGAGACTGTAAGCTTTTAGATCATATGAGAAATTAAAGAGATGTATTGGAGGTACATCACCTAAGTGAAAGTTCTTCAAGATTGAATATGAGATTAAAAGTGAAGACCACTTTTCTGGTAAGATTTTCGGGGACGAAAATCCCTAAAGGGGGGGAGAGTTGTAATATCCTAATTTTGGGCCTATTCGGAATAGTGGTTTCGTGACCACAAAATCCAAGATAGAAATAATTATTTTATGATTATTTTGAGGTCTATGATATGATTGCATGATTGTGTGAAAATTTCGTGAATAAATTTTATGCATAAAGTGCTTAAATTGAAATTAGGGACTGAATCGAATAATTTGTAAAACTTGCATTCTAGAAGTTTCTAGTATGAAATTGTTATGAAATATTAATTAGGAGGTCTTAAATAGCAATTTTACCAATTTCTAAGTCTATGGACAAAATTGGACATGGATGGAATTTTGGAAAGTTTAGTAGTAAGGGCATTTCGGTCATTTAGGGTAAAATGAATAAAATACAAAATTAAAAGCCAATTTTGCTCATCTTCAACCCCATGGCCGAATATAGCAAAGAGAAACCATGGCTAGGGTTTTTCAAGCTTCCAAGCTCGATTGTAAGTCCGTTCTAGCCTCGCTTTTAATGATTTTTACGCTTTTGGTCCCTAGAGCTCGATTAAGTTTATGCTAGCAATAATTCAACCTAGGGTTCATATTTGGAAAAGTACCCATAGGTGAAATTTGTGTATTTTGGTGTTTTATGATAGAATATGAAGTTTTAAATTATGTTAGACAACTTGTGCTATTCGGTTTTAAGCGAAAACTAGCAAAAGGGCTTAATCGGTAAAAATACCTAATAGTCATAAGTACATGTTAGAGTGAGAATTTGATGTTGCCATACAAGGGAAAAATTATCACCATGTCATAAAACATAAGAAAATAGGCTTAAGTTTAATTTACGAGCTTTGGGGCAAAAGTGTAAATATGCAAAAGTTTAGGGGCAAAACTGTAATTTTTCCAAAATATGATTTTGGGTCAATTTGAATAATGTGAGTCCTAATTAGACTATATTTTAAATGATAGAGCAAGGGAAACTAAAATTCGGGCTAAAATGGGGAAAATACCAAGTTATGGACGAAATGGTAAAAGTAGCCATTTTCGTATACGAGGTAAGTTCATGTGTAAATGTAGTAACATAATTGTCATTTTAAGCAATTTAATGTTGTTTATATGATATGATGCTGATTATTATCATGAAATATTATGCTTTGTGGTTATTGTTGAATAATATGTAATTATGTGAATTACTTGATGAGTATGAACTATCACCGAAGTATCAATTTCAATATTCCGTGGAAGATGGCAAAGATGTGTGATCGAGGAAAACGCCCGTTTGAACCTTAGGAATAGATTAGGATACAAGTGACATGTCACTAGGATGTTTGCGCATCCGAACTCGTTGAGTTGAGTCCGAGTTCACTTATGGATGCAAATGTCTGAACTCGTTGAGTTGAGTCCGAGTTCACTTATGGATGCGAATGCCCGAGCTTGTTGAGTTGAGTCCGAGTTCACTTATGGGCAGGTTACATGGTAGCTTGGCTACATATGTAGCACTTATGTGCAAACTTTCCATGTATCCGAATTATATTCTGATGTGTTCAACGGGTAAAATTCTACTCAAGCAGAGGAATACTCGAGATGAAAGGGACGTATTGGTAAGTGTTGTGAAATGAATACTTTGAACAGGTATGTACTTAACCCTCGGGTTGAAAACTCGATATAACAACAATATGGTAAGATGATAAATGAAAATGTGATATGAATGCCTCGGGGATGATTATGCAAATGATGTTTTATGTTTGCTTATATAGTCGTGTTACTTGCTATTTTCATGTGAGCTTACTAAGCATTTATGCTTACTTCCTCCTTTTCATTCCTTGTAGTGTTGACAAGCTAGCTCGGAAATCGGGAACGATCGGAGGCATGCTCACACTATCCGTATACCATCTTGGCATAATGGCTTGTATATTTTGAGTATGGCATGTATAGCATTATAATCATTTTGTGTATATGGTCTTATGATATGGTTATTGAGTGGTATGGAAATGCTTGGTAATGATTAGCCATTGGAATGGCTAATCATGATCATATTTGGTGTTATGTATGCTAAATTGCTAGCTAATCCATGGAAACCATGAAATAGGTAAAATTTACCATAAAATAGATTCAAACAGCAGTAGTGACGTGAGTTTGAAAAATCACTAAAAATAGTAGAGATACAATTAGTTGATGAATAATATATGGAATTGAAGAATTATGAGTCTATTTTCATATGGATGGAACAAAACAGGTATATGAGTTATATTTTATGAGATGTTTAAATTTTTGTGAAACAGGGCCAGAGCAATTTCTTGATCCTCTGTTCTGTCTTTAGAAATTCACCATAAATTGTTCAAAGATAATTAGAAGTCATAATTTATATGTACAGATTCCTTATTGAGTCTAGTTTGATTAGAAGCAAACAGTATAGTCATTGAAACTCTGTACATGGAGATATTTGATTCGTAATACAGAGGCAGAGCAGTCAAATTCTGAAACAGGGGAGACTTTAACTAATAAACTGTACTAATTTGCTCGACCAAAAATTTTATAAAGAAATAAGTAAATATATATATGAGCGTAGTTTCAGGGAAAATTTACGGAATTGGATTTCGAGTTTCGTAACTCGAGATATGAATTTTTAAGCCACTATGACGCAGATTGTTAGCTTGACTGAAAATTTTAAAAATAAATTGTTTGAGCTGTTTAAGTAATGAATTAAGTCTATTAACACCTCGTGTTCGACTCAGCGATGGTTCTGGGTACGGGCGTTACATTTGGTGGTATCGAGCAGGTTTAGTCGGTTCTCGATTAACCTAGTATGTGTAAAAGTTTAGCTATACATGCCATCGACTGTGATAGTGTGATGTCTTTCGACGCATATGAGTACCGCCTTATTTAGACATGTGGTACTCTCCAACCGAAATGCTGACCATGTTCAATTTTATGTGAAGGTATTTGAGTAAAATTATGATTGTGATAAGTCTCGGTTCAGAAAAGTATGAATAAAAGTTTATGATACATATGTGATAAATATCCATATTTGCTTCATGCTCATATGATGTAGTGTATATGGCTTACTTGATAAGATGAACGGAATAAATAAAAACTAGTAGAGGTATGAATAAAAGTCATAATATTATGATACGAATGAAAATGTCCTTGTCTTGATTTGGACGTCGAATGTTGATGAATGCTAATGATATATAATTTTTATAAGATAAAGGATTATAATGAAATGAACTTATCTATGTTAAATTGTTGGACTGAATTATATGATTGTAATGATATGTACTTGATGATGCACGAAATGAAAGTTGTGATTGTGATGCAAATATCTATGTTTGTTTGGTCTTATATGATGTCATGAGCATGACTTAATTTAATTAAATGAATGGATAAGTAAAGCTATCTAGAAAACATAGAATGTATGCATAAGTATAATGTCTAAATGGACAATAGGAAAATTTGTGTAAGCCAACATGAATGTTGCATTGCCTGAATGAATGACATGATTTTGATGATGTTGCTATGATGATGGGAGTTATGTCATATGTGTATGTATAAGAAAGTCGAGTCAGAGGTCCTACAACCCCTCCCCCTTACCGAAGTGGTACTTATAATGGAATTTCATGAGATTTGTATTGAATAAGTTTCTGGTTGAGAACCCAAAGAGTTTAGTGATAGAATAATTATAAGTATGATCAGAGATTGAAAATGAGCTGATAAGTAAAATCAGAGCCAGTAAAGTATCGGATTGACGTAAAGATTATTGGAATTATGCACTATCCCAATTAGAGAAGGAATTCTCTTTGGTAAATCGAATTACTCAGGTGCAAGGTCGAGAAAAGTGTAAATCGAAATTTATTCGAATCGGCCTTCTTTAGTGAATGGTTTAATATGAAATTTGTGACGCAGAACTAATTGGGGAAATGATATTTGAAATGTGAACTATCCGAGTGTGATGATTATGACTGGATAGATTTAGCGATCTTTTTTGAGATGTTCTATGTGTTTACCCGTTCTCGTAAATATTTCTATGGCTATTGATCTTCGAAGAAATTCTTGTTATATGGGAATGTCTTCTAATTTCGTGTTGGACGAAAGCATTGGTAGTCCGATTGGTTTATAATTTATATTGCTCTATTTCATCGGGTATTCTATTTCATTTCGTCTGATAAGAATTGATGAGAGAATACATATGATATTATGATTCTGTTTCTTCTATTTGATGCTTCATTTGATATATATGTATGGGAAGATATATTGTTCTTGTTATATTTGATTCCAGTGGGATTAAATGATGTTTTCTTTTGGACTTTCTTTCTTTGAAGAATTATCGGGGTATTCTGTATTTTCTCTATGAGTTTGGTTTTCGATTCTCCAGCATAGTATCGTATCTTCGGTTTCTTTAACCTGGATCTCTTTATTCTAGATTTCTTTATTCAGTTTTCTTGTTATCTTTGTTCCTTAATTTTTCAATTATGACTCATGTTCGAAGTACGTTCTTCAGCTCATGATAATCATGTCAAATATGACTATACTTCTAATTTGATCTTGGTAATGTGGTGATTTTAGTATTGGGATTTTTTTTCTAATTTCTATATAAGGATTTGACATCAGTAAAGGCATAGGTGATAAAAGCGCAAGTTGCAGTCGGTATGGTGAATTATTTATTTGAAAGATTTCATGTGACAATTATGTCAGGATTATTTTTTTTCAAGTCTGATAATATAATTTCATTTTTGTACGGATAAAAGAGAAAATAGTCTGAACGAGAAGTGTATATTTATTAGAAAGAGTTGGATATTAGTTAAAATCACTAGAATGATAAGGTTTTCGTCTTGTGAAAGCTGAAAAGTTTATTACATGTTGACAAAGTTTGGATAGATGAGAATATTAGTAACCGAAGCGTCTGAACTAGACTAGTCTACATTGAGTAAAGGCTTCCTGACTTTCAGTAATGTACTGTTGTATGAATTGTGATGTGTTTCAAGAAAGTGGGGTAATGTGATAGTTTAGAGCATTCGATGTTACATAAAATCAGAGTTGTTAAAGGGGTTAAAGCCGAACATTGGCATCTATCAAAATTATCCTTGTCAGTGTTGATATTGGGATGGAAATGAGAAGGATTATTCTTGAGGCCATATCAGAAATATTTCCATGGCGGAAAGAGGAAAATGTGATGTATTTTATTGTTAAATGTTTGGCGAGATCTAAAAATCATATATGTATTGAA
Organism: Gossypium arboreum; assembly: GCF_025698485.1. Taxonomy (NCBI): domain Eukaryota; kingdom Viridiplantae; phylum Streptophyta; class Magnoliopsida; order Malvales; family Malvaceae; genus Gossypium; species Gossypium arboreum. The sequence goes on along the minus strand of NC_069079.1, from coordinate 78,492,749 downwards.
TGAATTCCTACTCATCAGATTCATGGAATTTTAGGTCTCTTTGATTGTTGGATTTCTTGGAATTCTGGTCTCCATTAAATCAAGTTGAGGTCTGGGTTTTATGTCATGATATCATGGGAAACTGAGAAGGGTTGAAAATTTAAGAACAGTTGAGAGTTGAGACTGTAAGCTTTTAGATCATATGAGAAATTAAAGAGATGTATTGGAGGTACAGCCTAAGTGAAAGTTCTTCAGCACTGAATATGAGATTAAAAGTGAAGACCACTTTTCTGGTAAGATTTTCGGGGACGAAAATCCCTAAAGGGGGGGAGAGTTGTAATATCCTAATTTTGGGCCTATTCGGAATAGTGGTTTCGTGACCACAAAATCCAAGATAGAAATAATTATTTTATGATTATTTTGAGGTCTATGATATGATTGCATGATTGTGTGAAAATTTCGTGAATAAATTTTATGCATAAAGTGCTTAAATTGAAATTAGGGACTGAATCGAATAATTTGTAAAACTTGCATTCTAGAAGTTTCTAGTATGAAATTGTTATGAAATATTAATTAGGAGGTCTTAAATAGCAATTTTACCAATTTCTAAGTCTATGGACAAAAATTGGACATGGATGGAATTTTTGGAAAGTTTAGTAGTAAGGGCATTTCGGTCATTTAGGGGTAAAATGAATAAAATACAAAATTAAAAGCCAATTTTGCTCATCTTCAACCCCATGGCCGAATATAGCAAAGAGAAACCATGGCTAGGGTTTTTCAAGCTTCCAAGCTCGATTGTAAGTCCGTTCTAGCCTCGTTTTTAATGATTTTTACGTTTTTGGTCCCGGTAGCTCGATTAAGTTTATGCTAGCAATAATTCAACCTAGGGTTCATATTTGGAAAAGTACCCATAGGTGAAATTTGTGTATTTTGGTGTTTTATGATAGAATATGAAGTTTTAAATTATGTTAGACAACTTGTGCTATTCGGTTTTAAGCGAAAACTAGCAAAAGGGCTTAATCGGTAAAAATACCTAATAGTCATAAGTACATGTTAGAGTGAGAATTTGATGTTGCCATAGAAGGGAAAAATTATCAGCATGTCATAAAACATAAGAAAATAGGCTGAAGTTTAATTTACGAGCTTTGGGGCAAAAGTGTAAATATGCAAAAGTTTAGGGGAAAAACTGTAATTTTTCAAAAATATGATTTTGGGTCAATTTGAATAATGTGAGTCCTAATTAGACTATATTTTAAATGATAGAGCAAGGAAAACTAAAATTGGGCTAAAATGGGGAAAATACCAAGTTGTGGACGAAATGGTAAAAGTAGCCATTTTAGATACGAGGTAAGTTCATGTGTAAATGTAGTAACATAATTGTCATTTTAAGCAATTTAATGTTGTTTATATGATGTGATGCTGATTATTATCATGAAATATTATGCTTTGTGGTTATTGTTGAATAATATGTAATTATGTGAATTACTTGATGAGTATGAATTATCACCGAAGTATCAATTTCGATATTCCGTGGAAGATGGCAAAGATGTGTGATCGAGGAAAACGCCTGTTTCAACCTTAGGAATAGATTAGGATACAAGTGACATGTCACTAGGATATTTGGGCATCCGAACTCGTTGAGTTGAGTCCGAGTTCACTTATGGATGCAAATGTCTGAACTCGTTGAGTTGAGTCTGAGTTCGAGAGATGTAACTAGGCATCCGAGCTGGTTGAGTTGAGTCCGAGTTCACTTATGGATGCAAAAGCTAGAGCTCGTTGAGTTGAGTCCGAGTTCACTTATGGGCGGGTTACATGGTAGCTTGGCTACATATGTAGCACTTATGTGCAAACTTTCCATGTATCCGAATTATATTCCGATGTGTTCAACGGGTAAATTTCTACTCAAGCGGAGGAATACTCGAGATGAAAGGGATGTATTGGTAAGTGTTGTGAAATGAATACTTTGAACAGGTATGTACTTAACCCTCGGGTCGAAAACTCGATATAACAACAATATGGTAAGATGATAAATGAAAATGTGATATGAATGTCTCGGTGATGATTATGCAAATGATGTTTTATGTTTGCTTATATAGACGTGTTACTTGCTATTTGCATGTGAGCTTACTAAGCATTTATGCTTACTTCCTCCTTTTCATTCCTTGTAGTGTTGACAAGCTAGCTCGGAAATCGGGAACGATCAGAGGCATGCTCACACTATCCGTATACCATCTTGGCATAATGGCTTGTATATTTTGAGTATGGCATGTATAGCATTATAATCATTTTGTGTATATGGTCTTATGATATGGTTATTGAGTGGTATGGAAATGCTTGGTAATGATTAGCCATTGGAATGGCTAATCATGATCATATTTGGTGTTATGTATGCTAAATTGCTAGCTAATCCATGGAAACCATGAAATAGGTAAAATTTACCATAAAATAGATTCAGACAGCAGCAGTGACGTGAGTTTGAAAAATCACTAAATATAGTAGAGATACAATTAGATGATGAATAATATATGGAATTGAAGAATTATGAGTCTATTTTCATATGGATGGAACAAAATAGGTATATGAGTTATATTTTATGAGATGTTTAAATTTTTGTGAAACAAGGCCAGAGCAATTTCTTGATCCCCTGTTCTGACTTTGGAAATTCACCATAAATTGTTCAAAGATAATTAGAAGTCATAATTTATATGTACAGATTCCTTATTGAGTCTAGTTTTATTATAAGCAAACAGTATAGTCATTGAAACTCTGTACAGGGAGATATTTGATTTGTAATACATAGAGGTCAGAGCAGTCAAATCTGAAATAGGGGAGACTTTAACTAATAAACTGCACTAATTTGCTTGACCAAAAATTTTATAAAGAAATAAGTAAATATATATATGAGCCTAGTTTCAGGTAAAATTTACAAAATTGGATTTCGAGTTTCGTAACTCGAGATATGAATTTTTAAGCGACTATGACGCAGATTGTTAGCTTGACTAAAAATTTTAAAAATAAATTGTTTGAGCTGTTTAAGTAATGAATTAAGTCTATTAACACCTCGTGTTCGACTCTGGCGACAGTCTCGGGTACGGGGCGTTACAACTTAACATCCTAATCTTTATAATTTCCAATCATTATATATTCATCCATGCACTCGCAACACAAAACATATATGCACATATTTATACATAATCAAAACAACCAAATTAAGCCAACTCTCATGGCTATATTTACAAGTCAAAACATAAACATTTACAAGCCAATTCTAATGGCCAAAATCTTTATTAACTCATAATAAAAATGACCAAAACCCTATACATGCCATAGAACCAAAACATAAGCTTAAAAGTACCAAAATGATAGCTTGATAGTGTGATGAAGTCTTCGATGATCCCCAGATCTAAGATAGCTTAGAAATCACTATAAAACATGGAAAAATAAACAACGTAATCTTTATAGCTTAGTAAGCTTGTATGAAATTATTAAACAAATTTCACCAGTCATTTACATTTTCAATAAGTAGCACAAATTGCATCAAAACATTAAACGCCAAGTTAACATGGAATTTAACCACATAATTGATCATAAGCTTACAAATTCCTTTGATTCATTGCTCAAATAGTTTTCTGTACATGCCTGTACCGATATGTATCTATTTCTCAATAATTCACATATTCAATATACCCATTGAACCATTCAAAATAGAGATCGGATACTTAGAAGTCTCGCAGACTAAGTGCCAAAATTGTAATAGCCCAAAATTGGGTCTAGTTGGAACAGAGGTTTCGGGACCACAAAATTTGAGATATAAATAATTATTTTATGATTATTTTGAGTTCTATGATATGATTGCATGATTATGTGAAAATTTCGTGAAGAAATTCTATGCATAAAGTGCTTAATTCGAAGTTAGGGACTAAATTGAATAAGTTGCAAAACTTGCATTCTAGAAGTTTCTAGTATGAAATTTATTTGAAATATTAATTAGGAGGTCTTAAATAGCAATTTGACCAATTTCTAAGTTATGGACAAAAATTGTACATGGATGGAATTTTTGGAAAGTTTAGTAGTAAGGGTATTTTGGTCATTTAGGGGTAAAATGAATTAAAATACAAAATTAAAAGCCAATTTTGCTCATCTTCTTCACCATGGACGTGTATACCAAGGGAGACTCCATGGCTAGGGTTTTCAAGCTTCCCAAGCTCAATTGTAAGTCCGTTCTAACCCCGTTTTTCAAGTTCTTTACGTTTTTTGAGTCCCGGTAACTTGATTTAGCTTATGCTAGCAATAATTTAACCTAGGGTTCATATTTGGAAAAATAGCCATAGGTAAAATTTGTGTATTCTGGTGTTTTATGATACAATATGAGGTTTTAAATTATGTTAGACAACTTGTGCTACTCGGTTTTAAGTGAAAACGAGCAAAAGGGCTTAATTGGTAAAAATACCTAATAGTCATAAGTATATGTTAGAGTGAGAATTTGATGTTGCCATAAAAGGGAAAAGTGATCATCATGTCATAAAACATAAGAATAAGGGATGAAGTTTAATTCCCAAGCCTAGGGGCAAAAGTGTAAATATGCAAAAGTTTAGGGGCAAAATTGTAATTTTTTAAAGTTTGAGTTAAGGACTGTTTTGAATAGTACATTAATTAAATAAGTAAAATATGATGTTTTAGATCCCGGAAAACAAGATTTAAACCTAGAATGAGAGAAAAATCAAAAATTGGGAAAGTTGGTAAAATGGCCGCTTTAATATCAAGGTAAGTTTATATATATAATAAGCATTAATTTATGCATGTTTCAATGTAAAATTGATATATTTACTATGATCTCCGAGGTGTTGAAAGTATGTAAGTTGGTATGATAATAATACAACAATAATGTTGTAATTTATATTTGAAAGTTAAATTTAATGAATTAATGGAATTATGTTAAATTAAATGATTATGGTGCCAAGTTTATGAATTGATTTAAAAATATGTCTATGGTACATGAAGTGCATTGAATTATCATACATAAATGTGATTTCTATGATTATGGATATTATGGGAAATTGTAAGTTCATATGATTTTAAATAAGACAATGTGTAATTTAATGTTATTGCGTTGATATTAAATGAGATGTAAGTTTATATGTAAGTAATACATCACTATTACTTGTATTATGATATTTTATAAAAATATTGGAAATATGTTTGTGGATAATTACTTGATTGGTGAAATAGTTGGAAAAGAGAGAGAAATCCCGGTTGAACCTTCGGAAAGATTGGATGATACAGATGGTATGTTGCTAGGTCACATGTATAGTGCTGAGTGCACATCATGTGTACAAGAGAGCTACAAGACATTATGATGTAGCTAGGTCGCATGGGTGATACTATGTGTACACCATGTAGACAAGAGGGCTACAGGATATATGTAGCTAGGTCGCATGCGTGGTTCCAAGTGAAGGACACCATGTAGACAAGAGAGCTACGAGATAAACTGGCTAGGTCACATGGGTGGTACTAAGTGTTCACCATGTGTGCAAGAGAGCCGAACTACATGATGGGTGGAGCTATGTGCTGAAACCACCAAGTATCGAGGATTGATCCGGAGTGTTCAACGGGAGACTCTCTATGTATTGCTTTGTGAGTTTTGTGATGAATAAGTGCAGGAACTTGGTTATGTGAATGATGTGTTCATTAAGTAACCAGGATGTGGTAAGGTTATAAACAAGTAAGTTATACATAAGGATGATTTTATGGTGACCTTGTGATCATGGGCCTATACTTGTGATGTATGAAATGTGGTGAAAATGATTTGTGATATGTATGTTAAAATGAGGTTAATACAAAGAAAGTGTGAAAGAGTGAATTAGCAATAAAACTGTTTTGGGGAGTAGCAGTGACTTGATTTTGAAAAATTATCAAAAATAGTATAAATTGAATCAGAGACTGAATGAGATATCATATTAAATCTTAATAAGTCTATTTTCATATAAAAGAAACATAAAAAGAAAACGAGTTCTATATTTTGAGATATTTATGTTTTTGTGAGACTGGTGTAGAATGATTACGTGATCCGCTGTTCTGACTTTGAAAAATCACAAAACTTTGGAGAAAATTAATTAAAGGCTAAAAATTATATTTTTAAAATCCATAATGAGTCTATTTTCAAGATAAATCAACAAGAACATTATCTGAGTTCTGTACTGTGAGATAATTATTTTTTAGTGAAGAGAGGTCAGAACTGTCAAAAAGTGAAACAGGGAAAATTTTAATTAATAAACTGTACTAATTGACTAAACCAAAGATTATGAAAATTTTATGGTAAAAAGATATGTGAGTCTAGTTTCAGGGAAATTTACGGATCTTAATTTGGAGCTCTGTAGCTCGAATTATAAATAATTAAGTGACTATGACTCGTGTGGACAGTTTGATGTGTACATTTATTAGTAAATTGTGAAATCGTACTTACAAGAATGCTATATACATTAAGGATGTGGAATGGAGAGGAGGAGGAGGAAAATAAATATATGTGGAATACATGGAAACTGTGGTATATGAAATATTGATATAATAAAATAAATGATATGTGTTTATAAGAAAACAAAAAGAGAATGTTATGTATCATGACATGTATATATATATATATGACTAGTCTCAATGTAATGCTTGTTGAGTATGGAATTGAATTGAAATGTTCCAGGCAAACATGTTATTCTGCGCATCTGAATCGTGGTATTTTATAAAGATATGATCTAGCTTTAAATATGAATGCTTGATGATTAAGCTGAAGATATTTGGTAAGATGATAATCTTGGTATAAATGTATAGGTGGTACTATAATAAACAAGGTAAAATGAGTATGAGAGACACATGTATGATGACATACAAATGCTATGTTTGTGGTTTAATTGAGGATGTTTAATCATTAAATGAATACCACGTTATATGCTTTTGATTTTGTATAAGTGTGTAAGGGATTAAGGTTGACCAAAGCTTGGAAAATAGCCTAGGTATATTCCATACAGGCAGAGACACGACCATGTGTCTCAGCCGTGTATGGAACACAACTTTGGGACACGGGCGTGTGGAGCCTTAAAGCATGAAATTTTCAAGATTTTCTTAAGTTCTCGGTTTAGTCCCAAACCCTTTCTAAAGTATGTTTTGGGCTCCGTAGACTCAAATAAGGGACTATGTGTAAGAGAATGAACGCTTTGAAATATGAATAAAATTTTATGGCTCGTATTTTAGTTTAATGTTTGTATGTTTGTCTGGTAATGCCTCGTACCTTAGCCCAGCCTCAAATACGGGTAAGTGGTGTTACATTTAGTGGTATCAGAGCAGGTTTAGTCGATTCTCGGACTAACATAGCAAGTGTAAGAGTTTAGTTATACATGCCACAAATATGTGATAGTGTGATGTCTCCCGACACTAATAAGGACTATTTTGTTTAAAATGAAATATTCTCCAACCGAGCTACATCTGACCATTTGATAGCGATATTGAAGTATTTGAATAAAGTGTAGCTATGATGTGTTAAACTCGGAAAGGTATGAATAAGAATTCGTGATATATGTATATGTGATAATATGTGAGATGAAAGTTTATATAGTGATATATTTATTCATATTTGTTTGGCCTTCATATGCTGTTGCATGCTTGACTAAATTGATGATTAAAGTTATTCAAAATTCATAGAATGTATGAGTGAGTGCACTTGTTTGAAATGAGATAATTGGAAATTTTATTTAAGACAAGTATGAATAATAAATTATTTGAAGTGGATAGTATGATTAGAATGACATATGTGGATAATGAAAAAAATGTGTCATATAGATATATGTCAGAATTGAGTTAGAGACTGTATGACCTCACCCCCTTACCGATGAGGTGTATATAATGGAAATTCATGAGAATCATGTTGACTATGTTCCTAAGTGTGGAATCAAAGAGTTCAGTGATAAAATAATTATAGATATGACCAGAGTCTAAGAATGGTTGACAAGTGAAGGACAGAGTTAGAGAAATATCAGAGTTTACTGAGTTATCTTGGGATTCAAATTGATGACAGAGTGTTTCTGAAAGTATCATCTTGAAAACAATTAGTTAGTAATGCTGGAAATTATGAGAAAGATACTAAACCTCACTCTGGTAAGATTTTCGAGGACGAAAATCTCTGAAGGGGGGAGAGTTGTAATAGCCCAAAATTGGGTCTAGTTGGAACAGAGGTTTCGGGACCACAAAATCTGAGATATAAATAATTATTTTATGATTATTTTGAGGTCTATGATATGATTGCATGATTTTGTGAAAATTTCGTGAAGAAATTCTATGCATAAAGTGCTTAATTCGAAGTTAGGGACTAAATTGAATAAGTTACAAAACTTGCATTCTAGAAGTTTCTAGTATGAAATTGATTTGAAATATTAATTAGGAGGTCTTAAATAGCAATTTGACCAATTTCTAAGTTATGGACAAAAATTGGACATGGATGGAATTTTTGGAAAGTTTAGTAGTATGGGTATTTTGGTCATTTAGGGGTAAAATGAATTAAAATACAAAATTAAAAGCCAATTTTGCTCATCTTCTTCACCATGGACGTGTATACCAAGGGAGACTCCATGGCTAGGGTTTTCAATCTTCCCAAGCTCAATTGTAAGTCCGTTCTAACCCCGTTTTTCAAGTTCTTTACGTTTTTGGAGTCCCGGTAACTTGATTTAGCTTATGCTAGCAATAATTCAACCTAGGGTTCATATTTGGAAAAATAGCCATAGGTAAAATTTGTGTATTCTGGTGTTTTATGATACAATATGAGGTTTTAAATTATGTTAGACAACTTGTGCTACTCGGTTTTAAGTGAAAACGGGCAAAAGGGCTTAATTGGTAAAAATACCTAATAGTCATAAGTATATGTTAAAGTGAGAATTTGATGTTGCCATAGAAGGGAAAAGTGATCATCATGTCATAAAACATAAGAATAAGGGATGAAGTTTAATTCCCGAGCCTAGGGGCAAAAGTGTAAATATGCAAAAGTTTAGGGGCAAAATTGTAATTTTTCAAAGTTTGAGTTAAGGACTGTTTTGAATAGTACATTAATTAAATAAGTAAAATATAATGTTTTAGATCCCGGAAAAAGAGATTTGAACCTAGAATGAGAGAAAAATCGAAAATTGGGAAAGTTGGTAAAATGGCCGTTTTAATATCAAGGTAAGTTCATATGTATAATAAGCATTAATTTATACATGTTTCAATGTAAAATTGATATATTTACTATGATCTCCGAGGTGTTGAAAGTATGTAAATTGGTATGATAATAATACAACAATAATCTTGTAATTTATATTTGAAAGTTAAATTTAGTGAATTAATTGAATTATGTTAAATTAAATGATTATGGTGCCAAGTTTATGAATTGATTTAAAAATATGTCTATGGTACATGAAGTGCATTGAATTATCATACATAAATGTGATTTCTATGATCATGGATATTATGGGAAATTGTAAGTTCATATGATTTTAATAAGACAATGTGTAATTTAATGTTATTATGTTGATATTAAATGAGATGTAAGTTTATATGTAAGTAATACATCACTATTACTTGTATTATGATATTTTATAAAAATATTGGAAATATGTTTGTGGATAATTACTTGATTGGTGAAATTGTTGGAAAAGAGAGAGAAATCCCGGTTGAACCTTCGGAAAGATTGGATGATACAGATGGTATGTAGCTAGGTCACATGTATAGTGCTGAGTGCACATCATGTGTACAAGAGAGCTACAAGACATTATGATGTAGCTAGGTCGCATGGGTGATACTATGTGTACACCATGTAGACAAGAGAGCTACAGGATATATGTAGCTAGGTCGCATGCGTGGTTCCAAGTGAAGGACACCATGTAGACAAGAGAACTACGAGATAAACTGGCTAGGTCACATGGGTGGTACTAAGTGTTCACCATGTGTGCAAGAGAGCCGAACTATATGATCGGTGGAGCTATGTTCTGAAACCACCAAGTATCGAGGATTGATCCGAAGTGTTCAACGGGAGACTCTCTATGTATTGCTTTGTGAGTTTTGTGATGAATAAGTGCAGGAACTTAGTTATGTGAATGATGTGTTCATTAAGTGACCAGGATGTGGTAAGGTTATAAACAAGTAAGTTATACATGAGGATGATTTTATGGTGACCTTGTGATCATGGGCCTATACTTGTGATGTATGAAATGTGGTGAAAATGATTTGTGATATGTATGTTAAAATGAGGTTAATACAAAGAAAGTGTGAAAGAGTGAATTAGCAATAAAACTGTTTTGGAGAGTAGCAGTGACGTGATTTTGAAAAATCACCAAAAATAGTATAAATTGAATCAGATACTGAATGAGATATCATATTAAATATTAATGAGTCTATTTTCATATAAAAGAAACCTAAAAAGCAAAGGAGATCTATATTTTGAGATATTTATGTTTTTGTGAGACTGGTTTAGAATGATTACGTGATCCCCTATTCTGAATTTGAAAAATCACAAAAATTTTGATAAAAATAATTAGAGGCTAAAAATTATTTTTTTAAAATCCATTATGAGTCTATTTTCAATATAAATCAACAAGAACATTATCCGAGTTCTGTACTATGAGATAATTATTTTTTAGTGAAGAGAGGTCAGAACTGTCAGAAACTGAAACAGGGAAAATTTTAATGAATAAACTGCACTAATTGGCTATACCAAAAATTATGAAAGTTTTATGGTAAAACTATATGTGAGTCTAGTTTCAGGGGAAATTTACGGATCTTAATTTGGAGCTCTGTAGCTCGAATTATAAATAATTAAGTGACTATGACTCGTGCAGACAGTTTGATGTGAACAATTATTAGTAAATTGTGAAATCGTACTTACAAGAATGCTATATACATTAAGGATGTGGAATGGAGAGGAGGAGGAGGAAAATAAATATATGTTGAATACATGGAAACTATGGTATATGAAATATTGATATAATGAAATAAATGATACGTGTTTATAAGAAAACAAAAAGAGAATGTTATGTATCATGACATGTATATATATATATATATATATATGACTAGTCTCAATGTAATGCTTGTTGGGTATGGAATTGAATTGAAATGTTTCAGGCAAACATGTTATTCTGTGCATCTGAATCGTGGTATTTTATAAAGATATGATCTAGCTTTAAATATGAATGCTTGATGATTAAGCTGAAGATATTTGGTAAGATGATAATCTTGGTATAAATGTATAGGTGGTACTATAATAAACAAGGTAAAATGAGTATGAGAGACACATGTATGATGACATACAAATGCTATGTTTGTGGTTTAATTGAGGATGCTTAATCATTAAATGAATACCATGTTATATGCTTTTGATTTTGTATAAGTGTGTAAGGGATCAAGGTTGACCAAAGCTTGGAAAATAGCCTAGGTATATTCCACACAGGCAGAGACACGACCATGTGTCTCAGCCGTGTATGGAACACAACTTTGGGACACGAGCGTGTGGAGCCTTAAAGCATGAAATTTCCAAGATTTTCGTAAGTTCTCGGTTTAGTCCCAAACCCTTTCTAATGTATGTTTTAGGCTCCGTAGACTCAAATAAGGGACTATGTGTAAGAGAATGAACGCTTTGAAATATGAATAAAATTTTATGGCTCGTATTTTAGTTTAATGTTTGTATGTTTTTCTGGTAACGCCTCGTACCTTAGCCCGGCCTCGGATACGGGTAAAGGGTGTTACATTTAGTGGTATCAGAGCAGGTTTAGTCGATTCTCGGACTAACATAGCAAGTGTCAGAGTTTAGTTATACATGCCACAAATATGTGATAGTGTGATGTCCCCCGACACTAATAAGGACTATTTTGTTTAAAATGAAATGTTCTCCAACCGAGCTACATCTGACCATTTGATAGGGATATTGAAGTATTTGAATAAAGTGTAGCTATGATGTGTTAAACTCGGAAAGGTATGAATAAGAATTCGTGATATATGTATATGTGATAATATGTGAGATGAAAGTTTATATAGTGATATATTTATTCATATTTGTTTGGCCTTCATATCTTTGTTGCATGCTTGACTAAATTGATGATTAAAGTTATTCAAAATTCATAGAATGTATGAGTGAGTGCACTTGTTTGAAATGAGATAATTGGACATTTTATGTAAGACAGGTATGAATAATAAATTGTTTGAAGTGGATAGTATGATTATAATGACATATGTGGATAATGAAAAAAATGTGTCATATAGATATATGTCAGAATCAAGTTAGAGACTGTATGACCTCACCCCCTTACCGATGAGGTGTATATAATGGAAATTCATGAGAATCATGTTGACTATGTTCCTAAGTGTGGAATCAAAGAGTTCAGTGATAAAATAATTATAGATATGACCAGAGTCTGAGAATGGTTGACAAGTGAAGGACAGAGTTAGAGAAATATCAGAGTTTACTGAGTTATCTTGGGATTCAAATTGATGACAGAGTGTTTCCGAAAGTATCGTCTTGAAAACAATTAGTTAGTAATGCTGGAAATTATGAGAAAGATACTAAACCTCACTCTGGTAAGATTTTCGAGGACGAAAATCTCTTAAATAGCAATTTGACCAATTTCTAAGTTATGGACAAAAATTGGACATGGATGGAATTTTTGGAAAGTTTAGTAGTATGGGTATTTTGGTCATTTAGGGGTAAAATGAATTAAAATACAAAATTAAAAGCCAATTTTGCTCATCTTCTTCACCATGGACGTGTATACCAAGGAGACTCCATGGCTAGGGTTTTCAATCTTCCCAAGCTCAATTGTAAGTCCGTTTCTAACCCGCTTTTCAAGTTCTTTACGCTTTTGGAGTCCCAGAACTTGATTTAGCTTATGCTAGCAATAATTCAACCTAGGGTTCATATTTGGAAAAATAGCCATAGGTAAAATTTATGTATTCTGGTGTTTTATGATACAATATGAGGTTTTAAATTATGTTAGACAACTTGTGCTACTCGGTTTTAAGTGAAAACGGGCAAAAGGGCTTAATTGGTAAAAATACCTAATAGTCATAAGTATATGTTAGAGTGAGAATTTGATGTTGCCATAAAAGGGAAAAGTGATCATCATGTCATAAAACATAAGAATAAGGGATGAAGTTTAATTCCCGAGCCTAGGGGCAAAAGTGTAAATATGCAAAAGTTTAGGGGCAAAATTGTAATTTTTCAAAGTTTGAGTTAAGGACTGTTTTGAATAGTACATTAATTAAATAAGTAAAATATAATGTTTTAGATCCCGGAAAAGAGATTTGAACCTAGAATGAGAGAAAATCGAAAATTGGGAAAGTTGGTAAAATGGCCGTTTTAATATCAAGGTAAGTTCATATGTATAATAAGCATTAATTTATACATGTTTCAATGTAAAATTGATATATTTACTATGACCTCCGAGGTGTTGAAAGTATGTAAATTGGTATGATAATAATACAACAATAATGCTGTAATTTATATTTGAAAGTTAAATTTAGTGAATTAATTGAATTATGTTAAATTAAATGATTATGGTGCCAAGTTTATGAATTGATTTAAAATATGTCTATGGTACATGAAGTGCATTGAATTATCATACATAAATGCGATTTCTATGATTATGGATATTATGGGAAATTGTAAATTCATATGATTTTTAATAAGACAATGTGTAATTTAATGTTATTGCGTTGATATTAAATGAGATGTAAGTTTATATGTAAGTAATACATCACTATTACTTGTTGTAACACCCCGTACCCGAGTCCGTTACCGGAATCGAACACAAGGTGCACACAGACTTAACTATTTTCACAGTCCATTTAGAAATTTCCAGACAAGCTGGTTACTGCATCACTGTCGCCTTAAAAATCATATCTTGAGTTTCAGAGCTCGAAAATTTGTTTAGTAATTTTTCCCTGAAACTAGACTCATATGTCCATCTACATATTTTTTTCTATAATTTTCAGTCGAGCCAATTGGTACATTTTATTAGTTAAAGTCTCCCCTGTTGCAGGGATCGACTACACTGACCTTCGTGAGTTACGAAATGGATATCTCCCTGTACAGGGCTTCAATACTGATTCCGTTCATTTCTATAGAAACTAGACTCAGAGACGAGTCTATACATATATGGCATGACTCCTAATTATCTCTGGTTAATTTACACTAAATTTCTAAAGTCGGAACAGGAGATCCAGAAACCGTTCTGGCCCTGTTTCACAAGAACTTTAATATCTCTTAACATATAACTCCTATGACCATTTCGTTTCTTCCACATGAAAGTAGACTCATCAAGGTTCATTTACATAATTTATTCACTATTTAATACCATTCCTACTATTTTTAGTGATTTTTCACATCCACATCACTGCTGCAGTCAGCATCTGCCTTTAAGGTAGGTTTTACCTATTTCATGATTTCCATGATTCAATTGGCCCTTTTTGCATACATAGCACAAAGTGTGATCATGATTAACCATTCCAATGGCTAATCGTTTCAAAACAATTCCATACCCCATAATGATCAACATACAAACGATTATAGTATTATACTAAAACGATATAAGCCATTTTCGCATGGCTATCCAAGTTTACACAAAACCGAAAGGTACATGACCTTCAACAAAAGGGTAGTCCTATACATGCCATTTCAAAGTTCAACCAAAATTATACCAAAATGGAGGCTTTGATAGTGTGGATGACTTGACTTCAATGATCCCGAATCCGATAGTTAACGAGCAAAATCTATAAAACAAGTTGAAACAGAGAAAACGGAGTAAGCAATTTATGCTTAGTAAGTTTGAGCAAGAAATTCCAGCACAACAAAAGCATTGCATTCATAAAGCTAACGGATAATTTCATATGCACAAATTCTCAATATCATACTCATTTCACATTCCAACCCCTATGTTCATACATAAGGGATCGCCTTAGTCAATACCGGAAACTCATTACTCGATCGAGCGAATATTATTCAAGGAATCAACTAATTCAAGCTCATATGAACATACCTCATTGCTGGAATTTTTTTTCAAGCGCATTAACTGAAATTTTACAGCAAGATCGCTTATTCTAGAATCACGTACCTTCGGAATTTAACCGGATATAATGACTCGCTCAAATGCCTTCGGACGAAGCCCGGTTATAGCGATCGCACGAATGCCTTCGGACTTAACCCGGTTTAGTAACTTGCACAATGCCTTCGGGCTTAGCCCGATGTATTAACTCGCACGAATGCCTTCGGATCCTAGTCCGGATATAGTCACTTAGCACAAAGACTTGGGACTTAGCCCGGACATCATTCAATAACCGAGCACAATTATCAATAAATTATGACACATTCAGATTTCATTTTCAATAGCAAAACTCAAACACAAGGCACTTTTACACTTGCAATTTCGGCTCAATAGCCACACACAAAGAGCATGATTTTAATTTGCTTTAAACATGATCTAATTAATTCAGAATTTAAGCTCTATTACTCAAGAACTTACCTCGGACGTGGTCGAACGTTTTCGACGGCTATTCGACGACTTTTTCCTTCCCTTTATCGGATTTAGCTCCCCTTTGCTCTTGAGCTTAATTTAACAAATAAATTGGTTTTATCATTTGAGCATCGAAAGAGGAATTCAAGATACTTAGCCAATATATATACTCATTAGGCATCAAAGTCGCATATGTACGAAATCATGAATCGAACTCAACACATTAGTTAATATTCCTCTTAGCGAATTTTCTAAGCCAAGAATAGGCATCAATATGCTTGCCTCTAACCGAATGCATGCACACCAATTTCCCTCATGTGGCCGAATATACATGTCCATGTTAAGGCCAATTATACACTTAATACCACACAAAAACAGCATACATTTTACTACTAACGCATTACATATCGTAGCTCAATGCACATCTCTCATTTACTTCATAATCGAGACATCATCACAAGCAAATATACACCTTGAAATAGCATATATGTCATACCAATACATCGTGTGCAAACATATATACATATATATATATGCTAGAGCCGAATCTCAAGTTGATTGTAACTAAACATGAACAAAATTTCAATACACAAATCTTACTTTCCATGCAATGAGCATAAATCACACTTATGGATGTACCATGGCCGAATACATCACAACACCATAATTTTGGTCATGATTAAACAAAGAACTTAGTATCTCATTCAAAAATGCTAAAAGAAAATCTAAGAGTCCTCAATCCCCCATCACATGTATCATTATCAAGCTTGATATTTAGCATGCAATGGCATTAACACCACATTTACTTTGGCCGAATTTCATTCCCATGACATAGCAAAGATTTGAACCATGGGCTACCAAGAACATCAAGCTAGCAACTAAAAACATGCATGAATCTCATGGCACAACCTCAAACATACCTTAATCTTGATGCAAGTATAGCCAACCTCTTCCTAATCCTCTTCCAAAACAAACATGAAGCACAATTCCTTCCTTCCTCTAGTATTTTCGGTCAAGAGAGAATGAAAAGATGGATGAACAATTTTTTTTTTCTTTTCTCTTCCACAATGCACGGCAATGGGGGGTTTCACTCACATACACACATTTTTTTTCTTCCTTTAGTACCCATACTTATTTGTTTATTGATTCTCCCTAATGCACCAACAAAACATGTTTCATGACATGTTTAGCCCATGATTCCTTGTCATGGCCGGCCACTACAACTTGGGGGGGGCGGAATTTGACATGCAAGTCCTCCCCTTTGACTACATGCACTATTAGGTCCTTATAGATTAGCCTTTCACTTTTCAAAAGTGTCACACAAGTCCTACTAACTGAATTCACATGCAATCGGCTAAATCGGAACTTGAAATTTTCACACATTCATAATTACATATTCTAGACAATAAATATTACATTCAAACATTTCGGTGACTTGGTTTAGCGGTCCCAAAACTACTTCCCGACTAGGGTCAATTTTGGGCTGTCACAACTCTCCCCCACTTAAGAAATTTTCGTCCCCTAAAATCTTACCGGTAAATAGGTTTGGGTAACGCTCTTTCATAGAGCTCTCGGGTTCCCAAGTAGCTTCTTCCATCTCGTGTTTGAGCCATAACACTTTTACTAACGGAACCCTTTTGTTTCGCAACTCCTTCACTTCACGAGCTAGGATACGAATCGGTTCTTCTTCATAACTCATATCGGATTGAATTTCAACCTCTGATGGACTAATTACGTGCGACAGATCAAATCTATAGCGCCGAAGCATCGAAACATGAAAGACGTCGTGAATCTTTTCAAGTTCAGGGGGTAAAATCAAACGATACGCAACTGGACCGACTTGTTCGAATATCTCATATGGCCCGATGAACCTCGGGCTCAATTTTCCTTTACGGCCAAATCTGAGTATCTTTTTCCAAGGCGAAACTTTAAGAAACACTTTATCTCCCACTTGATACTCAATGTCTTTTCGTTTCAGATCCGCGTACGACTTTTGACGATCGGAGGCTATCTTCAGATTTTCACGGATTACTTTTACTTTCTGTTCAGCATCTTTAATCAAATCCACTCCAAAAATTTTGTTCTCACCGAGCTCGGTCCAAAACAATGGTGTACGGCATTTATGCCCGTACAAGGCCTCGTAAGGCGCCATCTTAATACTTGATTGAAAACTATTGTTGTAAGCAAATTCAATCAAAGGTAAGTACCGTTCCCATGAACCATCGAACTCGAGGATGCAACATCTCAACATATCCTCAAGTATCTGAATTATCCGCCGGATTGACCATCGGTTTGGGGGTGAAAGGCGGTCTTTGAAATGCAACTTGGTACCCAAAGCTTCTTGCAATTTCTTCCAAAATCGCGAAGTGAATCTCGGATCTCTATCCGACACAACAGAAATCGGTACCCCGTGTAATCTCACAATCTGAGAAACGTATAATTCAGCTAGTTTATCCAATGAAAAATCCGTACGCACAGGGATAAAGTGAGCCGACTTAGTCAGTCTATCAACAACAACCCAAATCGCGTCCTTCTTACTTGCCGACAATGGCAGTCCGGACACAAAGTCCATTGTGACTCGATCCCATTTCCACTCGGGTATCGTAATCGGCTGAAGTAATCCTGAAGGCACTTGATGTTCCGCTTTTACTTGTTGACATATTAAACATCTCGAAACAAAGTCGGAGATGTCTCGTTTCATACCATGCGACCAAAACCGACGTTTCAAATTGTTGTACATCTTCGTACTCCCCGGGTGGATTGCCATTCGGCTACAATGGGCTTCGTTCAGAATTATCGAAATAAGTTCCGAATTCTTTGGAACACACAGACGACTTCTGAACCTCAAACAATCGTCATCATCAATTTGAAACTCCGATTCCTTGTTCAGAACACACTCAGCCCGTTTTGCAAGCAACTCCTCATCAACTTTCTGAGCTTCACGAATTTGATGAGTCAACAATGGTTTGGCCTTTAATTCGGCTACTAACACATTGTCGGGTAGGATAGACAAGTGTACATTCATCGTCAGTAAAGCAAACGGTGATTTCCGCTTAAGGCGTCCGCAACCACATTAGCCTTTCCCGGGTGATAATCAATGACGAGCTCATAATCTTTTAACAACTCGAGCCAACGTCTTTGTCGCAGATTTAAGTCTCTTTGAGTCATCAAATATTTGAGACTTTTGTGATCCGAATACACATGGCACTTCTCACCAAATAAGTAATGTCGCCATATCTTTAAGGCGAATACGATGGCAGCCAATTCGAGATCATGGGTCGGATAATTTTTCTCATGTGGCTTTAATTGTCTCGACGCGTAGGCCACAACTTGACCTTCTTGCATCAATACGCAACCTAACCCAAGTAGGGAGGCGTCACTATAAATGACAAACTCTTTTCCAGATTAATTTGCACTAAAACCGGAGCTTCCAGTCAAATGAGTTTTCAATTGATCGAAACTTTTCTGACACTTTTCCGTCCATTCAAACTTGACATCCTTCTGAAGCAGTTTCGTCATGGGTGTGGCTATCATCGAGAATCCTTTTACAAACCGTCGGTAGTAACCGCAAGTCCCAAAAGCTCGAACCTCGATAATATTTCTCGAGGCTTCCAGTTAAGTATGGCTGAAATTTTACTCGTCGACTCGAATACCGATGCGATACAACATGACCCAAGAAGCTAACGTCTCTTAACCAGAACTCACACTTGTTGAACTTAGCATATAACTGCTTATCCCGTAAAATTTGCAACACTAATCTCAGGTGCTCCGCATGTTCGGTCTCATCTCTTGAATAGACCAAGATGTCGTCAATGAACACAACTACGAACCGATCCAAATATGGTCTCAAGATTCGATTCATCAAATCCATAAATACCGCAGGGGCATTATTGAGCCCAAACGGCATCACTAAGAACTCGTAGTGACCATATCTCGCTCAAGGCGTTTTGGGTATGTCCGAATCTCGGATTCAAGAATCGATAATAGCTCGATCTCAAATCTATTTTTGAGAACACCGAGGCTCCTTCATTGATCGAACAAATCATCGACACGCGATAACGGATACTTGTTCTTTATTGTCACTTTATTAAGTCGACGATAGTCGATGCACAACCTCGTGGTTCCGTCCTTCTTTTCACAAACAACACCGGTGCACCCCAAGGTGAAAAACTCGGGCGAGCAAAGCCTCTATCCACCAACTCTTGCAACTGAGCTTTCAACTCCTTTAATTCCGTTGGTGCCATACGATACGGAGCTATCGAAATCGGTGTGGTCCCAGGTACAAGCTCAAGAAATTCCTTCCGTTTTTGATCAACAAATCTTTGACTGATATACTTTTTCCGAAACTCAGTTTGGAAAAACTCCCAATTTACTTGCTCTCGGGGCACAACAGAAGTCAGAGTGCTCCACCAATAGTAGGCAGAACCACGTAGCAAGGAGATAGCACACTTTAGGCATTCATCGGGTGTACAAGATAGCTCATCGAGTACCCGGATAGTGTTGTCCAACCAAAATTCAGCTTGCTCGGCATCGTCGCTATCCGTAGCTTTAAATTTAGTAGCCCCATGTTTTCGGATTCTATCAACTGGGGGCTTATTCGACCTTATTTGGTCGGCCATCGGAGGCATTGTAGGTATGGAAATGTGTTTGTTGGGAATGGAGGTTGTGGAACACCAGTATTAGTTCGAATGTATTGGTTGAACCAATCATTCATCACGCTATAAAAGGCTTGCCTAGCCTCATCATTCGGATTGCTAGCAACAGGTTGAGAGTCCGCCGGCGCTGTCCCTTGTGTGGGAGCAGGCGCCACACTCTCCACATCATCAGCTATCGCTCGGTTGGGATCGGGATCCATTACTATAATAAACACAAATTCAAACGCCAGAGATATCCACACTATCAAATAATCACAAAAAAATGGCATGTATAGCTAGACCCAAACGCATTACGGTAGTCCTAGAATCGACTAAACCGTAGCTTTGATACCAATAAAATTGTAACACCCCGTACCCGAGTCCGTTACCGGAATCGAACACAAGGTGCACACAAACTTAACTATTTTCACAGTCCATTTAGAAATTTCTAGACAAGCTGGTTACTGCATCACTGTCGCCTTAAAAATCATATTTTGAGTTTCAGAGCTCGAAAATTTGTTTCGTAATTTTTCCCTGAAACTAGACTCATATGTCCATCTACAGATTTTTTTCTAGAATTTTTGGTTGAGCCAACTGGTACAGTTTATTAGTTAAATTCTCCCCTGTTGCAGGGATTGACTACACTGACCTTCGTGCTTTACAAAATAGATATCTCCCTGTACAGGGCTTCAATACTGATTCCGTTCTTTCTATAGAAACTAGACTCAGAGAGGAGTCTATACATATATGGCATGACTCCTAATTATCTCTGGTTAATTTAAAATAAATTTCTAAAGTCGGAACAGGGGATCCAGAAACCGTTCTGGCCCTGTTTCACAAGAACTTTAATATCTCTTAACATATAACTCCTATGACCATTTCGTTTCTTCCACATGAAAGTAGACTCATCAAGGTTCATTTAAATAATTTATTCACTATTTAATACCATTCCTACTATTTTTAGTGATTTTTCACATCCACATCACTGCTGCAGTCAGCATCTGCCTTTAAGGTAGGCTTTACCTATTTCATGATTTCCATGATTCAATTGCCCCTTTTTGCATACATAGCACAAAGTGTGATCATGATTAACCATTCCAATGGCTAATCGTTTCAAAACAATTCCATACCCCATAATGATCAACATACAAACGATTATAGTATTATACTAAAAACGTATATAAGCCATTTTCGCATGGCTATCCAAGTTTACACAAAACCGAAAGGTACATGACCTTCAACAAAAGGGTAGTCCTATACATGCCATTTCAAAGTTCAACCAAAATTATACCAAAATGGAGGCTTTGATAGTGTGGATGACTTCGACTTCAATGATCCCGAATCCGATAGCTAACGAGCAAAATCTATAAAACAGAGAAACAGAGAAAACGGAGTAAGCAATTTATGCTTAGTAAGTTTGAGCAAGAAATTCCAGCACAACAAAAGCATAGCATTCATAAAGCTAACGGATAATTTCATATGCACAAATTCTCAATATCATACTCATTTCACATTCCAACCCCTATGTTCATACATAAGGGATCGCCTTAGTCAATACCGGAAACTCATTACTCGACTGAGCGAATATTATTCGAAGGGAATCAACTAATTCAAGCTCATATGAACATACCTCATTGCTGGAATTTTTTTTCAAGCGCATTAACTGAAATTTTACAGCAAGATCGCTTATTCTAGAATCACGTACCTTCAGAATTTAACCGGATATAACGACTCGCTCAAATGCCTTCGGGACGAAGCCCGGTTATAGCGATCGCACGAATGCCTTCGGACTTAACCCGGTTTAGTAACTTGCACAATGCCTTGAGCTTAGCCCGGATTTATTAACTCGCACGAATGCCTTCGGATCCTAGTCCGGATATAGTCACTTAGCACAAAGCCTTTGGGACTTAGCCGGACATCATTCAATAACCGAGCACAATTATCAATAAATTATGACACATTCGTATTTCATTTTCAATAGCAAAACTCAAACACAAGGCACTTTTTACACTTGCAATTTCGCTCAATAGCCACACACAAAGAGCATGATTTTAATTAGCTTTAAACATGATCTAATCAATTCGAATTTAAGCTCTATTACTCAAGAACTTACCTCGGACGTGGTCGAACGATTTCGACGGCTATTCGACGACTTTTTCCTTCCCCTTATCGGATTTAGCTCCCCTTTGCTCTTGAGCTTAATTTAACAAATAAATTGGTTTTATCATTTGAGCATCGAAGAGGAATTCAAGATACTTAGCCAATATATAAACTCATTAGGCATCAAAGTCGCATATGTACGAAATCATGAATCGAACTCAACACATTAGTTAATATTCCTCTTAGCCGAATTTTCTAAGCTAAGAATAGGCATCAATATGCTTGCCTCTAACCGAATGCATGCACACCAATTTCCCCTCATGTGGCCGAATATACATGTCCATGTTGAGGCCAATTATACACTTAATACCACACAAAAACAGCATACATTTTACTACTAACGCATTACATATCGTAGCTCAATGCACATCTCTCATTTACTTCATAATCGAGACATCATCACAAGCAAATATACACCTTGAAATAGCATATATGTCATACCAATACATCGTGTGCCAACATATATACATATATATATATTCTAGAGCCGAATCTCAAGTTGATTGTAACTAAACATGAACAAAATTTCAATACACAAATCTTACTTTCCATGCAATGAGCATAAATCACACTTATGATGTACCATGGCCGAATACATCACAACACCATAATTTTGGTCATGATTAAACAAAGAACTTAGTATCTCATTCAAAAATGCTAAAAGAAAATCTAAGAGTCCTCAATCCCCCATCACATGTATCATTATCAAGCTTGATATTTAGCATGCAATGGCATTAACACCACATTTACTTTGGCGAATTTCATTCCCATGACATAGCAAAGATTTGAACCATGGGCTACCAAGAACATCAAGCTAGCAACTAAAACATGCATGAATCTCATGGCACAACCTCAAACATACCTTAATCTTGATGCAAGTATAGCCAACCTCTTCCTAATCCTCTTCCAAAACAAACATGAAGCAAAATTCCTTCCTTCCTCTTGTATTTTAGGTCAAGAGAGAATGAAAAGATGGATGAACAATTTTTTTCTTTTCTCTTCCACATTGCACGGCAATGGGGGTTTCACTCACACACACACATTTTTTTTCTTTCTTTATTACCCATACTTATTTGTTTATTGTTTCTCCCTAATGCACCAACAAAACATGTTTCATGACATGTTTAGCCCATGATTCCTTGTCATGGCCGCCACTACAACTTGGGGGAATTTGACATGCAAGTCCTCCCTTGACTACATGCACTATTAGGTCCTTATAGATTAGCCTTTCACTTTTCAAAAGTGTCACACAAGTCCTACTAACTGAATTCACATGCAATCGGCTAAATCGGAACTTGAAATTTTCACACATTCATAATTACATATTCTAGACAATAAATATTAGATTCAAACATTTCGGTGACTCGGTTTAGCGGTCCCGAAACCAGTTCCCGACTAGGGTCAATTTTGGGCTGTCACACTTGTATTATGATATTTTATAAAAATATTGGAAATATGTTTGTGGATAATTACTTGATTGGTGAAATTGTTGGAAAAGAGAGAGAAATCCCGGTTGAACCTTTGGAAAGATTGGATGATACAGATGGTATGTAGCTTGGTCACATGTATAGTGCTGAGTGCACATCATGTGTACAAGAGAGCTACAAGACATTATGATGTAGCTAGGTCACATGGGTGATACTATGTGTACACCATGTAGACAAGAGAGCTACGGGATATATGTAGCTAGGTCGCATGCGTGGTTCCAAGTGAAGGACACCATGTAGACAAGAGAGCTACGAGATAAACTGGCTAGGTCATATGGGTGGTACTAAGTGTTCATCATGTGTGCAAGAGAGCCGAACTATATGATGGGTGGAGCTATGTGCTGAAACCACCGAGTATCGAGGATTGATCTGAAGTGTTCAATGGGAGACTCTCTATGTATTGCTTTGTGAGTTTTGTGATGAATAAGTGCAGGAACTTGGTTATGTGAATGATGTGTTCATTAAGTGACCAGGATGTGGTAAGGTTATAAACAAGTAAGTTATACATGAGGATGATTTTATGGTGACCTTGTGATCATGGGCCTATACTTGTGATGTATGAAATGTGGTGAAAATGATTTGTGATATGTATGTTAAAATGAGGTTAATACAAAGAAAGTGCGAAAGAGTGAATTAGCAATAAAACTGTTTTGGAAAGTAGCAGTGATGTGATTTTGAAAAATCACCAAAAATAGTATAAATTGAATCATAGACTGAATGAGATATCATATTAAATCTTAATGAGTCTATTTTCATATAAAAGAAACATACAAAGCAAAGGAGTTCTATATTTTGAGATATTTATGTTTTTGTGAGACTGGTTCAGAACGATTATGTGATCCCCTGTTCTGACTTTGGAAAATCACAAAAATTTGGAGAAAAATAATTATGGGCTCAAAATTATATTTTTAAAATACATAATGAGTCTATTTTAAAATAAATCAACAAGAACATTATCCCAGTTCTCAGATTGTGAGATAATTATTTTTAGTGAAGAGAGGTTAGAACTCGAGAAAGTGAAATAGGGAAATTTTAATGAATAAACTGTACTAATTGGATAAACTAAAAATTATGAAAATTTTATGGTGGAAAGATATGTGAGTCTAGTTTCAGGGGAAATTTACGGATCTTAATTTGGAGCTCTTTAGCTCGAATTATAAATAATTAAGTGACTATGACTCGTGTGGACAGTTTGATGTGAACATTTATTAGTAAATTATAAAATCGTACTTACAAGAATGCTATATACATTAAGGATGTGGAATGGAGAGGAGGAGGAGGAAAATAAATATATGTGGAATACATGGAAACTATGGTATATGAAATATTGATATAATGAAATAAATGATATGTGTTTATAAGAAAACAAAATGAGAATGCTATGTATCATGACATGTATATATATATATTTATGACTAGTCTCAATGTAATGCTTGTTGGGTATGGAATTGAATTGAAATGTTTCAGGCAAACATGTTATTCTGCGGATCTGAGTCGTGGTATTTTATAAAGATATGATCTAGCTTTAAATATGAATGCTTGATGATTAAGCTGAAGATATTTGGTAAGATGATATTCTTGGTATAAATGTATAAGTGGTATTATAATAAACCAGGTAAAATGAGTATGAGAGACACATGTATGATGACATACAAATGCTATGTTTGTGGTTTAATTGAGGATGTTTAATCATTAAATGAATACCATGTTATATGCTTTTGATTTTGTATAAGTGTGTAAGGGATCAAGGTTGACCAAAGCTTGGAAAATAGACCAAAGCTTGGAAAATAGCCTAGGTATATTCCACACAGGCAGAGACACGACCATGTGTCTCAGCCGTGTATGGAACACAACTTTGGGACACGGGCGTGTGGAGCCTTAAAGCATGAAATTTTCAAGATTTTCGTAAGTTCTCGGTTTAGTCCCAAACCCTTTCTAAAGTATGTTTTGGGCTCCGTAGACTCAAATAAGGGACTATGTGTAAGAGAATGAACGCTTTGAAATATGAATAAAATTTTATGGCTCGTATTTTAGTTTAATGTTTGTATGTTTGTCTGGTAAAGCCTCGTACCTTAGCCCGGCCTCGGATACGGGTAAGGGGTGTTACATTTAGTGGTATCAGAGCAGGTTTAGTCGATTCTCGGACTAACATAGCAAGTGTAAGAGTTTAGTTATACATGCCACAAATATGTGATAGTGTGATGTCCCCCGACACTTATAAGGACTATTTTGTTTAAAATGAAATGTTCTCCAACCGAGCTACATCTGACCATTTGATAGGGATATTGAAGTATTTGAATAAAGTGTAGCTATGATGTGTTAAACTCGGAAAGGTATGAATAAGAATTCGTGATATATGTATATGTGATAATATGTGAGATGAAAGTTTATATAGTGATATATTTATTCATATTTGTTTGGCCTTCATATGCTGTTGCATGCTTGACTAAATTGATGATTAAAGTTATTCAAAATTCATAGAATGTATGAGTGAGTGCACTTGTTTGAAATGAGATAATTGGAAATTTTATGTAAGACAAGTATGAATAATAAATTGTTTGAAGTGGATAGTATGATTATAATGACATATGTGGATAATGAAAAAAATGTGTCATATAGATATATGTCAGAATCGAGTTAGAGACTGTATGACCTCACCCCCTTACCGATGAGGTGTATATAATCGAAATTCATGAGAATCATGTTGACTATGTTCCTAAGTGTGGAATCAAAGAGTTCAGTGATAAAATAATTATAGATATGACCAGAGTCTGAGAATGGTTGACAAGTGAAGGACAGAGTTAGAGAAATATCAGAGTTTACTGAGTTATCTTGGGATTCAAATTGATGACAGAGTGTTTCTGAAAGTATCGTCTTGAAAACAATTAGTTAGTAATGCTGGAAATTATGAGAAAGATACTAAACCTCACTCCGGTAAGATTTTCGAGGACGAAAATCTCTGAAGGGGGGAGAGTTGTAATAGCCCAAAATTGGGTCTAGTTGGAACAGAGGTTTCGGGACCACAAAATCTGAGATATAAATAATTATTTTATGGTTATTTTGAGGTCTATGATATGATTGCATGATTTTGTGAAAATTTCGTGAAGAAATTCTATGCATAAAGTGCTTAATTCGAAGTTAGGGACTAAATTGAATAAGTTGTGAAACTTGCATTCTAGAAGTTTCTAGTATGAAATTGATTTGAAATATTAATTAGGAGGTCTTAAATAGCAATTTGACCAATTTCTAAGTTATGGACAAAAATTGGACATGGATGGAATTTTTGGAAAGTTTAGTAGTAAGGGTATTTGGTCATTTAGGGGTAAAATGAATTAAAATACAAAATTAAAAGCCAATTTTGCTCATCTTCTTCACCATGGACGTGTATACCAAGGGAGACTCCATGGATAGGGTTTTCAAGCTTCCCAAGCTCAATTGTAAGTCCATTCTAACCCCGTTTTTCAAGTTCTTTAC
This sequence comes from Gossypium arboreum, assembly GCF_025698485.1. Taxonomy (NCBI): domain Eukaryota; kingdom Viridiplantae; phylum Streptophyta; class Magnoliopsida; order Malvales; family Malvaceae; genus Gossypium; species Gossypium arboreum. The sequence goes on along the minus strand of NC_069079.1, from coordinate 78,465,500 downwards.
GTTTTTGGAGTCGCGGTAACTTGATTTAGCTTATGCTAGCAATAATTCAACCTAGGGTTCATATTTGGAAAAATAGCCATAGGTAAAATTTGTGTATTCTGGTGTTTTATGATACAATATGAGGTTTTAAATTATGTTAGACAACTTGTGCTACTCGGTTTTAAGTGAAAACGAGCAAAAGGGCTTAATTGGTAAAAATACCTAATAGTCATAAGTATATGTTAGAGTGAGAATTTGATGTTGCCATAGAAGGGAAAAGTGATCAGCATGTCATAAAACATAAGAACAAGGGATGAAGTTTAATTCCCGAGCCTAGGGGCAAAAGTGTAAATATGCAAATGTTTAGGGGTAAAATTGTAATTTTTCCAAAGTTTGAGTTAAGGACTGTTTTGAATAGTACATTAATTAAATAAGTAAAATATGATGTTTTAGATCCCGAAAAACGAGATTTGAACTTAGAATGAGAGAAAAATCGAAAATTGGGAAAGTTGGTAAAATGGCCATTTTAATATCAAGGTAAGTTCATATGTATAATAAGCATTAATTTATGCATGTTTCAATGTAAAATTGATATATTTACTATGATCTCCGTGGTGTTGAAAGTATGTAAGTTGGTATGATAATAATACAATAATAATGTTTGTAATTTATATTTGAAAGTTAAATTTAGTGAATTAATTGAATTATGTTAAATTAAATGATTATTGTGCCAAGTTTATGAATTGATTTAAAATATGTCTATGGTACATGAAGTGCATTGAATTATCATACATAAATGTGATTTCTATGATTATGGATATTATGGGAAATTGTAAGTTCATATGATTTTTAATAAGACAATGTGTAATTTAATGATATTGCGTTGATATTAAATGAGATGTAAGTTTATATGTAAGTAATACATCACTATTACTTGTATTATGATATTTTATAAAAATATTGGAAATATGTTTGTGGATAATTACTTGATTGGTGAAATTGTTGGAAAAGAGAGAAATCCGGTTGAACCTTGGAAAGATTGGATGATACAGATGGTATGTAGCTAGGTCACATGTATAGTGCTGAGTGCACATCATGTGTACAAGAGAGCTACAAGACATTATGATGTAGCTAGGTTACATGGGTGATACTATGTGTACACCATGTAGACAAGAGAGCTACGGGATATATGTAGCTAGGTCGCATGCGTGGTTCCAAGTGAAGGACACCATGTAGACAAGAGAGCTACGAGATAAACTGGCTAGGTCACATGGGTGGTACTAAGTGTTCATCATGTGTGCAAGAGAGCCGAACTATATGATGGGTGGAGCTATGTGCTGAAACCACCAAGTATCGAGGATTGATCCGAAGTGTTCAACGGGAGACTCTCTATGTATTGCTTTGTGAATTTTGTAATGAATAAGTGCAGGAACTTGGTTATGTGAATGATGTGTTCATTAAGTGACCAGGATGTGGTAAGGTTATAAACAAGTAAGTTATACATGAGGATGATTTTATGGTGACCTTGTGATCATGGGCCTATACTTGTGATGTATGAAATGTGGTGAAAATGATTTGTGATATGTATGTTAAAATGAGGTTAATACAAAGAAAGTGTGAAAGAGTGAATTAGCAATAAAACTGTTTTGGTGAGTAGCAGTGATGTGATTCTGAAAAACCACCAAAAATAATATAAATTGAATCAGAGACTGAATGAGGTATCATATTAAATCTTAATGAGTCTATTTTCATATAAAAGAAACATACAAAGCAAAGGAGTTCTATATTTTGAGATATTTATGTTTTTGTGAGACTGGTTCAGAATGATTATGTGATCCCCTGCTCTGACTTTGGAAAATCACAAAAATTTGGAGAAAAATAATTATGGGCTCAAAATTATATTTTTAAAATACATAATGAGTCTATTTTCAAAATAAATCAACAAGAACATTATCCGAGTTCTGTACTGTGAGATAATTATTTTTTAGTGAAGAGAGGTTAGAACTGTCAGAAAGTGAAATAGGGGAAATTTTAATGAATAAACTGTACTAATTGGATAACCTAAAAATTATGAAAATTTTATGGTGGAAAGATATGTGAGTCTAGTTTCAGGGGAAATTTACGGATCTTAATTTCGAGCTCTTTAGCTCGAATTATAAATAATTAAGTGACTATGACTCGTGTGGACAGTTTGATGTGAACATTTATTAGTAAATTGTAAAATCGTACTTACAAGAATGCTATATACATTATGGATGTGGAATGGAGAGGAGGAGGAGGAAAATAAATATATGTGGAATACATGGAAACTATGGTATATGAAATATTGATATAATGAAATAAATGATATGTGTTTATAAGAAAACAAAAGAGAATGTTATGTATCATGACATGTATATATATATATATATGACTAGTCTCAATGTAATGCTTGTTGGGTATGGAATTGAATTGAAATGTTTCGAGCAAACATGTTATTCTCATGATCTCGAGTCGTGGTATTTTATAAAGATATGATCTAGCTTTAAATATGAATGCTTGATGATTAAGTGAAGATATTTGGTAAGATGATAATCTTGGTATAAATGTATAAGTGGTACTATAATAAACAAGGTAAAATGAGTATGAGAGACACATGTATGATGACATACAAATGCTATGTTTGTGGTTTAATTGAGGATGTTTAATCATTAAATGAATACCATGTTATATGCTTTTGATTTTGTAAAAGTGTGTAAGAGATCAAGGTTGACCAAAGCTTGGAAAATAGCCTAGGTATATTCCACACAGGCAGAGACACGACCATGTGTCTCAGCCGTGTATGGAACACGACTTTGAGACACGGGCGTGTGGAGCCTTAAAGCATGAAATTTCCAAGATTTTCGTAAGTTCTTGGTTTAGTCCCAAACCCTTTCTAAAGTATGTTTTGGGCTCCGTAGACTCAAATAAGGGACTATGTGTAAGAGAATGAACGCTTTGAAATATGAATAAAATTTTATGGCTCGTATTTTAGTTTAATGTTTGTATGTTTGTCTGGTAACGCCTCGTACCTTGGCCCGGCCTCGGATACAGGTAAGGGGTGTTACAAATATCATGGCCTAAAGCCAACTCAATATATCTCGCACCCGAAGTGCTATTATCCAAATCGGTGAAACTTGCACTTGAAGTGCCAATATCATGGCCTAGAGCCAAATCAAAGTAACTCACACCCAAAGTGTCGATATCAGGGCCTGAAACCAAATTAAAGTATCCCCTAATGACATTTCACTAGTATCCTAATCTATTCTTAAGGTTCAACCGGGAGTTTCAATGCTGAATCATCATTGAATGTATTCGTAGAGTTAAATTCACAATTCATAAAATATCAAAGCACTTAGAACATAATCACATCAATGCTTATTACATACGAACTTACCTCGGACATAAAAATGACGACACGGGTCAACTAATCTGAGACTTTGTTCTTTCCCTAATCTAAGTTCGTATTTCACTTTTCTTCATCTATATAATATGAAATTAAGCTTATTCAATTATCTCTCTATTCAATTTAATCCAAAACACTCATTAAAGCCCATTTACATTTTTTCCCCTAATATTTCAACAATTTTAAAATTTAGTCCCTAGGCTCGTAAAACTAAATTCATTCCATTTCATCATAAACCAAGCCTAGCCAAATAATTATCATGCTTGTAGTAGTCCAAAATCTTCATTTATTTCACATTTTAACTCCTAAATTTACACATTTCACAATTTAACTCCTAATTTGCACTTTCATTAAAAATCACTTAACAAAACTTGTGTATCTATCAACAGGCAATCATAATCTATCAAGAAACTTCTACATACATGCTTTTTCATCAATTGGAACATTCAAAATCTTTAACAGTTTTGCAAATTAGTCCCTGGGCTAGCTAGACCTAGGTGCAACGATCTCAATAACATAGAAATCATTAAAAATGGGACAAAAATCACTCACCAATTTAGCTACTACGCTTGGCCGAACATATCCATAGCTTCTCTAGGTTAAAATTGGTTGAAGGAAGTTGATAACATCAAAATATGGCTTTTGTTTTTATTTATTTTAGTTTTATACACTAATTACTTATTTACCCTTTTCTAATTCATTAAAACATACATAATTAATGTCCATAATTGTCCATTTAAGCAACCAATGGTATAATTACCATATAACTCCCTCAAATAATGAATTTCCTAGCCATTTAGTACTATTAGCTATAAGAACACCAATTTTGCACTTTATGCGATTTAGTCATTTTATCAAATTAAGCACTCAAACTATAAAATTTCTAAATGAAACTTTCACCCGATCATATATCCATGTTTTAGACTTTAAAATAATAATAAAATAAATATTTTAACTTTGAGTGTGTGGTCCCGAAACCGCTATTTTGATTTGACTAAAAACGGGCTGTTACATATACCATTTATTTTTTTGACATCAATATTTTATTATTAATAATTTAATTACATTAAAATTATGAATACTCTAAATATTTGTGAATAGTTCTATAACGTATTGAGATGGATACCAAGTAAGTTATTCTAACCAAGTGGTTCTATGAAACGCGTGACAATTGATATGTTTATGTTTATGATTATGATGTATGTGTAGATTTCATGCTTATGATATGTGATATATGGCTTATGTGCTACATGTGATGCTTTAAACATGTGCGATTTATGTATATGTGTATGATAATTCAAGATCTATGATCTAATGTGGAAAGCATGTTAAACATGTTACAAGTGATTATTATGTGTTAAGTGATTATAAGAGCATGTCTACATGCTTAAGTGTATAAGTGATCTACGTTTGTTATAAGTGAAAATTGCCATATCACATGTGTGGGGTGGGATTTTGTTAAAGGTGCAAGTAGTGGCAGTATATCTGCAAATCAGTGGTGGCTTGTCCATATCAGTATTATCAGTGGCAGTTTATCTGCAAATTAGTGGTGGCATGTCCACAAAAGGTGTTTTGGATGGATGAGTTCTAGGAACTTAATATTGGTGAGTAACAGAGATGGGTAGGAATTTTATAAAATGTGCATTGATTTTAAATATGCACCGATATGTTCATGCATAGATATCAGTGTTAAATTCCATGATCTTGATGACATAAGATTATATCGTGATTGTTATATGCATGTTGATATATGCATGCAAGTATATATTTTATGTGTTGATCTCACACTGAGCCTTTTAAAGCTCACCCACATTACTTATGTGTTTCAGGTAATCGTCGTGGTTAGGACTCAAACTCGGACATAGGAAAGGCTCTCAAAAATAAATGATTTTCATGGTTATGGAGTGTGTTATATTTTTTGGACATTTGTAGACTTTTAAACTTTTATTTTTGTATATACATTTTGAGGTTATTATTGAAATGCGACATGGATGATTTGATTTAAAAACTATAGACAATATAACATTTTTCATTGGTTTTAGTATGGATAAATTTTTTAATGTTTTCTTAATAAAATCCGCTTTTAGAAAATCATTTGATTGAAAATAAATTTTCTTTAAAATTAATCATAATGATTTAAAAATAATAATAACTAAGATTTCTTCTCAAGTTATGTTTTAAAATATTGTATTTAAAGGAAATATTAGTACGTGTTTTCAAATATTTACTTAGTTGGTTTTAACTCGCATCTTGGCCGTCTCAATTGCCCATGTAATCTCTTAAATAGGGCCATAACATCTAGGCCCAGTTTGAGGGGTTACATAATCTCTCCTCCATCATTGAGCCATTGAAGCTTATTCGGTTGGGGATGCTTTGTAGTTGGCAAACCAAGCTTCTCAACCAAAATGGAGTTAGCCACATTGTTCCAGCTTCCACCATCGATAATCATACTACACACTTTGCCATTGATGTGGCAACGAGTGTGAAATATGTTTTCACGTTGTTGCTCATCTTTCTTGGATTGAATAGCCAATTCCTTTTGATTGCAAGGAGTTATCCTTCGACGGGAAATTTCACATTGCTCGACTCTTCATTTGGTGGAATAATCCCTTGCTCGCCCTCTTCTTCAAAATCATCAAGCTTCAGTTAGGACATTGGCTAGCGATATGACCAAGTCCCAAGCGCTTGAAACACTTAACGTCACGAGTGCACTTAATTCTTGCCTCTATCATTGGAAACATAAGGCTTACTAGTTTTAGATGCTTTGGATTGATCCTTCACTTGGGGTGTTACATCTTTTTTTGTTGGCATTTGGATTCCACCGAGAAGATGACCCCACATTGTTCACAAGTGTAACAACTCAATTTTCAGTGGTGTTGGAAATAGTGGTTTTGGGGCAACAAATCCGATGAGTAAGTTCATAAATATTAATATTTACGAGTCAAATATGGTTTTAAAAGGGTTTTTGATTTGGTAATTTAGGTTATATAAATGATTTATTAAGTTCAAGTGGTAAGACCCTAAAGTCAAGTGGTTTTAGAAAATGAGGTATCACGACCTCATTTCTATAAACCTAGTCGTAAATACTTTTATAAATATTTACGGGGTGTTATTCAGGTTGTAATAAACTTTTGTTAATAAATTTTAATGTTTCGATAGTTTATTAATTAAAAAGGACTAATTTGTAAAGGATATTGTAACACCCTTCACCTGTATCCCTCGCCGAAATAGGGTTTGAGGTGCTATCAGATTTAAACTCAACCATTTATATAAAACCAGGCCATAAATTTAAACTTTTCGTACATGCATATATTATCCTATAATCGGGCTTACAAGGCCCCAAAACATTCATGAGGCATTATTAAATATTTACCAGTATCTTAGTCTTGTATCATTTACTTACTCAACAATAAATCACAATTCAAATTCTAAATATACATGCTATAAATCACATCACACGAGATAATAACATACAAGCATATGAATAATCAAACTACCTTAATAACATGCCAAAGTCTTTGGCTTAATCATAATATTACATACTCAACTTTACAATCCTATACATGCCATAGACTCGAAACACTAAGATTTATTTACGCCGATAGCGTAGACTCGACAATGTGATGATATCTCTGACGGACTCCAACCCGAGCTAACCTGGCAACCCTAGGGAATATGGGAAAGAAAAGAGGAGTAAGCTTTACGCTTAGTAAGTTAATAAGAAAACAATAAGCAACTCATTAACAAGTTTTATCAATGTTTACAACATAATCACAAATTCACTACAAGTTGTCTTCCTGAGCAACAGTCACTAAATTATTTATAACTGGAGCTACGAAACTCCAAATCAATTGCCGTTAATTTTCCTTGAAAATAGACTCATATATATTCCATCCATAAAAGTTTTAGAATTTTTTATTTGGCCAATAAATACCAGATTTTTCTTAAAGTTTCCCCTATTTCACTGTTTGACTGATCTGACCACTCTTCACTACGAATAAAATTTCTCATTGTACAGAGTTCAAAATATGTTCTCATTGATTTCATTTGAAACTAGACTCCTTAAGGACTCTAAGGATATAAATTTTATCTTATAACCATTTTTGTACAAATTATAATGATTTTCTAAAATACAGAACAGGGGACCCCAAAGTCATTTGACTCTGTCCCCCGCTGCTTCAAATATCTCATTATCAGCAATTCTTTTTCTTACACAGTTTCTTTTATAAGAAACTAGACTCATTAAAATTTAATTACATAATTTATTCAGCTTCTAACTTAACTCCCACAATTTATGGTGATTTTCCAAAATCACGTTACTGCTGCTGTCCCAAGCAGATTTATTACAAATTTACTCTTTCACACATTCTTTGCATTCACATTATTTAAACATGTATATCACCAATCAATTTCATCACATATCTATAATTTCACTTAAGCATAATCTCAATACAATACATCATGCTATATGATTCGCACACAACCGTTCAAATTAGCAATTATAAGATGGTTCTGCACATAGCCCACCCTTATCGATAATTTACGATGGTTTTACCCTTACTCACATATATGACATAGGCATTTAAATACTTCAGTGTCAACTTTAATTCAACCGAATTCAACCATTGTACCATTTCATAACCACAATTACTTTCGTCATTCATATCTAAATGGTATTCCACATAATTCATATAACCTTTCACCATGACCGAATACACACATACACATATGACATCTTCATCTATACTTCTCATTTCACATTCATGATTCAATTCCAATCGATCTAACATGCATAAGTATATATATCACATACCTGTCCAACTTAATGTATTGAACGAATTCAATTGCCGATTTAACACAAGGTCTTATAGTCTTAGACTTTTATCAAATCACCGGCATTTAGCCTGCTAGGTTTTAAACCCGAATTTATCACCGGCACGAAGCCTGCTAGACTTTAAGTCTGAACTCATTCACCGGCATTTCGCCTGCTAGGCTTGAAGCCTGATATCATTTCATCGGCATTATAGCCTGCTAGGCCCAAAGCCCAATATTATCTCACTGGCATTATAGCCTGCTAGGCCCGAAGCCCAATAATATTATTCACCAGCTTAAAGCTTGCTAGGCTGAGGCCCGAATATCACATTTCGATAAACAATTCACCTGTTCTTTCATACTTTCATAACTTATACTTCAATTACGTATAATTGAAATACATATCTATGAACAAAGATTTTCATCCTTTCAACCACATAGGGTTTAATTTCCACATTGGAACACATATCTTAGTACATCATTTAATAGTATCAAAGTCGACTAGATATGCTAGTCACATACAGCTCATAACTTTAATTTAATATTCATTCGACACAAAGAACATATGTATATATATATACAATCAAACATCTTCTTAATTATGATTATTCAACTCTTAAGCATATAATATGATCAAACACAAATACTTAAGAACTTACCATGGATTTAATCGAATAACTACGGATTGACTAATCGACTTGTTTCGCTTTCCCTTTATCCAAAATTGGCTCCTTATGCTCTTGAGCTTGGATTAAACAAATTTAACTTATTGTTTATCAACTAATCAAGCATTGTATTATGAGTATATTCGGCTTTCACACATATTAAACATAGTAATAATCATGCACATTATAATCAAAGTGCAATTAATCCCATACACAAAAATATACGACACTTCATTTCCATCTACTTATATACACGTATCACATAAGACCATTTCATACTTTCTATCACCTAAATAAACAATAAATTTTCCAATTAATTTCTTAGGTCCACATTCGGCATCTATATCCACAATAACACATTAGCCGATTACTATAAATCATCTAACTTTCAATAATCTCACTTTGCAAACAATCACTAATTTCATTCACCAAAATGTCATTCGGTAATTATTCAAACAGAATTATCATTTAAACATTTTTCACCTAAATCACACATACATATCATGCTAGCACATAACACCAATACCCAAATAACATTTTAAACACTTATTCAATTCATTAACTATTTGATCATTCGGCAATTATATCTCTCATTCAAGCCTTATTTTAAACTACCGTGTACAATTCTTGCATTATATTCTAATAGTCGATTACCATCTATCTATCTAACCACAACTATCCTTATTGATCAAGCTGAACTCATCTATCATCACATTTAATACCAAAAACATCAGACACCTTCAAAGACACTCACACAACCCATATATTTCACAATTTCACATTTTAACCACTAAATTTCCACATTTCACAATTTAATCCAAAATTGACATTTTTACCAAAATTCACTTAACAAAACTTATTAATCTAACATCAAAGATTTATTTTCTATCATTAAACATCAAGATACTCAAACATTCAATAATGGCATCATCCAAATACTTTAACAATTTTAAAATTAGAGGTACGGGCTAGCTAGAGTCAAAATGTACTTACCAATTTAACATGCAATGGTCGAATACTTTGAAGCTTCAATGGCTTCTTTTTCTTTTAACTTTCGGCAATAGATGATGAGAATGAAGCCAATATTTTATTTTGTTTTATTTATTAAAACACTTATTAGCTATTTTACAATATTAACCTTCAAAAACATTTAAAACTACTCTAACTACCCTTCCACTATCATCCATTAACACAAAAATGGTCTAATATTCTTATAAATACTTTCACTTTAATAAACCATAGCTATTAGACACCTTAATTAATAGCACACAAGGTTTAAACTTTACGCGATTTAGTCCTTTTTGCTTAATTTACTATCAAAATGATAAATTTTTTCAACGAAACTTTAATACCATTGTATTGCCACTCCGTAAATATTTATAAAAATATTTACGACTCGGTTTATAGAAACGAGATTTTGATACCTCATTTCTAAACCCACTTGACCTTAAGGTCATACCACTTGAACTTAATAAATCACTTATAAAATGAAAATCACAATATCAAAAACATTTTTAAAACCACAATTAACTCGTAAATATTAAATATAATATTTACAAACCTACTCGTCGGATTTAGTGGCCCCGAAACCACTGTTCCAATTAACCCTAAAAACGGGCTGTTACAACTCTCCCCCCCATTAGGAATTTTTGTCCTCGAAAATCTTACCAAGAAATAAATTAGATTTACTTTCACAAGCCTCATCAATTTCTCACCTAACCTCAGATTTCTCAACTTTTCAATCTCATGAGCTAAGTTTATGATCTGCTCTTTGCTATACATCATAACAAGCTGAGTTTCTATGTGACAGCCCAAAATTGACCCTAGTCGGGAGGTGGTTTTGGGACCACAAAACCGAGGCATAAAAATAATTTATAATTTATTTTGATGCCTATAATATGTGTTAATTCATATGTGACATTTTGATGTTTCGATTTAGAGTTATAAATGTGAATTTCATTAGAAAGGACCTAGTAGTAAACTTTGAAAGTATGATGGGGAAAGGTGTGATGACTAGTTGAACATGCATGCAAAAATAAGGGATTTGCATGTCAATTTCCCCCCCCCCCCAACATGAAGTGGCTGGCAAGAGTGGATGGGCAAAACATGTCATGAAACATGTTTTGTTGGTGCATTAAGGTGAAATAATAAAATAAAGAGCATGGGCAAAGAAAGAAAAAAATGGTCTCATCCATGCTTCCCCCCTTGGCCGTGAGTTGAGAGAAAGGAAAAGAAAAAATTTGGTTCATCCATTCTCATTTTCTTTGGGCTGAAAATTCTAAGAAGGAAGGAAATTTTGCTCCATTTTTAGTTTAGAAGAGATCTAGAAGGAGATTTGGCTATACTTGCATCAAGATTAAGGTATGTTGAGGTTGTGTCATGAGATTCATGCTTGTTTTGGTTGCTAACTTGATGTGCATGTTAGCCATGGTTCAAATCCTTGCTATGCCATGAAAAATGGTATTTGGCCAAGGTTGATATTGTGTTAAAGCCATTGCATGCTAAATGTGAAGCTTGTTGATGATGCATGTAATGTTGGATTGACTACTCTTGAAATTTCTTTTTAGTATTCTTGAGTAGGACATTGAATTCTTTGTTTAACCATGACCGAAGTTGAAAGAGTATGGTTGTGATGTATTCGCCATGGTGCATTCATGAGCATGATTTATGCTTGTTACTTGATTGGTAAAAATTTGTGTTTGGATAGGTATGAACCCTTGAGATTGGCCTTGCACCTATATGTGTATACATGTTTGAACATGATGTATTGGCATGACATATATACTATTTCAAGGTATATATTTGCTTGTGATGATGTTTGGTTATGAAGTACATGAGAGATGTGTATTGAGCTACAATATGTAATGCGTTAGTTAGTAAAATGCATGTTGTTTTGTGTGGTATTAAGTGCATAATTGGCCTCAACATGGACATGCATATTCGCCACATGAGGGGAAATTGGTGTGCATGCATTCGGTTAGAGGCAAGCATATTGATGCCTATTCTTGGCTTAGAAAATTCGCTAAGAGGAATATTAACTAATGTGTTGAGTTCGATTCGTGATTTCGTACATATGCGACTTTGATGCCTAATGAGCATATATATTGGCTAGGTATCTTGAATTCCTCTTCGATGCTCAAATGATAAAACCAATTTATTTGTTAAATTAAGCTCAAGAGCAAAGGGAGCTAAATCCGATAAGGGAAGGAAAAAGTCGTCGAATAGCCGTCGAAATCGTTCGACCACGTCCGAGGTAAGTTTTCGAGTATCGAAACTTAGATTTTGATTCGATTGAATGAAGTAATAAGCAATCGAAATTGTGCCTTTGTATGTGGCCATTGAGCGAAATGATATTTTGCTAAGTGAATTGTGCATAAAAGTTGTGTTATGAAATTGAAACAAAGATGTGTATGAATGTTCGAGTGATATCTGGGCTAAGCCCGAAGGCAATTGTGCGAAGTTACGATATCCGGGCTAAGCCGAAGGCAATTAGGCGAGTTATGATATCCGGCTAAGCCGAAGGCAATTGTGCAAATTGTGATATCCGGGTTAAGTCCGAAGGCCTTTGTGCGGGTTACCATAACCGGCTATGTCCCAAGGCGTTTGAACGAGTAGCTATATCCGGATAAACTCGAAGGTATGTGATTCGAGAACTTTGAACTTGCTGGAAAATTTTCAGTTAATGCACTTGTGAAATTCCCAACAACAAGGTATGTTTTGTGTGCTTCGCACACTATGAGTAAGTGCGTATGAATATTCGCTCTAATGATAAATGAGCTATCGGCATTAACTAGGCCGTTATTTGTGTATGAATATAAGAGTTGGGATTGTGAAGTAAGCATGTCTTTGAGAAATTGTGCATATGAATTATTGTTTAGCTACTTGAATGCTATGCTTTGGTTGTGTGTATATTATGGCTCGAAACTTACTAAGCATAAATTGCTTACTCCGTTTCTTTGTTTCTCTGTTTATAGATTTTGCTCGTTAGCGATCGGATTCGGGATCATAGAAGTTGAAGTCAACCACACTATCAAAGCCCTTTTGGTACTCCTTTAGTTGAGTTTTGGATATGGCATGTATAGGACCACCCTCGGTTGTTTTAAGTACTTTGTGATGTATATGTGTGCCATGCGAAAATGGTTCGTAAAAGTGGAGTATGGAATTTGACCATATGTGGTTTGTAATTATATTTGGTTTCATGATGTGATTATGGTTTGGAATGAGAGTGTTGGTCACATGATCAGCCATTGGAATGGCTAAATATGATCATATGTGGACCTAAGTATGACTAGACTATAGTTGGTCCATGGGAACTACAATATAGGTAAAGCCTACCTTAAAAACAGAGGCTGCCAGCTGCAGTGACGTGGATGTGAAAAATCACAAAAATTTGTAGGAATGGTGTTAAATAGTGAATAAATTATGTGATCGAACCTTGACGAGTCTATTTTCATATGAAAGTAACAAAACTATCATATGAACAGTATACTGAGAGATATTAAAGTTCTCGTGAGACAGGGCCAGAACGGTTTCTGGGTCCCCTGTCGGGACTTTGAAAATTTACCATAAATTATACAGAATGAATTAGAAGTCATGCCTTATATTTCCAGATTCCTTTTTTAGTCTAGTTTCATTATAAACAAACGGCATCAGTATTGAAACCCTGTACAGAGAGATATTCAAGTTGTAACGTGAAAAGGTCAGTGTAGTCGACCCCTGTAGCATGGGTGACTTTAACTAATAAACTGTACCAATTGGCCTGACCAAAAATTCTAGAAAAAAATCCAGGGATGGATATATGAGTCTAAATTCAGGTAAAATTTACGGAATCAGTTTCTGAGTTCTGTAACTCGAGATATGCTTTTTAAGGCAACAGTGACGCAGTTTTCCAGCTTGCCTGGGAATGTCAAGTTGGTCGGTGCTATAAGTGGTTTTGGCTTGTTAACCCTCGTGTCCGATAACCGCAACGGTCTCGGGTTCGAGTGTTACAATTTTATTGGTATCAGAGCTACGGTTTAGTCGATCCTAGGACTACCGTGATATGTTTGGGGTCTAGCTATACATGCCATAAAGTGATAATTGATAGTGTGGTGATTTCTGACATTTTGAAATTTGTGTTTGTTTATAGCCATGGATCCCGATCCCAACCGAGCAATAGCTGATGATGTGAAGAGTGTGGCGCCTGCTCCCGCGCAAGGGACAGCGCCGGCGGACTCTCAACCTATTGCTAGCAATCCGAATGATGAGGCTAAGCAAGCCTTCTATAGCATGATGAATGATTGGTTCAACCAATACATTCGAACTAACACGGCTGTTCCACAACCTCCATTCCTTACTAATGCAACCCCCGCACCTACAATACCTCCGGTAACTGACCAAATAAGGTCAAGTAAGCCCCCAGTCGACAGAATTCGAAAACATGGGGCTACTGAATTTAAAGCTACGGATAGCGACGATGCCGAGCAAGCTGAATTTTGGTTGGACAACACTATCCGGGTGCTCGATGAGCTATCATGTACACCCGATGAATGCTTAAAGTGTACTATCTCCTTGCTACGCGATTCCGCCTACTATTGGTGGAGTACTCTGACTTGTTGTGCCTAGGGAGCACGTAACTTGGGAGTTCTTTCTAACCGAGTTCCGAAAGAAGTATATCAGTCAGAGATTTATGGATCAAAAACGGAAGGAATTTCTTGAACTTAAACAAGGTTCCATGTCGGTTACCGACTACGAACGAAAATTTGTGAGGCTTAGCCAGACGACGCTTGAATGCATTTCTTGAAAGTCGTGATGTGTAAACGCTCAAGATGGACTGAATGATGATATAAAGCTGTATGTTGGCATTTTGGAAATCCGAGAGTTTGTAGCTCTTGTCAAGAGAGCGTGCAAAGCCGAGGAGCTCGAAGATAGAGAAAAGAAAAGCTGAAGTGGGAGCAAGGGAGTTTCAGAAGAGGTCTTGGGAAGCCCTTCCCAGTCATCAAAGAAATTTAGAGATGGCTTAGGCCGGTCTAGAGACACTTCGGGCTTTTCTAGACGAGACCGCGATCGACCCCTATGGGCACGCTGAGTCACTTGATCGCCGGTGTTGGCAATGATCGTCGAGATGAGCGGAGTGCCAATATTGTGGCAAATGGCATTCTGGGAGTTGTAGACTCCGTGACCGCTCCTGTTACAAGTGCGGATCAGTCGATCATTTCATTAAGGATTGCCCGAGTTTATCTGAACAAAACGTAAATCAAAGTGGGAACCCGGGTGCTACCACAACTCGAGGTAGGCCACCAAGAAATATGGGCAATGCTAGTGGTTTGTGAATACCTGGATGTTTTCCCTAAAGAATTGCCGGGATTACCACCTGTTCAGGAAATAGAGTTTGGCATCGAATTGGTACCTAGTACCACCCCAATTTCGATAGCTCCGTATCGTATGGCACCAACGGAATTAAAGGAGTTGAAAGCTCAGTTGCAAGAATTGGTGGATAAAGGTTTTGCTCACCCGAATTTTTCACCTTGGGGTGCACCAGTGTTGTTTGTGAAAAAGAAGGATGGAACCATGAGGCTGTGCATCGACTATCGTCAGCTTAATAAAGCGACGATAAAGAACAAATATCCGTTATCGTGTATCGACGATTTGTTCGATCAACTGAAGGGAGCTTCAGTGTTCTCAAAAATAGATTTGAGATCGGGCTATTATCAGTTGCGAATTCGAGATTCAGACGTACCCAAGATTGCCTTCAGAACGAGATATGGTCACTACGAGTTACTAGTGATGCCGTTTGGGCTTACTAATGCCCCTGCGGTATTTATGGATTTAATGAATCGGATCTTCAGACCATATTTAGATCGGTTCGTAGTCGTGTTCATTGATGACATCTTGGTCTATTCAAGAAATGAGACCGAACATCTGAACACCGAGGTTAGTGCTGCAAATTTTACGGAATAAGCAATTATATGCTAAGTTCAGCAAGTGTGAGTTCGGTTAAGAGAGGTTAGCTTCTTGGGGCATGTGATATCTCAGATCGGGTATTCGAGTCGACCGAACAAAATTTCAGCCATACTTAACTGGAAGCCTCAGAAATATTACCGAGGTTCGAGCTTTTGGGGCTTGCTTGGTTATTACCGACGATTTGTAAGAGGTTTCTCGACGATAGCCATGCCAATGACGGCTACTCCAAAAGGATGTTAAGTTCGAATGGACGGAGAAATGTCAAAAAAAGTTTCGATCAACTGAAAACTTATTTGATGAAGCCCCAATTCTAGTGCAACCCGAATCGGGCAAAGAGTTTGTTATTTATAGTGACGCATCCCTACCGGGTTAGGTTGCGTATTGATGCAAGAAGGTCGAGTTGTGGCCTGCGCGTCGAGGCAATTAAAGCTACACGAGAAAAATTATCCGACCCATGATCTCGAATTGGCGCCATCGTATTCGCCTTAAAGATATGGCGACATTACTTATTTGGTAAGAAGTGCCATGTGTATCCGGATCACAAAAGTCTCAAATATTTGATGACTCAAAGAGACTTAAATGCGACAAAGACGTTGGCTCGAGTGTTAAAGGATTATGAGCTGGTCATTGACTATCACCCGGAAAGGCGAATGTGGTTGCGGATGCCTTAAGTCGTAAATCATTATTCGCTTACGAGCGATGAATGTACACTTGTCTGTTCTACCCGACAATATGTTAGTAGCTGAATTGAAAGCCAAACCATTATTGATACGTCAAATTCGTGAAGCTCGTAAAGTCGACGATGAGTTGGTTGCAAAACGAAATTTGAGTGTGTTCGAACAAGGACTCAAAATTTCAAATCGATGATGACGATTGTTTGAGGTTCAAAAGTCGTCTGTGTGTTCCAAAGAATTCGGAACTTATTTCGATAATTCTGAACGGAGCCCATTGTAGCCGAATGGCAAT
The DNA here is from genome assembly GCF_025698485.1 of Gossypium arboreum. Lineage (NCBI taxonomy): Eukaryota > Viridiplantae > Streptophyta > Magnoliopsida > Malvales > Malvaceae > Gossypium > Gossypium arboreum. Next base: position 78,448,712 of record NC_069079.1, on the reverse strand, counting down.
CCACCGGGAGTACGAAGATGTACAACGATTTGAAACGTTGGTTTTGGTGACATGGTATGAAACGAGACATCTCCGACTTTGTTTTGAGATGTTTAATATGTCAACAAGTGAAAGCGGAACATCAAGTGCCTTCAGATTACTTCACCGACCACCACGACCCGAGTGGAAATGGGATCGAGTCACAATAGACTTTGTATCCGGACCGCCATTGTCGAAGTAAGAAGGATGCGATTTGGGTCGTGGTAGATAGATTGACTAAGTTGGCTCACTTTATCCCGTGACGCACGGATTTTTCAATGGACAAACTAGCCAATTGTACGTTTCTCGATTGTGAGATTACACGGGTGCCTATTTCCATCAGATCGGATAGAGATCCGAGATTTACCTCGCGATTTTGGAAGAAGTTGCAAGAAGCTTTGGGTACCAAGCTACATTTCAGCACCGCTTTCACCCCAAACCGATGGTCAATCCGGCGGATAATTCAGATACTTGAGGATATGTTAAGATGTTGCATCCTCGAGTTCAGTGGTTCATGGGAACGATATTTGCCTTTGATTGAATTTGCTTACAACAATAGTTTTCAATCAAGTATTAAGATGGCATCCTACGAGGCTTTGTACGGTCGTAAATGCCGTACACCATTGTTTTGGACTGAGCTCGGTGAAAGCAAAATTTTCGGGGTGGATTTAATTAGAGATGCTGAAGAAAGTGAAAGTAATCCGTGAAAGTCGAAGATAGCCTCCGATCGTCGAAGTCGACGCGGTCTGAAACGAAAAGACATCGAGTATCGGTGGGAGATAAAGTGTTTCTCAAGGTTTCGCCTTTGGAAAAGATACTCGATTCGGCCGTAAGGGCAAGTTGAGCCCGAGGTTCATTGGGCCATATGAGATATCCGGCGAGTCGGTCCGGTGGCATATCATTTGATTTTGCCCCGAACTCGAAAAGATTCACGATGTCTTTCATGTTTCGATGCTTCGACGCTATAGATCTGATCCATCACACGTGATTAGTCCATCAGAGGTTGAAATTCAAACCAATATGAGTTATGAAGATGAGCCGATTCGTATCCTATCACGTGAAGTGAAAGAGTTGCGAAACAAGCGGGTTCCGATAGTGAAAGTGTTATGGCTCAAACACGGGATAGAAGAAGCTACTTGGGAAACCGAGAACTCTATGAAAGAGCGATACCCAACCCTATTTACCGGTAAGATTTTCGGGGACGAAAATTTCTTAAGTGGGGGAGAGTTGTGACAGCCCAAAATTGACCCTAGTCGGGAGGTGGTTTTGGGACCACAAAACCGAGGCATAAAAATAATTTATAATTTATTTTGATGCCTATAATATGTGTTAATTTATGTGTGACATTTTGATGTTTCGATTTAGAGTTATAAATGTGAATTTCATTAGAAAGGACCTAGTAGTAAACTTTGAAAGTATGATGGGGAAAGGTGTGATGACTAGTTGAACATGCATGCAAAAATAAGGGATTTGCATGTCAATTTCCCCAACATGAAGTGGTCGGCCATGGCAAGAGTGGATGGGCAAAACATGTCATGAAACATGTTTTGTTGGTGCATTAGGTGAAATAATAAAATAAAGAGCATGGGCAAAGAAAGAAAAAAAATGGTCTCATCCATGCTTCCCCCTTGGCCGTGAGTTGAGAGAAAGGAAAAGAAAAAATTTGGTTCATCCATTCTCATTTTCTTTGGGCTGAAAATTCTAAGAAGGAAGGAAATTTTGCTCCATTTTTAGTTTAGAAGAGATCTAGAAGGAGATTTGGCTATACTTGCATCAAGATTAAGGTATGTTGAGGTTGTGTCATGAGATTCATGCTTGTTTTGGTTGCTAACTTGATGTGCATGTTAGCCATGGTTCAAATCCTTGCTATGCCATGAAAAATGGTATTTGGCCAAGGTTGATATTGTGTTAAAGCCATTGCATGCTAAATGTGAAGCTTGTTGATGATGCATGTAATGATGGATTGACTACTCTTTAAATTTCTTTTAGTATTCTTGAGTAGGACATTGAATTCTTTGTTTAACCATGACCGAAGTTGAAAGAGTATGGTTGTGATGTATTCGCCATGGTGCATTCATGAGCATGATTTATGCTTGTTACTTGATTGGTAAAATTTGTGTTTGGATGGGTATGAACCCCTTGAGATTCGCCTTGCACCTATATGTGTATACATGTTTGCACATGATGTATTGGCATGACATATATACTATTTCAAGGTATATATTTGCTTGTGATGATGTTTTGGTTATGAAGTACATGAGAGATGTGTATTGAGCTACAATATGTAATGCGTTAGTTAGTAAAATGCATGCTGTTTTTGTGTGGTATTAAGTGCATAATTGGCCTCAACATGGACATGCATATTTGGCCACATGAGGGGAAATTGGTGTGCATGCATTCGGTTAGAGGCAAGCATATTGATGCCTATTCTTGGCTTAGAAAATTCGCTAAGAGGAATATTAACTAATGTGTTGAGTTCGATTCGTGATTTCGTACATATGCGACTTTGATGCCTAATGAGCATATATATTGGCTAGGTATCTTGAATTCCTCTTTCGATGCTCAAATGATAAAACCAATTTATTTGTTAAATTAAGCTCAAGAGCAAAGGGGAGCTAAATCCGATAAGGGAAGGAAAAAGTCGTCGAATAGCCGTTAAATCGTTCGACCACGTCCGAGGTAAGTTTTCGAGTATCGAAACTTAGATTTTGATTCGATTGAATGAAGTAATAAGCAATCGAAATTGTGCCTTTGTATGTGGCCATTGAGCCGAAATGATATTTTTGCTAAGTGAATTGTGCATAAAAGTTGTGTTATGAAATTGAAACAAAGATGTGTATGAATGTTCGAGTGATATCCGGGCTAAGCCCGAAGGCAACCAGCGAGTTATGATATCGGGCTAAGCCCAAGGCAATTAAATGAGTTATGATATCGGGCTAAGCCCAAGGCAATTGTGCAAATTGTGATATCCGGGTTAAGTCCCAAGGCCTTTGTGCGGGTTACCATAACCGGGCTATGTCCAAGGCGTTTGAACGAGTAGCTATATCCGGATCAACTCCAAGGTATGTGATTCGAGAACTTTGAACTTGCTGGAAAATTTTCAGTTAATGCACTTGTGAAATTCCCAACAACAAGGTATGTTTGTGTGTGCTTCGCACACTATGAGTAAGTGCGTATGAATATTCGCTCTAATGATAAATGAGCTATCGGCATTAACTAGGCCGTTATTTGTGTATGAATATAAGAGTTGGGATTGTGAAGTAAGCATGTCTTTGAGAAATTGTGCATATGAATTATTGTTTAGCTACTTGAATGCTATGCTTTGGTTGTGTGTATATTATGGCTCGAAACTTACTAAGCATAAATTGCTTACTCCGTTTCTTTGTTTCTCTGCTTATAGATTTTTCGTTAGCGATCGGATTCGGGATCATAGAAGTTGAAGTCAACCACACTATCAAAGCCCTTTTGGTACTCCTTTAGTTGAGTTTTGGATATGGCATGTATAGGACCACCCTCGGTTGTTTTAAGTACTTTGTGATGTATATGTGTGCGGCCATGCGAAAATGGTTCGTAAAAGTGGAGTATGGAATTTGACCATATGTGGTTTGTAATTATATTTGGTTTCATGATGTGATTATGGTTTGGAATGAGAGTGTTGGTCACATGATCAGCCATTGGAATGGCTAAATATGATCATATGTGGACCTAAGTATGACTAGACTATAGTTGGTCCATGGGAACTACAATATAGGTAAAGCCTACCTTAAAAACAGAGGCTGCCAGCTGCAGTGACGTGGATGTGAAAAATCACCAAAATTTGTAGGAATGGTGTTAAATAGTGAATAAATTATGTGATCGAACCTTGACGAGTCTATTTTCATATGAAAGTAACGAAACGATCATATGAACAGTATACTGAGAGATATTAAAGTTCTCGTGAGACAGGGCCAGAACGGTTTCTGGGTCCCCTGTCGCAACTTTGAAAATTTACCATAAATTATCCAGAATGAATTAGAAGTCATGCCTTATATTTCCAGATTCCGTCTTCAGTCTAGTTTCATTAGAAATAAACGGCATCAGTATTGAAACCCTGTACAGAGAGATATTCAAGTTGTAATGCGCGAAGGTCAGTGTAGTCGACCCCTGTAACATGGGTGACTTTAACTAATAAACTGTACCAATTGGCCCGACCAAAAATTCTAGAAAAAATTCCAGGGATGGATATATGAGTCTAAATTCAGGGAAAATTTACGGAATCAGTTTTCGAGTTCTGTAACTCGAGATATGCTTTTTAAGGCAACAGTGACGCAGTTTTCCAGCTTGCCTGGGAATGTCAAGTTGGTCGGTGCTATAAGTGGTTTTGGCTTGTTAACCCCTCGTGTCCGACACCGGCAACGGTCTTGGGTTCGGGGTGTTACATTCTAATTCTGTAAGAGATACTATAGATAAAGGATCTTATTTGTATCATCACATCATATATATAAGAAACACATTACGGGTCTTCTCAAGTTCTGATAATAATCTCATTCAATCCGATGAATTGCGAACTCAACTTCTCTTTATAGCTAAATCGAAAAATTCTATTCCCACTATAATACTTTCACAAATACTAAATTTTCTAATTGAAAATTCAATGCTTTTGCACATCAAGCCCACATATATTTTCTGCCAATCTGAAACTACTTTTAGACGGTCACGAATTACTTTCATTTCCCCTCACTCTTTCCAATCACATCAACCCCATAATTCTTTTTATCAAAATTCAATTCAATACAACAAAGTTCAGTGATTGCAACCATGCCTCTCTCATACAATGCTATCTTAACATTCATCTCATAACCATTATTATTATACGAAAACTTAACCAACAACAAATGTCTTTCTCGGTTGCTTTTAAGTTCTAGGACACAGTGTGACAAAGTAACTCCATACCCAAAGCTCACAGTAGTTTATTTTAGTAACATGATATAATCCTTGTGTCTCCATTTGAACAATGAAAACTGGCCCTCTTTTAGTACTCCCCGTATGGACAGATAATTACCACTGTGCTAGATGTCACAATTGTTGTAAAATCACTGGATTTCTCAATACACGAACTCTATCTCGACACAACGAATGATTGTCTGTTCCAATCTGAAATTCTAAATCAGAAATCAATTTACGTTGTACCTTTTTTAAATTGTAATTCACTGACAGACCTCTTAGCCTCACAAATTTGTTGATTAAACATCAATTTAGTTTCTAGCTCAGCCAATAACTACTCATCATTTGATAAGATTAATCACATGATTATCGGTCGTAAAACACATAAAGATTCTCGCTCAAATTGATAATCAATCACTGACTCATAATCTTTCAACAGTTCAAACCATCTTTAATTCTTGTGTCGAATAACTCTTTACCTGAGAACTGACGCTTCAATTAACAATTTCTTCAACTGTTTATCACTTTATTGATAAATATCACATCATTCAGACTTCCCAATCGTGATCTATAAGAACATTTCTCAATAAAATCGTTCTGATGGATATAATTCTGTATCATATCTTCTAGAATATGAATCCTGCATTCAGAATATTCAGCTATTTATCCGTGAACATTCATAGTTTATTTCCACCCTGTGGATATATTCAGATACAAGTAACTCGATTAATCCTTCAAGCAATTAATCTAATCAAACTAGACAACTGAATCAATCTCGAATGTCAAGTAATAACTTTTCAATTATTAATCAACGAAGCTTTGAACCATACTGAAGCCACAACCATCAGATAAATTAAAATCATAGTGCCATAATAAGGCCGACATCTCAACCATATAGATATATAATGTCCCAGTTATCAATAATGCATTTTGAACACAAGAGAAATTGAAACATAATTACATTCATTTAAAAGATATTTTTCACAGATAACCATATAGAATCATAAGAAAGTAGAAATACTGTAATCTCAAATATATCACTATACTGACCTTTTTAAGAAAGCACCCATATCAGATGACAGATATCTCAGTGATGTCTCAGAGGAAATCCAGAAGTAAAATGTGACAGCCCAAAATTGACCCTAGTCGGGAAGTGGTTTCGGGACCGCTAAACCGAGTCACCGAAATGTTTGAACGTAGTATTTATTGTCTAAAATATGTGATTATGAATGTGTGAAAGTTTTAAGTTTCGATTTAGTAAATTTCATGTGAATTTAGTCAATATGACTTGTGTGACACTTTTGAAATGTGATAGGCTAATCTATAAGGATCTAATAGTGCATGTAATCAAAAAGGAGGGCTTGCATGTCAAATTTCCCTAAATCCAAGCCTAGTGGCCGGCCATGACAAAGAAATATGGGCAAAACATGTCATAGACACGTTTTGTTGGTGCATCATAGGAGGAAAAATAAAATAAAATAAGGAGTATGGGTAATAATGAAATGGAAAAAAAAAAGAAAAAAGATGAAAAGAAAAGGGATTACGATGAAAACAAAGAAAAAAAAAATATTCATCCTGTTTTCATCTCTTTTGGCCGAAATTCTCTAAGGAAGGAGGAAGGAGTTTTTGCTTCATGTTTGGTTTGGAAGAGGATTAGGAGGAGATTTGGCCATACTTGCATCTAGATTAAGGTATGTTTGAGGTTGTGCCATGAGATTCATGCATGTTCTTAGTTGCTAGCTTGAGTTCTAATTAGTCCATGGTTCAAAACTTTGCTATATCATGGGGATGATTGTAATATCCTGATTTTGGGCCTAGTCGGAATAGTGGTTTCGTGACCACAAAATCCAAGATATAAATAATTATTTTATGATTATTTTAAGGTCTATGATATGATTGCATGATTGTGTGAAAATTTTGTGAAGAAATTTTATGCATAAAGTGCTTAATTTGAAATTTGGGACTAAATTGAATAAATTGCAAAACTTGTGTTCTAGAAGTATTTTGCATAAAATTGAATTAGATTATTAATTAGAGGTCCTTAAAGAGTAATTTTACCAATTTCTAAGTCTATGGACAAAAATTGGACATGGATGGAATTTTGGAAAGTTTAGTAGTAAGGGCATTTTGGTCATTTAGGGTAAAATGAATTAAAATACAAAATTAAAAGCCAATTTTGCTCATCTTCAACCCCATGGCCGAATATAGCAAGGAGAAACCATGGCTAGGGTTTTCAAGCTTCCAAGCTCGATTGTAAGTCCGTTCTAGCCTCGTTTTTAATGATTTTTACGCTTTTGGAGTCCCTAGAGCTCGATTTAGCTTATGCTAGCAATAATTTAACCTAGGGTTTATATTTGGAAAAATACCCATAGGTGAAATTTGTGTATTTTGGTGTTTTATGATAGAATATGAGGTTTTAAATTATGTTAGACAGCTTGTGCTACTCGGTTTTAAGTGAAAACGAGCAAAAGGGCTTAATCGGTAAAAATACCTAATAGTCATAAGTACATGTTAGAGTGAGAATTTGATGTTGCCATAGAAGGAAAAATGATCAGCATGTCATAAAACATAAGAAAATAGGCTGAATTTTAATTTACGAGCTTTGGGGCAAAAGTGTAAATATGCAAAAGTTTAGGGCAAAATTGTAATTTTTCCAAAATATGATTTTGGGTCAATTTGAATAACGTGAGTCCTAATTAGACTATATTTTAAATGATAGAGCAAGGAAAACTGAAATTGGGCTAAAATGGGGAAAATACCAAGTTGTGGACGAAATGGTAAAATAGCCATTTCGCATACGAGGTAAGTTCATATGTAAATGTTGGTAACATAGTTATTATTTTAAATGTTTTAATGTTTTTAAATGATATGATAATTATTATGAAATATTATACTTGTGATAATTGTTTGATAATATGTCAAATTATGTGATATACTTGGAAAATATGAAATACTACCGAGTATCAGTATCGGCATTCCGTAGAAGATGGTTGAGACACATGATTGGGAAAAAGGTCCGTTGAACCTTAGGAATGGATTAGGATACAAGTGACATGTCACTGGGATATTTGGGCATCCGAACTCGTTGAGTTGAGTCCGAGTTCACTTATGGATGCGAGCGTCCGAACTCGTTGAGTTGAGTCCGAGTTCGTGAGATGTAACTAGGCATCCGAACTCGTTGAGTTGAGTCCGAGTTCACTTATGGATGCGAACGCCGAGCTCGTTGAGTTGATTCCGAGTTCACTTATGGGCGGGTTACATGGTAGCTTGGCTACATATGTGGCACTTATGTGCAAGTTATCCATGTATCCGAATTATATTCGATGTGTTCAACGGGTAAAGTTCTACTCAAATGGAGGAATACTCAAGATGAAAGGGACGATTGGTAAGTGTTGTGAAATGGATAATTTGAACAGGTATGTACTTAACCCTCGGGTTGAAAACTCGATATAACAACAATATGGTAAGATGATAAATGAAAAGGTGATATGAATGTCTTGGTGATGATTATGCAAATGATGTTTTATGTTTGCTTATATGGTTATGTTACTTGCTATTTGCATGTGAGCTTACTAAGCATTTATGCTTACTCCCTCCTTTTCATTCCTTGTAGTGTTGACAAGCCAGCTCGGAAATCGGAAATGGTCGGAGGCACGCTCACACTATCCGTATACCATCTTGGCATAATGGCTTGTATATTTTGAGTATGGCATGTATAGCATTATAATCATTTTATATGTATGGTCTTATGATATGGTTATTGAGTGGTATGGAAATAGAAATGCTTGGTAATGATTAGCCATTGGAATGGCTAATCATTACCATATTTGGTATTATGTATGTCAAATTGCTAGCTAATCCATGGAAACCATGAAATAGGTAAAATTTACCATAAAATAGATTCAGACAGCAGCAGTGACGTGAGTTTAAAAAATCACTAAAAATAGTAGAAATGGAATTAAATAATGAATAAGTTATGGAATCGAAGTTTGATGAGTCTATTTTCATATGGAATAAGCAAAACAGGTATATGAGCTATAATTTATGAGATGTTTAAATTTTTGTGAAACAGGGCCAGAGCGATTTCTGGATCCCCTGTTCTGAATTTGGAAATTCACCATAAATTTTACAAAGATAATTAGAAGTCATGCTTTATATGTACAGATTCCTTATTGAGTATAGTTTTATTAGAGATAAACGGCATAGTCATTGAAGCTCTGTACAGGGAGATATCTGATTCGTAATACACAGAGGTCAGAGTAGTTGAACCCTGAAACAGGGAGACTTTAACTAATAAACTGTACTAATTGGCCCAACCAAAATTCTAGAAAAAATTAGTAGATATATATATGAGTCTAGTTTCAGGAAAAATTTACGGAATTGGATTTCGAGTTTCGTAACTCGAGATATGATTTTTAAAGCGACTGTGATGCAGTTAGCCAGCTTGTCTGGAAATTTTAAAATGAATTGTATGAGCTGTTTAATTAATGAATTAAGTCCGTTAACACCTCGTGTTCGACTCCGGCAACGGTCTTGGGTACGGGGTGTTACAATGATATTCGGCCAAGGTAGATTTTGTGTTAATGCCATTGCATGCTAAATATGAAGCTTGTTAATGATACATGTGATGGTGGATTGATGACTCTTGGATTTTCTTTTTAGCATTTTTGAGTAAGACATTAAGTTTTGGAATTGATGGAATGGAGAGTATGCTTAAGTTGTGTTATGAACAACTATGTGTTAAATCGAGGTTTGCTAAGCTAGCTATTAAGGTGAAGTGCAATGTTAGTGATTGATTAATAGTGTATATACATGTATGCATATTCGCCATCAAATTAAGAGCATAGGTGATGATGAGTCTATGCTTTGTACATTCGCCATATATATATATATATGCATGTGTGATTGGATTATTGATAGTAGGGCTATAGCATATGGTTATGAGCCGAATAGCTAAGAGCATGAGGTAGCAAGATAAAAATTTTACCATGCCGTTCGTATGTCATAAAATCATTAAAATGTGAATATCAATATGTGTAGCAAAGCGGTTGAATGAGTTAATTTATTTGTTTAAGCTCAAGATCCTAAAGGAGAGGCGTCCAACAAGGGGAAATCGAAGGTCATCGAGTAGCCGACTTGGAATTATTTTGCACCACAAAAGGTAGGTCACTAAGCATATATTTTGTATTGATTTAAATAGACATAATGTCTATGTAATTATGCCGAAAGGAATGATAAATTTATATACATGTATGTATGTGGTGATGAAAGTATTGAATGAAAAGAAAAGAGGTGAGATGCATCGAGTTGTTGATTCCGGCACTAAGTGTGCGGGTATAAACATTTGTGATCATGAGAATGGCACTAAGTGTGCGGGTTTAAAATTTGTACAGGACTAAGTGTGCGAGTTTGATCATACAGCACTAAGTGTGCGAGTTGATTATATAGCACTGAGTATGCGGACTCACTCTATGCTTTTGAATCACTATTGACACTGAGTGTGCGACATTATTGAGTTGATCACGGACAGCGGATCAGGTAAGTACCTTGAGTTCATGGCTAATAGGCGCTATGTTTATATTTGGAGTTGAGCTTGGTAAGTTTTGAACCTATGTGAGAATTCAAATTGAAGTCACGTACATAAGAATTATCGTGGAATAAGTGAAAGGTCATGTAGATGTATGATTGTAACGAAAACAAAATGGTGTATAAAAATGCCTCAAATATCCTATTGATTAGTATATGGAATGTGAATGTATAACTTGGTATGAGATTGAATCGAAAGGTCTAAGGAACTATGGTATAGTTCGGTTTGAATGGAGTAATTAGCCTCGTTCCATTTGTTTCCTCTTGTGATAATGTTATTAATGGTTGGTAGTGCATTGCTTATGACTTACTGAGTTATATACTCATTCGGTGTTTGCTTGTCACCTATTTTAGGTTTCTTGGACTCGACTTTTTGCGTATTCGGGACCGTCATCGAAGTCATCACACCGCTAACAACTTTTGGTATTTTCTTCGTAGTTGGTCTAGGAGTACATTTCGGCATGTATAGGCTATTATGCTTTGTTGAAATTGGTATGTAAACTTTAGCCATGCGAAAATGGCGTAAATGTTCGGTTGAAATTGGTTTTGTGATGTTTGGACACAAGTCATGGTTATAATTTGGGACATGCATGATGAATTATTAGTTAAATCAAGGAAAAGTCATGAAATAGGCATAGTTTGTTTTAGTAATGATCTTGACAGCAGAAGTGGTGTGGATGTGAAAAATCACTACAAATATCAGGAATGGTATTAAATAGTGAATAAATTATGCAAATGAGCCTTGATGAATGTACTTTCATATGGAAGAAACGAAACGGTCATATGAGTTGTATCCTAAGAGATATTTAGGTATTCGTGAAACAGGGCGTAACGGTTTCGGATTTCTGTTCGACTTTGGAAATTCATTATAAATTAACCAAAGATAATTAGGAGTCATACCATATATGTATAGATTCCTATTTGAGTCTAGTTTCTATAGAAACAAACAGGGAGATATTCAAGTTGTAACGCATGAAGGTCAGTGTAGTCGACCCCTGTAACATGGGAGACTTTAACTAATAAACTGTACTAATTTGCTTGACCAAAAATTCTAGAAAAAAATATGTAGATGGAAATATGAGTCTAGTTTCAATGAAAAATTACGAAACTGATTTTTGAGTTTTGAAACTCCAGATATGATTTTTAAGGCGGCAGTGATGCAGTAACCAGCTTGTCTAGAAATTTTTTTTTATGGACTGTGAAAACTATTAAGTTAAGTCTGTGTGCACCTTGTATTCGACTCCGGTAACGGATTCGGGTATGGGGTGTTACAATTTTATTGGTATCAGAGCTATGGTTTAGTCGGTTATAGGACTACCATAGCACGTATGAGTCTAGCTATACATGCCTTAATGTTAATGTTTAAATGTGTGATGACTTCTGACGGTTAAAATTTTTGTTTTGATTAGTCAATGGATCCCGGTGTAGAGAGAACCTTGGCGGATGACGTTGAAAGTGTAGCGGCTGCTCTGCGCAAGGGACGCCACTGTTGAACCTCGGTCATATGCGAATAATCAAGGTGAGGGGCTAAAAAGCCTTCTTTACCATGATGAATGAGTGGGTCGCATAATATGCCCAACCAATCCGGCTGTCCAACAATTCCGAATTTGAATAATCCACCCCAAGAGCCCGTAATGCCATTAGTTACTGATCCTGTGAGGCTAAGTAAGCCACCAGTAGACTTGATTAGGAAGCGGGCTGAGGAGTTCAAGGCCATAGTTCTTGATGATGCCGAAGGGCCGAAGTTCGCTTGATAACACCATTCGGGTGTTTGATGAACTGTCATGCACACCCGGTGAATGTCTAAAGTGTGCTATATCCTTGTTGCGAGACTCAGCTTACTATTGGTGGAGGACTTTGATTTCCATAGTCCCAAACGAACGAGTTACTTGGGATTTCTTTCAAATAGAATTTCGAAAGAAATATATTAGTCAACGGTTCATCGATCAAAAGCGTAAGGAATTCTTGGAACTCAAGCAAGGCCGTATGACAGTATCTGAATATGAACATGAGTTCGTAAGACTCAGTCGGTATGCCCGGAGTGTGTGGTGATGAGGTTGCTATGTGTAAGAGATTTGAAGAAGGATTGAATGAAGATTTAAAGCTACTAGTGGGTATTTTGGAGATAAAAGAATCCGTAACACTAGTTGAACGAGCCTGCAAGGCGGAGGAACTTGGAAAGGAGAAGAAGAAGGCTGAATTTGAAGCTAGAGACTATCGCAAAAGATCGACGGGTAAAGCTCCGTTCTCTACTGTAAAGAAGTTCGTGGAGGACACTAATAAATCGAGGACGATCAGGGAATTTCCATTAGAGCACGACCATCGACGGACTCCCGAGCTACTTCGGTAGCTAGTGTGGGCAATAACCGTCAAGAGAAACCTGAATGCCCCCAATGTGGGAAAAGACATATAGGTGAATGTTGGGGTAAGTCTACCAATAGTGCTGTTACGGATGCGGTTCGAATGACCACTTCATTAGAGATTGCACGGAGCTTGATGAGAAGAATAGGATGCAAGGTGCAAGACCTAGTGGAATGACAGCTAGAGGTAGACCACCGAGAATTTCAAGAGGTAGGGGTGGTAGTCAGAGAGGGGCCTCTGATACGGTTGTTCGGTTCGAGACCCGTACTCCTGCTAGAGCATATGCCATTCGCGCATGAGAGGAGGCATCCTCCCTTGATGTTATCACTGGTACTTTCACTCTCTTTGATACTAGTGTGATTGCGTTGATTGACCCTGGCTCTACTCATTCATATGTATGTGAAACCTTAGCATCCAAGAAGACTCTACCGTTGAGTCTACTAAGTTCGTAATTCGAAAGTGCCAAATCCCTTGGGTCAATATGCGCTTGTTGACAAAGTGTAAGAGATGCCTCTAATGATCCGAGAATCTGCTTTTCCGCAGATTTGATGCTTTTACCATTTGATGAATTTGATGTTATTCTTGGTATGGACTGGTTGACCGTATATGACGATGGTGAGTTGCAAAAGAAAAACCATTGATTTAAGGTGCGCAAATAACGAGATAATCCGAGTTGAGTCTACGGACTTAAAGGGTTGCCGGTGTAATATCATCAATGTTGGCTCGTAAATATGTAAGAGAGGGTGCGAAGCATACCTTGCGTATGTACTTGATGACAAAGAGTTAGAAAAGAAACCCGAATCTGTGCCGGTGGTTTGTGAATACCCGGACGTTTTTCCCGAAGAATTACCGGGTTTACCACCTGTTCGGGAGGTAGAGTTTGGTATTGAGCTTGTACTTGGGACTACGCCGATTTCGATAGCTCCGTACCGTATGGCACCAATCGAGTTAAAAGAGTTGAAAGCTCAGTTGCAAGAATTAACGGATAGAGGTTTCGCTCGACCAAGTTTCTCACCTTGGGGTGCACCAGTATTGTTTGTGAAAAAGAAGGATGGAACCATGAGGTTGTGCATCGACTATCGTTAGCTGAATAAGGTGACAATAAAGAATAAATATCCGTTACCGCGTATTGATAATTTGTTTGATCAACTAAAGGGAGCCTCGGTGTTTTCAAAGATAGATCTGAGATCGGGTTATTATCAGTTGCGGATTCGAGATTCGGATATACCCAAAACTACTTTCAGAACGAGATACGGCCACTACGAGTTCTTAGTGATGCCGTTTGGGCTCATTAATGCCCCTTCGGTATTTATGGATTTGATGAATCGGATCTTCGATAAAGATTTGGACCGGTTCAGTAGTTGTGTTCATTGATGACATCTTGGTCTATTCAAGAGATGAGACCGAACATGCCGAGCACCGAGATTAGTGTTGCAAATTTTACGGGATAAGCAGTTATATGCTAAGTTCAAGAAGTGTGAGTTCGTTAAGGAGGTTAGCTTCTTGGGTCATGTGGTATCTCAGATCGGTATTTGAGTCGACCGAGCAAAATTTCAGCCATACTCAACTGGAAGCCTCAGAAATATTCTTGAGGTTCGAGCTTTTGGGACTTGCGGTTACTACCGACGGTTTGTGAAAGGTTTCTCGATGATAGCCACACCCATGACGAAGGTACTTCAAAAGATGTTAAGTTCGAATGGACGGAAAATGTCGAAAAGTTTTGATCAACTAAAACTTATTTGTGGAAGCTCAATTTTAGTGCAATTTTAATCGTGCAAAGAGTTTGTCATCTATAGTGACGCCTCCCTACTTGGGTTGGGTTGCGATTGATGCAAGAAGGTCGAGTTGTGGCCTATGCGTCGAGACAATTAAAGCCACATGAGAAAAATTATCCGACCCATGATCTCGAACTAGCTGCCATCGTATTCGCTTTGAAAATATGGCGACACTACCTATTTGGGGAGAAGTGCCATGTGTATTCGGATCACAAAAGTCTCAAATATTTGATGACTCAAAGAGACTTGAATCTGCGACAAAGACGTTGGCTCGAGTTGTTGAAAGATTATGAGCTTGTCATTGACTATCACCCGGGAAAGGCTAATGTGGTTGCGGATGCCTTAAGTCGTAAATCACTGTTTGCCTTGCGAGTGATGAATGCACACTTGTCTGTTCTATCCGACAATGTACTAGTGGTGGAATTAAAGGCCAAACCCTTGTTGATTCGTCAAATTCGTGAAGCACAGAAAGTCGATGATGAATTGGTTGCAAAACGGGCTGAATGTGTTCCGAATGTGGAATCAGAGTTTCAAGTTGATGATGACGTTTGTTTGAGGTTCAGAAATCGTTTGTGTGTTCCAAGAAATTCAGAACTCATTTCGATGATTCTGAACGAAGCTCATTGTAGCCGAATGTCAATTCACCCGGGGAGTACGAAGATGTACAACGATTTGAAATGTCAGTTTTGGTGGCATGGTATGAAACGAGACATCTCTGACTTTGTTTAGAGATGTTTAATATGTCAACAAGTGAAAGCGGAACATCAAGTGCCTTCAGGGTTACTTCAGCCGATCATGATACCTGAGTGGAAATGGGATCGAGTCACAATGGATTTTGTGTCCGGACTGCCATTGTCAGCAAGTAAGAAGGATGCAATTTGGGTTGTTGTTGATAGACTGACTAAGTCGGCTCACTTTATCCCCGTGCGTACGGATTTTTCATTGGATAAACTAGCTGAATTGTATGTTTCTCAAATTGTGAGATTACACGGGGTACCGATTTCTATTGTGTCGGATAGAGATCCAAGATTCACCTCACGATTTTGGAAGAAATTGCAAGAAGCTTTGGGTACCAAGTTGCATTTTAGCACCGCTTTTCATCCACAAACCGATTGTAACACCCCTAACCCAAATCCGATCGCCGGATTAAGTCTAAGAGGTATTACCGAACTAAACATTTAATTATCTCATTCACAGTGTCAATAAACATAAACAGAGATCGAGCTGAAATACATACTGATATGTAAATTATACGCCATTTTTCGTATGGCCAAAACATTTACAATTTCAAAACATAGTTATCATCAGCCTAACCTATACATGCCATATCGAGTCCAAAATATAATTGTACCAAAAAGATCGATAGTGTGATGAACTGCTGAATATCCCCGAATCGGTGGCCAAAATCAACAATCTATAAAACAGAGAAATAAAGAACAGAGTAAGCTTTCAAAGCTTAGTAAGTTTTAAGCATCACAAACAATTAAAGACTTATTGAAAATCGAAACATTCATTTAAACAGACTTATTCTCAATTCACATTACTTCATGGCCAAATACACATAAACATAAACATAGATTCTCAGCACATATTTTTCTTTTACTTAAAATTCATACAATGCATTTAAATTAAATAATCTCATATATTAACAATATCTGACTAAATAGGTCATTGTTTTACTCGTGGATATAACAATCATTCACACTTAAGTATCATTCTTTAATGCTAATAATTCACAAAATCATTGACTGAATGTACATCAGTACATAAATTAATTTTAACATATGATTCGTATACAAATATACCATGACCGAATAAATCATTCTCATATTCGGTAATATAACCATCAATCACATTTGTATATATTCTTCTTTGATGCTAATGATTCACTTCAAAATCAATTCATCGATGTGTAAGTAATACGTACCTGAACATCTTAAATGTATAGCACTTACTCAACGATGGTTTACAGTGGACATTCAATATCGAAATTTTACTTAATTTATTGGCATTAAGCCTGTCAGGTCTTAGAACTTGAAACCAATTACCAGCACAAGCCTGCGGGAATTTAAACCCGGTATAATACCAGCTCGAAACCCGCGGGAATTTATCCCGGACATATTTCCAGCACGTAGCCTGCGGACCTTAAGTCCGGTTATAATTCCAGCACATAGCCTGCGGACCTGAAGTCCGGATATAATTCCAGCATAATTCCAGCACATAGCCTGCGGACCTTAAGTTCGGATATAATTCCAGCACATAGCCTGCGGACCTCAAGTCCAGATATAATTTCAGCACATAGCCTGCGGACCTTTAAACCCGGATATACATCACTGAATGTCATGCATACTTATTCACAAGAAAATTCAATTCACATAACATCTCACAATCATAGTTCATTTATTCCATTCGAATAATAGCATAACATGGGCACCATTCATATAACTTTTGGCTCAATAACATACATAAGAATATATGTCCATTTTACTTTCCAAGCTTAACTTCTAATGTCTATTCGGCTTTAAGCCTTAAACATAAATTATTTGTCACTCAACTATATTCAAATAGAATCAATAGATCGCAGTACAGTTATCATACACAGATCAAGACATTATCAATTACATACTAAATGTGACTATTCAAAACTTACCTCGGATATACTTGAACGGTTGCGGAAAGGCTACTCAATTACTTTCTCTTTTCCCCTATCCAACTTCGACCCTCTTTGCTCTTGAGCTTAAATTCAAAAATTTTAAACTAGTCATTATTCGACTAATCAAGCATTTCTTCAGAAATATAATATATATATTCGACTTTCACACACATAGATCATAGTAAGTTTATAAGAAAACATTAACCAACTCCTTAACAATTTTTTTATCAATGATTACCACATAATCACAAATTCACAATAAGCTGTCTTCCTGAGCAACAGTCACTAAATTATTTATAACTGGAGCTATGAAACTCCAAATCAATTGCCGTAAAATTTCCCTGAAAATAGACTCATATATATTTTATCCATAAAGTTTTCAGAATTTTTAGTTTGGCCAATCAATACCAGATTTTTCTTAAAGTTTCCCCTATTTCACTGTTTGACTAGTCTGACCACCCTTTACTACGAATCAAATTTCTAATTGTACAGAAGTCAAAATATGTTCTCGTTGATTTCATTAGAAACTAGACTCATTAAGCTTTAATTACATAATTTATTCAGCTTCTAACTCCACTTCCACAATTTATGGTGATTTTCCAAATTCACGTTACAGCTGCTGTCCCAAGCAGATTTACTACAATTTACTCTTTCACAACTCTTTGCCTTCATATTATTTAAACATGTATATCACCAATCAATTTCATCACAATTCTATAATTTCACTTAAGCATAATCTCAATACAATACATCGTGTTCAAATTATTATTCAAGTTCAAATTCGGCTAGCACACATATACATACTAGCAACTAAGTATTAACATTGCATTTCATACTATAACCGAATGTATAGCTCATCAAAATATATTTATTCATGTTCCCTTAATACATATTGGTCAACTAGATCATGCAATATTCTTTGGCACATTTGGTCATTAAAGCAATCACCTATTTAACTTTCAAGCATTTTTATACTAACATTTCTCCCAAGGTCGAATTCATATACAACCTTTAGTACTCATTTAAAGTCTATATTTTAAGAAATTTATATACACAACATTAACCAAATATCCATTTACTAAGCATTTTAACAAATTTTCTATTACCAAATAAATCACATATATATAACACTACTCATTACACATATACATCAACTATCAAAAATTCCCACTCCTTAGCTATTGCCGAATGCTTATATAAGTCTTGAGTCATCTTTAACACATTTATCAATCTTCCAAATCAACTTAATACAAAAATAATATCATTTAAACAGCCAACACCAAAACATTTGTTCAAATGGACCTAGCCGAATACCTTACTTAGCTAAATGGTTCACACAAATCACTAATAGCCAACTCAAATTCATCCTTAATTTCTCCTATAACAAAATTCATCAAAATTTAATAAGAAATACATCAAATTCCATGACCGAATTTGCATTTATAAAAAAAAAACAAAATCCTTGCATCTCGTCAATATGTCCAATTGCAAAAATTGCTTAATTCATCACCTAAGCAACATGAAACTCCATTACAATCACAATTATTCATTCCTTAAAACCAACATTCCTTAATTTGGGTGCTAAAATGGCTTAAAGTTTGATCTCTCCTATCCCCTCTTTTTTTCTTTTAAGAAATCGGCAATGAAGAACAAAAGTAATGAACCTTGTTCTTTTCACCCATTTACTTATTTTATTATAATATAAAATTGTTATTACATATTATAATACATTTATATATATCAATACATATAAAATTTATACTTTTTCAACTACTAAACCACATGGTCGGCCACTATATAAAAAAATTGGCAATTTAACATGCACATCCTTATGATTTTTAAACCATATAGTAATAAGCCATCACATAAATACCTAGCACATTTTCAAAATTCTCACACCAGTCCCTTTCAATAAATTTCAATCAAAGCACCACAAATTCACATATGCATTTTCACACAAATTAAGCACGAAATTTAACATTCAATTATTTTCACGACTCGGTTTAGTGGTCCCAAAACCACTTCCCGACTAGGGTCAAATTAGGGCCGTACGCGGATCTGAAACGAAAAGACATTGAGTTTCAGGTGGGGGATAAAGTGTTTCTTAAAGTTTCGCCTTGGAAAAAGATACTCAGATTTGGCCGTAAAGGCAAATTGAGTCCGAGGTTCATCGGACCATATGAAGTATCCGAACGAGTCGGTCCAGTGGCGTATCGATTGATTTTGCCCCCTGAACTTGAAAAGATTCACGACGTCTTTCATGTTTCGATGCTTCGACGTTATAGATCTGATCCGTCGCACATAATTAGTCCATCAGAGGTTGAAATTCAAGCTGATATGAGTTATGAAGAAGAACCGATTCGTATCCTAGCCCGTGAAGTGAAGGAGTTGCGAAACAAAAGGGTTCCGTTAGTAAAAGTGTTATGGCTCA
Organism: Gossypium arboreum; assembly: GCF_025698485.1. Lineage (NCBI taxonomy): Eukaryota > Viridiplantae > Streptophyta > Magnoliopsida > Malvales > Malvaceae > Gossypium > Gossypium arboreum. The sequence goes on along the minus strand of NC_069079.1, from coordinate 78,428,965 downwards.
AACACGGGATGGAAGAAGCTACTTGGGAACCCGAGAATTCTATAAAAGAGTGATACCCAAACCTATTTACCGATAAGATTTTCGGGGACGAAAATTTCTTAAGTGGGGGAGAGTTGTGACAGCCCAAAATTGACCCTAGTCGGGAAGTGGTTTTGGGACCGCTAAACCGAGTCACCGAAATGTTTGAACGTAGTATTTATTGTCTAAAATATGTGATTATGAATGTGTGAAAGTTTTAAGTTTCGATTTAGTAAATTTCATGTGAATTTAGTCAACAGGACTTGTGTGACACTTTTGAAATGTGATAGGCTAATCTATAAGGATCTAATAGTGCATGTAATCAAAAAGGAGGGCTTGTATGTCAAATTTCCCTAAATCCAAGCCTAGTGGCCGGCCATGACAAAGAAATATGGGCAAAACATGTCATAGACATGTTTTGTTGGTGCATCATGGGAGGAAAAAAATAAAATAAGGAGTATGGGTAATAATGAAATGGAAAAAAAAAAGAAAAAGATGAAAAGAAAAGGGATTATGATGAAAACAAAGAAAAAAAAATGTTCATCCTTTTTTCATCTCTTTTGGCCGAAATTCTCTAAGGAAGGAGGAAGGAGTTTTTGCTTCATGTTTGGTTTGGAAGAGGATTAGGAGGAGATTTGGCCATACTTGCATCTAGATTAAGGTATGTTTGAGGTTGTGCCATGAGATTCATGCATGTTCTTAGTTGCTAGCTTGAGTTCTAATTAGTCCATGGTTCAAAACTTTGCTATATCATGGGGATGATATTCGGCCAAGGTAGATTTTGTGTTAATGCCATTGCATGCTAAATATGAAGATTGTTAATGATACATGTGATGGTGGATTGATGACTCTTGGATTTTCTTTTTAGCATTTTTGAGTAAGACATTAAGTTTTGGAATTGATGGAATGGAGAGTATGCTTAAGTTGTGTTATGAACAACTATGTGTTAAATCGAGGTTTGCTAAGCTAGCTATTAAGGTGAAGTGCAATGTTAGTGATTGATTAATAGTGTATATACATGTATGCATATTCGCCATCAAATTAAGAGCATAGGTGATGATGAGTCTATGCTTTGTACATTCGCCATATATATATATATATGCATGTGTGATTGGATTATTGATAGTAGGGCTATAGCATATGGTTATGAGCCGAATAGCTAAGAGCATGAGGTAGCAAGATAAAAATTTTACCATGCCGTTCCGTATGTCATAAAATCATTAAAATGTGAATATCAATATGTGTAGCAAAGCGGTTGAATGAGTTAATTTATTTGTTTAAGCTCAAGATCCTAAAGGAGAGGCGTCCAACAAGGGAAATCAAGGTCATCGAGTAGCCGACTTGGAATTATTTTGCACCACAAAAGGTAGGTCACTAAGCATATATTTTGTATTGATTTAAATAGACATAATGTCTATGTAATTATGCCGAAAGGAATGATAAATTTATATACATGTATGTATGTGGTGATGAAAGTATTGAATGAAAAGAAAAGAGGTGAGATGCATCAAGTTGTTGATTTCGGCACTAAGTGTGCGGGTATAAACATTTGTGATCATGAGAATGGCACTAAGTGTGCGAGTTTGATCATACAGCACTAAGTGTGCGAGTTGATTATATAGCACTGAGTGTGCGGACTCACTATATGCTTTTGAATCACTATTGACACTGAGTGTGCGACATTATTGAGTTGATCACGGACAGCGGATCAGGTAAGTACCTTGAGTTCATGGCTAATAGGCGCTATGTTTATATTTGGAGTTGAGCTTGGTAAGTTTTGAACCTATGTGAGAATTCAAATTGAAGTCACGTACATAAGAATTATCGTGGAATAAGTGAAAGGTCATGTAGATGTATGATTGTAACGTAAACAAAATGGTGTATAAAAATGCCTCAAATATCCTATTGATTAGTATATGGAATGTGAATGTAAAACTTGGTATGAGATTGAATCGAAGGTCTAAGGAACTATGGTATAGTTCGGTTTGAATGGAGTAATTAGCCTCGCTCCATTTTGTTTCCTCTTGTGATAATGTTATTAATGGTTGGTAGTGCATTGCTTATGACTTCATGAGTTATATACTCATTCGGTGTTTGCTTGTCACCTATTTTAGGTTTCTTGGACTCGACTTTTTGCGTATTCGGGACCGTCATCGAAGTCATCACACCGGCCAACAACTTTTGGTATTTTCTTCGTAGTTGGTCTAGGAGTACATTTCGGCATGTATAGGCTATTATGCTTTGTTGAAATTGGTATGTAAACTTTTAGCCATGCGAAAATGGCGTAAATGTTCGGTTGAAATTGGTTTTGTGATGTTTGGACACAAGTCATGGTTATAATTTGGGACATGCATGATGAATTATTAGTTAAATCAAGCAAAAGTCATGAAATAGGCATAGTTTGTTTTAGTAATAGATGCTGACAGCAGCAGTGGTGTGGATGTGAAAAATCACTAAAAATAGCAGGAATGGTATTAAATAGTGAATAAATTATGAAAATGAGCCTTGATGAATCTACTTTCATATGGAAGAAACAAAACGGTCATATGAGTTGTATCCTAAGAGATATTAGGTATTCGTGAAACAGGGCCAGAACGGTTTCTGGATTCCCTGTTCTGACTTTGGAAATTCATTATAAATTAACCAGAGATAATTAGGAGTCATACCATATATGTATAGATTCCTCTTTGAGTCTGGTTTCTATAGAAACAAACGCCATCAGTATTGAGGCCGTGCACAGGGAGATATTCAAGTTGAAATGTACAAAGGTCAGTGTAGTCGACCCCTGTAACATGGGAGACTTTAACTAATAAACTGTACTAATTGGCTTGACCAAAAATTCTAGAAAAAAATCTGTAGATGGATATATGAGTCTAGTTTCACGGAAAAATTACGAAACTGATTTCGAGTTTTGAAACTCTAGATATGATTTTTAAGGCGGCAGTGATGAAGTAACCAGCTTGTCTGGAAATTTTTTTTTATGGACTGTGAAAACAATTAAGTTAAGTCTGTGTGCACCTTGTATTCGACTCCGGTAACGGATTCGGGTACGGGGTGTTACATAAAACATCACTCATATGCACCAGAATTAACGATATGAAACAATATAATCTTCATGTATACTAAGTAGATCAAAACTAATAGGATCGTAATACCAAAGATCACACGATTACGTAAATCGATCTTTTCTTTCAATAAAATGAAATAGGGTACCAGAGAAAGATATAATAATGTCGATTGTAACCTGAACAGCCCAACAATGCTTTCATATATCAATATATATAGATGACGTTCTCATATGATAAGAATTTTCATTTGAAATATACAGTTACACATACCTTTGAGGATAAATGTACACATAGAATGCCCAGAAGAAAACGTAGTAACTGCCCGACTATAACCACTGCACTCAGCTATCATTTCAATTCAAACATTATCCCACTGTCTAATTCTATCATCACTGATTTCACAATATCCCATTACTAACAGAAATCAATTCAGAAAAACTTCCAGTTAATACGTTCTTTAGACATCATACCTGAATACTTTCATCTCATCGAATTCAACTTCTTCTTTAACAGTTAATTAGCATATTACGAATGGCCTTCAACATGATCCAATATCTTTTCTGTTACTGTCTTCACTTGAGGACTCATTCTCTTATCTGATCACAATACTAATCTTTCAACCACGAAACTATGTAATTTCACACTTGTAAGCGTATTTAATCCATATAGTACGGATCTCATTACAATGCTTTACCGATGAGGGGGTGAGGGTTGTAAAGCCAACAATTTTAACTCTTACGTAAGCATGCACATCACACATACTATTATGAACGAACAGTTCATTACTAATTCCGCATTCTCAAACATCTAGCAATCATTTACTTATGATCACTTGGTAATTAACACATAGCTCATACGCTAAATCAAATCATAAATTCCAAATCAAAATATTCACACAACAATCATATACCCAACATCACAACTCATATACTCATATAATTATAGCATTTATCAATAGTAGAATATCATGCATTCTGATTCATACCTTTTATGAGTTTCAACTCATCACCAACAGATTTTCACTCAAACGTTTGAGTATAACATTCTGTACTATCAGAATTAGCTCGGTTGGAAAGCATATCTGTCTTACAAAACAATTTCGTTAGAGCTGGGAGATGTCACACTATCACGAGTAGTAATATGACATGTATAGCTAGACTCACATACGCTAGGTTAGTCCGAGAATCGACTAAACCATAGCTCTGATAGCACTAAATGTAACACCCTTCACCCGTATCCCTCTCCGGAATAGGGTTCGAGGTGCTACCAGATTTAAACTCAACCATTTATATAAAATCAGGCCATAAAAAAAATTTCATCAATTTTAAACTTTTCGTACACGCGTATATTATCCTATAATCGGGTTTACAAGGCCCCAAAACATTCATGAGGCATTATTAAATATTTACCAGTATCTTAGTCTTGTATCATTTACATGTTATAAATCACATCACAGGAGATAATAACATACAAGCATATGAATAATCAAACTACCTTAAAAACAAGCCAAAGTCTTTGGCTTAATCATAATATTACATACTCAACTTTACAATCCTATACATGCCATAGACTCGAAACACTAAGATTTATTTACGCCGATAGCGTAGACTCGACAATGTGATGATATCTCTGACGGCCTCCAACCCGAGCTAACCTGGCAACCCTAGGGAATATGGGAAAGAAAAGAGGAGTAAACTTTCTGCTTAGTAAGTTCATAAGAAAACAATAAGCAACTCATTAACAAGTTTTATCAATGTTTACAACATAATCACAAATTCACTACAAGTTGTCTTCCTGAGAAACAGTCACTAAATTATTTATAACTGGAGCTACGAAACTCCAAATCAATTACTGTTAATTTTCCCTAAAAATAGACTCATATATCTTCATCCCATAAAAGTTTCAGAATTTTTTATTTGGCCAATCAATACCAGATATTTTTTAAAATTTCCCCTGTTTCACTGTTTGACTGATCTGACCACTCTTCACTACGAATAAAATTTCTCATTGTACAGAGTTAAAAATATGTTTTCATTGATTTCATATGAAACTAGACTCATTAAGGAGTCTAAGGATATAAATTTTATCTTATAACCATTTTTGTACAAATTATAATGATTTTCTAAAAAATAGAACAGGGGACCCCGAAGTCATTTGACTTTGTACCCCGGTACTTCAAATATCTCATTATGAGCAATTCTTTTGCTTACACAGTTTCTTTTATAAGAAACTAGACTCATTAAGCTTTAATTACATAATTTATTCAGCTTCTAACTCAACTTCCACAATTTATGGTGATTTTCCAAAATCACGTTACTGCTGCTGTCCCAAGCAGATTTATTACAAATTTACTCTTTCACACATTCTTTGCATTCACATTATTTAAACATGTATATCACCAATCAATTTCATCACATATCTATAATTTCACTTAAGCATAATCTCAATACAATACATCATGATCAATGATTCGCACACAACCGTTCAAATTAGCAATTATAAGATGGTTTGCACATAGCCCACCCTTATCGATAATTTACGATGGTTTTACCCTTACTCACATATATGACATAGGCATTTAAATACTTCAGTGTCAACTTTAATTCAACCGAATTCAACCATTGTACCATTTCATAACCACAGTTTCTTTCGTCATTCATATCTAAATGGTATTCCACATAATTCATATAACCTTTCACCATGACCGAATACACACATACACATATGACATCTTCTCCTATGCTTCTCATTTCACATTCATGATTCAATTCCAATCGATCTAACATGCATAAGTATATATATCACATACCTGGCAAACTTAATGTAACACCCCGAACCCGAGACTGTTTCCGGTGTCGGACACGAGGGGTTAACAAGCCAAAACCACTTATGGCACCGACCAATTTGACATTCCCAGGCAAGCTGGAAAACTGCATCACTGTCGCCTTAAAAAGCATATCTCGAGTTTCACAACTCGGAAACTGATTCCGTAAATTTTCCCTGAATTTAGACTCATATATCCATCCATGGATTTATTTATAGAATTTTTTCTCAGGCCAATTGGTACAGTTTATTAGTTAAATTCACCCATGTTACAGGGGTCGACTACACTGACCTTTGCACGTTACAACTTGAATATCTTTCTGTACAGGGTTTCAATACTGATGCCGTTTGTTTCTAATGAAACTAGACTCAAAAAGAAATCTGCACATATAAGGCATGACTTCTAATTCATTCTTGATAATTTATGGTAAATTTTCAAAGTTGCGACAGGGGACCCAGAAACTGTTCTGGCCCTGTCTCACGAGAACTTTAATATCTCTCGGTATACTGTTCATATGATCGTTTCGTTACTTTCATATGAAAATAGACTCGTCAAGGTTCGATCAGATAATTTATTCACTATTTAACACCGTTCCTACAAATTTTGGTGATTTTCCACATCCACATCACTGCAGCTGGCAGCATCTGTTTTTAAGGTAGGCTTTACCTATATTGTAGTTCCCATGAACCAACTATAGTCTAGTCATACTTAGGTCCACATATGATCATATTTAGCCATTCCAATGGCTGATCATGTGACCAACTCTCTCATTCCAAACCATAATCACATCATGAAACCAAATATAATTACAAACCACAAATGGTCTAATTCCATACTCCACTATTACGAACCATTTTCGCATGGCCGTACACATATACATCACAAGTACTTAAAACAACCGAGGGTAGTCCTATACATGCCATATCCAAAACTCAACTAAAGGAGTACCAAAAGGGCTTTGATAGTGTGGTTGACTTCAGCTTCTATGATCCCGAATCCGATCGCTAACGAGCAAAATCTATAAACAGAGAAACAAAGAAACGGAGTAAGCAATTTATGCTTAGTAAGTTTCGAGCCATAATATACACACAACCAAAGCATAGCATTCAAGTAGCTAAACAATAATTCATATGCACAATTTCTCAAAGACATGCTTACTTCACAATCCCAACTCTTATATTCATACTCAAATAACGGCCTAGTTAATGCCGATAGCTCATTTATCATTAGAGCGAATATTCATACGCACTTACTCATAGTGTGCAAAGCACACACAAAACATAAACTGAAAATTTTCCAGCAGCTTATAAATTTCAAATCACATACCTTCGGAGTTTATCCGGATATAGCTACTAGTTCAAAACACCTTCGGGACATAGCCCGGTTATGGTAACCCGACAAACGCCTTCGGACTTAACCGGATATCACAACTCGCACAATTGCCTTGGGCTTAGCCCGGATATCATAGCTCGCACAATTGCCTTCGGGCTTAGCCCGGATATCACAATTCGCACAATTGCCTTCGGGCTTAGCCCGGATATCACAATTCGCACATTCATTCACATCTTTGTTTCAATTTCATAACAAACTTTTATGCACATTTTACTTAATCAAAAATATCATTTCGGCTCAATGGCCATATACAAGGGCACAATTTCGATTGCTTATTACTTCATTCAATTGAATCAAAATCTAAGTTTCGATACTCGAAAACTTACCTCGGATGTTGTCGAACGATTCCGATGGCTATTCGACTACTTTTTCCTTCCCTTTATCGGATTTGGTCCCCCTTTGCTCTTGAGCTTAATTTAACAAATAATTTGATTCAATCATTTGAGTATCGAAAAGAAGAACTCAAGGCACTTAGCCCACATATATTCACTAGACATTAAAGTCACATAAGTACGTAATTCATGAATCGACTCAACACACAAAGCCTTCAACATGCTTACTCATGGCGAACAACACAACCTCTTAGGCACTCATTCATGGCCGATTATGCATGTTGATGTTGAGGCCAATTACATGTTTAACACCACACATGAATGGCACACATTTTACTAGCTAATGCTTTACATATTGTAGCTCAATACTTATAATATAGCATCAAGCACTCATATGGCCGATTATACTTAGTCATACTTGCACCAATCAACAATAAATTCCAAGATTTTCACATCATATGAGTACTAGGCCGAATGTACTTGCAATTTCACAACCATTCTTCAACATTTTCTTCTTTAAACAAACATATTTATCACTTACTTCATAACCAAAACATCATGTGCAAACATATACACACATATAGGTGCAAGGTCAATTCTCAAGGTGTTCACAACCATCTAAAACACAAATTTTACCAATCAAGTAACAAGCATAAATCATGCTCATGAATGCATCATGGCCGAATACATCACATTCATACCCCTTTCAACTTCGGTCATGGTTAAACAAAGAACTCAATGTCCTACTCAAGAATACTAAAAGAAATTTCAAGAGTAGTCAATCCTTCATTACATGCATCATCAACAAGCTTCACATTTAGCATGCAATGGCTTTAACACAATATCAACCTTGGCCAAACACCATTTTCATGGCATAACAAGGATTTGAACCATGGCTAACATGCACATCAAGTTAGCAACCAAAACAAGCATGAATCTCATGACACAACCTCAAACATACCTTAATCTTGATGCAAGTATGACCAAATCTCCTTCTAGTTCTCTTCCAAGCCAAGCATGAAGCAAAACTCCTATCTTCTCCCTTAGTATTTTCGCCAAGAAGGAAAGAACAAGGATGAACAAATTTTTTCTTGTTTTTCTTTCACATACACGGCAATGGGGGGAATGCCACACTCACACACATTTTTTTTTTCTTCTCTTCCCACAACTTAATTATTAAATCATTTCCTCATCATCCATTAACAAAACATGTTTCAACATGTTTTCTTTGCCCATAACCCTTGTCATGGCCGGCCACTAAGCTTCCTTTTGGGGAAATTTGACATGCAAATCCCTTATTTTGCATGCATGATTAACTAGTCATCACACATTTCCCCATCATACTTTCAAAGTTTACTACTAGGTCCTTTCTAGTGAAATTCACCTTTATAACACTAAATCGAATCATCAAAAATGCCACACACAAATTAACACATATCATAGGCATCAAAATAAATTTTAAATTATTTTTATGCCTCGATTTTGTGGTCCCGAAACCACATCCCGACTATGGTCAATTTTGGGCTGTCACAACTCTCCCCCACTTAAGAAATTTTCATCCCCGAAAATCTTACCGGTAAATAGGTTTGGGTAACGCTCTTTCATAGGGCTCTTGGGTTCCTAAGTAGCTTCTTCCATCCCGTGTTTGAGCCATAACACTTTTACTAACGGAACCCTTTTTTTTCGCAACTCCTTCACTTCACGAGCTAGGATACGAATCAGTTCTTCTTCATAACTCACATCGGATTGAATTTCAACCTCTGATGGACTAATTACGCATGACGGATCGATCTATAGCGTCAAGCATCGAAACATGAAAGACATCGTGAATCTTTTCAAGTTCGGGGCAAAATCAAACGATATGCAATCGGACCGACTCGCTCAGATATCTCATATGGCCCAATGAACCTCGGGCTCAACTTGCCCTTACTACCGAATCTGAGTATCTTTTTCCAAGGCGAAACCTTGAGAAACACTTTATCTCCCACGATGCGCGATGTCTTTACACTTCGGACCCGCGTCACGACTTCGACGATCGGAGGCTATCTTGATTTTCACGGATCACTATCACTTCATTCAAAGATCTTTAATCAAGTCCACCCGAAAATTTTGCTTTCACCGAGCTCCGTCCAACACAATGGTGTACGGCATTTACGCCCGCATAAGGCCTCGTAAGGTGCCATCTTAATACTTGATTGAAAACTATTGTTGTAAGCGAATTCAATCAAAGGCAAATACCGCTCCCATGAACCCATCGAACTCGAGGATGCAACATCTTAACATATCCTCAAGTATCCGAATCATCCGCCGGATTGACCATCGGTTTGGGGTGAAAGGCGGTCTTTGAAATGCAACCGCACCAGAGCCTCTCGCAACTTCTTCCAAAATCGCGAGGTAAATCTCGGATCTCTATCCGACACAATGGAAATAGGCACCCGTGTAATCTCACAATCCGAGAACGCATAACAATTGACTAGTTTGTCCATTGAAAAATCCGTACGTACGGGGACAAAGTGAGCCGACTTAGTCAATCTATCTACAATGACCCAAATCGCATCTTTCTTACTCGCTGACAATGACAGTTCAGATACAAAGTCCATTATGACTCGATCCCATTTCCACTCGGGTATCGAGATCGGCTGAAGTAATCCTGAAGGCACTTGATGTTCCGCTTTCACTTGTTGACATATTAAACACCTCGAAACGACGTCGGAGATGTCTCGTTTCATACCATGCCACCAAAACCGACATTTCAAATCATTGTACATTTCCGTACTCCCCGGGTGGATTGCCATTCGGCTACAATGGGCTTCTTTCAGAATTATCAAAATATGTTCTGAATTCTTTGGAACACACAGACGATTTCTCAACCTCAAACAATCGTCATCATCGATTTGAAACTCGATTCCTTGTTCGAACACACTCGGCCCGTTTTGCAACCAGCTCATCGTCGACTTTCTCGAGCTTCACGAATTTGACGATCAATAATGGTTTGGCTTTCAATTCAGCTACTAACACATTGTCGGATCGAACGGACAAGTGCACGCTCATCGCTCGTAAAGCTAATAATGATTTACGACTCAAGGCATCCGCAACCACATTCGCCTTTCCGGGTGATAGTCAAAGACCACTCATAATCCTTTAACAGCTCGAGCCAACGTCTTTATCGCAGATTTAAGTCTCTTTGAGTCATCAAATATTTGAGACTTTTATGATCCGAATACACATGGCACTTCTCACCAAATAAGTAATGTCGCCATATCTTTAAGGCGAATACGATGGCGACCAATTCGAGACCATGGGTCGGATAATTTTTCTCATGTGGCTTTAATTGCCTCGACGACAGGCCACAACTCGACCTTCTTGCATCAATACGCAACCTAACCCAAGTAGGGAGGCGTCACTATAGATGACAAACTCTTTGCCGATTCGGGTTGTACTAGAATTGGGGCTTCGGTCAAATAAGTTTTCAGTTGATCGAAACTTTTCGACATTTCTCCGTCCATTCGAACTTAACATCCTTTTGGAGTAGTAACCGTCATTGGCGTGGCTATCGTTGAGAAACCTTTTACAAATCGTCGGTAATAACCGACAAGCCCCAAAAGCTCGAACCTCAAGAATATTTCTGAGGCTTCCTATTAAGTATGGCTGAAATTTTGTTCGGTCGACTCGAATACCGTCGCAGATACCACATGTCCCAAGAAGCTAACCTCTCTTAACCGTAACTCACACTTGCTGAACTTAGCATATAATTGCTTATCCCATAAGATTCACAGCACTAACCTGAGGTGTTCAGCATGTTCGGCCTCATTTCTTGAATAGACTAAGATGTCTTCAATGAACACGACTACTAACCGATCCAAATATGGTCCGAAGATCCGATTCATCAAATCCATTTTCGAGAACACTGAGGCTCCCTTCAGTTGATCGAACAAATCATCGCTACACGGTAACGGATATTTGTTCTTTATCGTCGCTTTATTGTCGACGATAGTCGATGCACAACCTTATGGTTCCACCCTTCTTTTCACAAACAACACCGGTGCACCCAAGGTGAAAAACTCAAGCGAGCAAAACCTCTATTCACCAATTCTTGCAACCGAGCTTTCAACTCCTTTAATTCCGTTGGTGCCATACGATACGGAGCTATCAAAATTGGAGTGGTACCGGTACCAATTCAATGCCAAACTCTATTTCTGAGCAGTGGTAAACCCTAATTCTTCAGGAAAACATCCGGTATTCACAAACCATCGACACGTATTCGGGTTTCTTTTCTAACTCCTTGTCATCTAGAACATACGCAAGGTATGCTTCACCCCTTTCTTACGTATTTCGGGCCAACATTGCCGATATTATACCGGCAACCCTTTAAGTCCGTAGACTCATCCCGAATTATCTCGTTATTTGCGCACCTCAGATCAATAGTCTTGCTTTTGCAATTTACAACCGCATCGTGCATGGTCAACCAATCTAAACCAAGAATAACGTCGAATTCGTCGAATGGCAAAAGCATCAAGTCCGCCGGAAAACAAGAACCTCGAAATACTAGGGGACTTTTCTTACACACTGTGTTGACAAGCACGTAATGACCCAAGGGGTTTAACTCCCGAATTACAAACTCAGTAGACTCAATGGGCAAAGTCTTACTGAATGCTAAGGTTTCGTATATATAAGAATGAGTAGGACCAGGGTCAATCAAAGCAATCACATTAGTGTAAAGGAGAGTAAAAGTACCGGTAATAACATCTGGCGAGGAAGCATCCTCACGCATGGCAGATGGCATAAGTCTTAGCAGAGCACGAGCCTCGGATCCGATGGTAGCATCTCTAGATCCTCTCGACCGCCACTAGCATTGCCCATATTTCTAGGTGGCCTACCTCGAGTTGTGGTAGCACCGGGTTCCCACTTTGATTTACGTTTTGTTCGGATAAACTCGGGCAATCCTTAATGAAATGATCGACCGATCCGCACTTGTAACAGAGCGGTCACGGAATCTACAACTCCTAGAATGCCACTTGCCACAATATTGGCACTGCGCTCGTCTCGACGATCATTGCCAACATCGGCGATCAAGTGACTCGCGTGCCCATAGGGGGTCGATCGCGGTCTCGTCTAGAAAAGGCGAAATGTCTCTAGACCGCCTAAGCCATCTCTAAATTTCTTTGATGATGTGGGAAGGGCTTCCCAAGACCTCTTACTGAAACTCCCTTGCTCCCACTTCAGCTTTTCTTTTCTCCATATGAGCTCCTCGGCTTTGCACGCCGCTCAACAAGAGCCACAAACTCTGATTTCCAAAATGCCAACATACGACTTATATCATCGTTCAGTCCATCTTCAAGCATTTACACATCACAGACTTCGAAGAAATGCATTCGCAGCATCTGGCTAAGCCTCACAAATTTTCGTTCAGAGTCGTGAATCGACATGGAACCTTGCTTAAGATCAAGGAATTCCTTCCGTTTTGGTCCATAAATCTCGATCGATATACTTCTTTCGAATTTAGTTTGGAAGAACTCCCAAGTTACTTACTCTCTAGACACCACGAAGTCGAGTACTCCACCAATAGTAGGCGGAATCGCGTAGCAAGGAGATAGTACACTTTAACCATTCATCGGTGTACATGATAGCTCATCGAGCACCCGGATAGTGTTGTCCAACCAAAATTCAGCTTGCTCGGCATCGTCATTATCCGTAGCTTTAAATTCAGTGGCCCCATGTTTTCGAATCCTGTCGACTGGGGGCTTACTTGACCTTATTTGGTCATTCACGGAGGTATTGTAGGTGCGGGGTTGCATTAGTTGGGAATGGAGGTTGTGGAACAGCCGTGTTAGTTCGAATGTATTGGTTGAACCAATCATTCATCACACTATAAAAGGCTTGCCTAGCCTCATCATTCGGATTGCTAGCCATAAGTTGAGAGTCCGCCGGCGCTGTCCCTTGTGTGGGAGCAGGCGCTGCACTCTCTACATCATCAGCTATTGCTCGGTTGGGATCGGGATCCATTGCTATAAACAAACACAAATTCAGATTGTCAGAAATCACCACACTATCAATTTATCACTTAATGGCATGTATAGCTAGACCCCAAACATATCACGGTAGTCCTAGGATCGACTAAACCGTAGCTCGATACCAATAAAATTGTAACACCCGAACCCGAGACCGTTGTCGTGTTCGGACACGAGGGTTAACAAGCCAAAACCACTTATGGCACCGACCAATTTGACATTCCCAGGCAAGCTGGAAAACTGCATCGCTGTCGCCTTAAAAAGCATATCTCGAGTTTCACAACTCAGAAACTGATTCCGTAAATTTTCCCTGAATTTAGACTCATATATCCATCCATGGATTTATTTCTAGAATTTTTGGTCTGGCCAATTGGTACAGTTTATTAGTTAAAGTCACCCATGTTACAGGGGTTGACTACACTGACCTTCGCGAGTTACAACTTGAATATCTCTCTGTACAGGGTTTCAATACAGATGTCGTTTGTTTCTAATTAAACTAGACTCAAAAAGGAATCTGAACATATAAGGCATGACTTCTAATTCATTCTGGATAATTTATGGTAAATTTTCAAAGTCGCGACAGGGGACCCAGAAACTGTTCTGGCCCTGTCTCACGAGAACTTTAATATCTCTCGGTATACTGTTCATATGATCATTTCGTTACTTTCATATGAAAATAGACTCGTCAAGGTTCGATCACATAATTTATTCACTATTTAACACCGTTCCTACAAATTTTGGTGATTTTCCACATCCACGTCACTGCAGCTGGCAGCATCTGTTTTTAAGGTAGGCTTTACCTATATTGTAGTTCCCATGAACCAACTATAGTCTAGTCATACTTAGGTCCACATATGATCATATTTAGCCATTCCAATGGCTGATCATGTGACCAACTCTCTCATTCCAAACCATAATCACATCATGAAACCAAATATAATTACAAACCACAAATGGTCTAATTTCATACTCCACTATTACGAACCATTTTCGCATGGCCGCACACATATACATCACAAGTACTTAAAACAACCGAGGGTAGTCCTATACATGCCATATCCAAAACTCAACTAAAGGAGTACCAAAAGGGCTTTTATAGTGTGGTTGACTTCAACTTCTATGATCCCGAATCCGATCGCTAACGAGCAAAATCTATAAACAGAGAAACAATGAAACGGAGTAAGCAATTTATGCTTAGTAAGTTTGAGCCATAATATACACACAACCAAAGCATAGCATTCAAGTAGCTAAACAATAATTCATATGCACAATTTCTCAAAGACATGCTTACTTCACAATCCCAACTCTTATATTCATACACAAATAACGGCCTAGTTAATGCCGATAGCTCATTTATCATTAGAGCGAATATTCATACGCACTTACTCATAGTGTGCAAAGCACACACAAAACATACCTTGTTGTTGGGAATTTCACAAGTGCATTAACTGAAAATTTTCCAGCAGCTTATAACTTTCAAATCACATACCTTCGAGTTTATCCGGATATAGCTACTGTTCAAAACACCTTGGGACATAGCCCGGTTATGGTAACCCGCACAAACGCCTTCGGACTTAACCCGGATATCACAACTCGCACAATTGCCTTCGGCTTAGCCCGATATCATAGCTCACACAATTGCCTTCGGCTTAGCCCGATATCTGGTCGCACAATTGCCTTGGGCTTAGCCCGATATCACAATTCGCACATTCATTCACATCTTTGTTTCAATTTCATAACAAACTTTTATGCACATTTTACTTAATCAAAATATCATTTCGGCTCAATGGCCATATACAAGGGCACAATTTCGATTGCTTATTACTTCATTCAATCGAATCAAAATCTAAGTTTCGATACTTGAAAACTTACCTCGGATGTTGTCGAACGATTCGATGGCTATTCGACTACTTTTTCCTTCCCTTTATCGGATTTGGTCCCCCTTTGCTCTTGAGCTTAATTTAACAAATAATTTGATTCAATCATTTGAGTATCGAAAAGAAGAACTCAAGGCACTTAGCCCATATATATTCACTAGACATTAAAGTCACATAAGTACGGAATTCATGAATCGACTCAACACACAAAGCCTTCAACATGCTTACTCATGGCCGAACAACACAACCTCTTAGGCACTCATTCATGGCCGATTATGCATGTTGATGTTGAGGCCAATTACATGTTTAACACCACACATGAATGGCACACATTTTACTAGCTAATGCTTTACATATTGTAGCTCAATACTTATAATATACCATCAAGCACTCATATGGCCGATTATACTTAGTCATACTTGCACCAATCAACAATAAATTCCAAGATTTTCACATCATATGAGTACTAGGCCGAATGTACTTGCAATTTCACAACCATTCTTCAACATTTTCTTCTTTCAACAAACATATTTATCACTTACTTCATAACCAAAACATCATGTGCAAACATATACACACATATAGGTGCAAGGCCAATTCTCAAGGTGTTCACAACCATCTAAAACACAAATTTTACCAATCAAATAACAAGCATAAATCATGCTCATGAATGCATCATGGCGAATACATCACATTCATACCCCTTTCAACTTCGGTCATGGTTAAACAAAGAACTCAATGTCCTACTCAAGAATACTAAAAAGAAATTTCAAGAGTAGTCAATCCTTCATTACATGCATCATCAACAAGCTTCACATTTAGCATGCAATGGCTTTAACACAATATCAACCTTGGCCAAATACCATTTTCATGGCATAACAAGGATTTGAACCATGGCTAACATGCACATCAAGTTAGCAACCAAAACAAGCATGAATCTCATGACACAACCTCAAACATACCTTAATCTTGATGCAAGTATGACCAAATCTCCTTCTAGTTCTCTTCCAAGCCAAGCATGAAGCAAAACTCCTATCTTCTCCCTTAGTATTTTCGGCCAAGAAGGAAAGAACAAGGATGAACAAATTTTTTTCTTGTTTTTCTTTCACATACACGGCAATGGGGGGTGGGAAATGCCACACTCACACACATTTTTTTTTCTCTTCTCTTCCCACAACTTAAATATTAAATCATTTCCCTCATCATCCATTAACAAAACATGTTTCAACATGTTTTCTTTGCCCATAACCCTTGTCATGGCCGGCCACTAAGCTTCCTTTTGGGGAAATTTTATAACACCCCGAACCGAGACCGTCGCCGGAGTCGAACACGAGGTGTTAACAGACTTCAAACCACTTATTGAAAAGTTCCAGACAAGCTGCCAATCTGAGTACTAGTCGCTTCAAAAATCATAACTTGAGTTTTAGAACTCGAAAATCAGTTTCGTAATTTTTTTCTGGAACTAGACTCACATTTCCGTCTACAGATTTTTTTCTAGAATTTTGGTTGGGCCAATTGGTACAGTTTATTAGTTAAAGTCACCCGTGTTACAGGGGCCGACTACACTGACCTTCACGCGTTACAACTCAAATAACTCCCTGTGCAGGACTTCAATACTGGTACCGTTTGTTTCTATAGAAACTAGACTCAAAGAGGAATTCATACATATATGGTATGACTCCTAATTATTTCTGGTTAATTTATAATGAATTTTCAAAGTCCGAGCAGGGAATCCAGAAACCGTTCTGGCCCGTTCCACTAAAACCCAAATATCTCTCAACATACAACTCATATAACCGTTTCGTTTCCTCCATATGAAAATAGACTCATCAAGGTTCATTTACATAATTTATTCACTATTTAATTCTATTCCTACTATTTTTAGTGATTTTTCACATCCACGTCACTGTTGCTGCCAGCATCATATTCTAGGATAGACTTTCTCTAACACATAGTCTCTATGATTCAACCACCCTTTTTCATATATGGTCCAAAATATAAGCATGATGACCCATTCTAATGGCTGGTCATTGCCAAACACTTCCATGCCTCTTAATGAGCATATACATACCAAATAATTATAACATTATGCTCAAAACATTCATAAGCCATTTTCGCATGGCTAGGCAATATTTTACATACCGAGTTCAAACAAAACATAATAGCCTATACATGCCGAAATGTTTTCTTAAACCATCTAAGAAGAAGATACCAAAAAGTCGCTAGACGGTGTGATGACTTCGATGACAGTCCCGAGCACGCAAAATGGATCAAGAACCTAAATAAACAACAAATAAGCACACCAAATGAGTACATAACTCAGTAAGTTGTAAGCACTACTCTACCATCAACAATAACAATCATAAGTGAATAATCAAATAATACAAAATAGATGTTTCCAGCCATATCAAACTATACTGCAATTTCTAAGATTTTTGGTTCGATCTCATGCCCAATCCTTCAACCAAATCAAACGACAAGTCAGCCCAATCGATTTGAACTGCTTCCTCAAGTTGGAACAACAATGCACTAGATAATTTTATGCGCATAACCGCACAATCCCAATTTCGATATTTAGTTAGTAACTCAATCACTTACCTCGCTCATGCACAATTTATTTCCACAACCGAATGTGACTATAGCAAATCGCACACATAGTGCTATATAGTGCCATAGTAAATCGCACACATAGTGCCATAGTAAATCGCACACATAGTGCCATAGTGAATCGCACACATAGTGCCATAGTGAATCGCACACATAGTGCCATAGTGAATCGCACACATAGTGCCATAGTGAATCGCACACATAGTGCCATAGTGAATCGCACACATAGTGCCATAGTAAATCGCACACATAGTGCCATAGTAAATCGCACACATAGTGCCATAGTGAATCGCACACATAGTGCCATAGTAAATCGCACACATAGTGCCATATGGTCTTTGCACACATTGTGCCTTATGTCAATTCATCATGGTAAAGCAACTTACTAAATTCAATTTGTACATATAATCATAATAATAAATAGGAGAATCACTCAAAAATATCTATCCAAGGAGTTCTCACAACAAGTGCTTAAGGACTTACCTTGTGTTGAGTATAACGGTTTCGACCGGCTACTCGATGTCCTTGGCTTTGCCCTTGCTTGTTTCTCCTTCTTTAACTTCTCGGGCTTAATAGATAAATAAACTAGTTTAATCATCTTGCTATACATTTATAGTTCAATTACACATGCATATGTATATTTGTATATTCGCAACCATCCTCACTTATTACCCATTTGGTCAACAATCTAAGCCAAGATAAGGCTTCAATATGGTTGCCTCTAACCGAATACATGCACACCAATCTACTTCCTTTGGCGAATATGCATGTCTATGTGGAGGCAAATTTTACACCTTATACTACACAAAAAAACAGCATACATTTTCCTAATTAACGATTACATATTGTAGTTCTATACACATCTCTCATTTATTTCATAACCAAACAACATCACAAGCAAATAGACACCTCAAAATAGTATACATGTCATACCAATTCATCATGTGCAAACATATATTCATGTAGGTGCAATGGTCAATTCTCAAGTGGCTTATATCCAAATATACACACATATCCAAAGCTTAAATCTTACTCACCATGCAACATGCATGAATCATATTTATGGATACAACATGGCGAATACCACAACACCATACCGTTTCAATTTGGTCATGGTTAAACAAAGAACTTAGTATCTCATTCAAAAATGCTAAAAGAAAATCTAAGAACCCTCAATCTACCATCACATGAATCATTATCAAGCTTGATATTTAGCATGCAATGGCATTAACACCATAACAACTTTGGCCAAATACCATTTCCATGGCATAACAAAGATTTGAGCCATGGCTAACATGCACATCAAGTTAGCAACCAAGACATGCATGAAACCCCTAACACAACCTCATACATACCTTAATCTTGATGCAAACTTAGCCAAATCTCCTTCTAGATCTCTTCCAAACCAAGCATGAAGCAAAAATCCTCCCCTTTTCCTTAGTATTTTCGCCAAGAAGTGAAAATGGATGAGCAAAATTTTTCTTTTCTTTCCTTAGGACATTCGCCAAGAGCAATGGTGAAAGATGAACACTTTTTTTTTCCTTTTTTTTTCATACTCTTATTTTATTATTTCTAACATGCACCACTAGCAAAACATGTTTGAAACATGTTTTCTTTTGCCCATATTCATCACCATGGCCGCCACTATAGTCAAATTTGGGGAATTTGACATGCAAGGACAACATTTCCTAGTGTGCATCAATAGGCCACTTCCACATTTGCCTATCTCAATTCTAAATTTTCTCACACAAGTCCTTTCTAGTGAAATTCACCTTTATAACACTAAATCAATCATCAAAAATGTCATACATGAATACTCACATATTATAGGCATCGAAATAAATTTTAAATTATTGTTATGCCTCGGTTTTGTGGTCCCGAAACCACATTCCGGCTAGGGTCTATTTTGGTGTCACAACCTCCCTCTTAAGGAATTTTCGTCCCCGAAAATCTTACCGTAAATAGGTTTGGATATCGTTCTTTCATAGAGTTCTCGGTCTCCCAAGTAGCTTCTTCTATCCCGTGCTTGAGCCATAACACTTTCACTAGCGAAACCCGCTTGTTTCGCAACTCTTTCACTTCGCGATAGGATACGAATCGGTTCTTCCTCATAACTCATATTAGCTTGAATTTCAATTTCGATGGACTAATCACGTGCGATGGATCGGATCTATAGCGTCAAGCATCAAACGTGAAAGACATCGTGAACCTTTTGAGTTCGGGGCAAAATCAAGCGATATGCCATCGGACCGACTCGCTCGATATCTCATATGGTCCAATGAACCTCGGGCTCAACTTGCCCTTACTACCGAACTCGAGTATCTTTTTCCGAGGCGATACCTTGAGAAACACTTTATCACCCACCGATACTCGATATCCTTACGCCTCAGATCCGCGCACGACTTCGACGATCGGAGGCTATCTTCAGACTTTCACGGATTACCTTCACTTTCGCTCAGCATCCCTAATCAAATCCACCCGAAAATCTTGCTTTCACCGAGCTCGTCCAAAACAATGGCGCACGGCATTTACGACCGCATAAGGCCTCGTAGGGTGCCATCTTAATACTTGATTGAAAGTCGTTGTTGTAAGCGAATTCAATCAACGGCAAATACCGCTCCCATGAACCACTAAACTCGAGGACGCAACATCTTAACATATCCTCAAGTATCCGAATTATCCGCCGGATTGACCATCGGTTTGGGGGTGAAAGGCGGTCTTTGAAATGCAACTTGGTACCCAAAGCTTCTTGCAACTTTTTCCAAAATCGCGAGGTAAATCTCGGATCTCTATCGACACGATAGAAATAGGCACCCGTGTAATCTCACAACCGAGCAACGTACAATTCCGCTAATTTGTCCATTGAAAATCCGTGACGACGGGGACAAAGTGGGCCGACTTAGTCAATCGATCTACCACGACCCAAACCGCATCCTTCTTACTTGTCGACAATGGCGGTCCGGATACAAAGTCCATTGTGACTCGATCCCATTTCCACTCGGGTATCGTGATTGGTCAAGTAACTCAAGGCACTTGATGTTCCGCTTTCACTTGTTGACATATTAAACATCTCAAACAAAGTCTGAGATGTCTCGCTTCATACCATGCCACCAAAATCGACGTTTCAAATCATTGTACATCTTCGACTCCCGGGTGGATTGCCATTCGACTACAATGGGCTTCATTCGAATTATCGAAATGAGTTCAATTCTTTGGGACACACAGACGACTTTTGAACCTCAAACAATCGTCATCGTCGATTTGGAAATCCGAGTCCTTGTTCGGAACACACGCAGCCCGTTTTGCAACCAACTCGTTATCGACTTTCTGAGCTTCTCGAATTTGGTGTGTCAATAATGGTTTGGCTTTCAATTCAGCCACTAACACACTGTCGGATCGGATAGACAAGTGCACATTCATTGCTCGTAAAGTGAATAACGATTTACGACTCAAGGCATCCGCAACCACATTCGCCTTTCCGGGTGATAGTCAATGATCACTCATAATCCTTTAATGTTTCGAGCCAACGCCTTTGTCGCAGATTTAAGTCTCTTTGGGTCATCAAATACTTGAGACTTTTGTGATCCGAGTATACATGGCACCTTTCACCAAATAAGTAATGTCGCCAAATCTTTAAGGCGAATACGATGGCGCCAATTCGAGATCATGAGTCGGATAATTTTTCTCATGTGGCTTTAATTGCCTCGACGATAGGCCACAACTCGACCTTCTTGCATTAATACACAACCTAACCCAAGTAGAGAGGCGTCGCTATAGATAACAAACTCCTTGCCGGACTCGGGTTGCACTAGAATTGGGGCTTCACCAAATAAGTTTTCATTGATCGAAACTTTTTGGCATTTCTCATCCATTCGAACTTAACATCCTTTTGGAGAACCGTCATCGGCGTGGCTATCGTTGAGAAGCCTTTACAAATCGTCGGTAATAACCGCAAGCCCCAAAAAGCTTGAACCTCAAGAATATTTCTGAGGCTTCCAATTTAGTATGGCTGAAATTTTATTCGGTCGACTCGAATACCCGATGCAGATACCACATGACCCAAGAAGCTAACCTCTCTTAACCGTAACTCACACTTGTGAACTTAGCATATAATTGCTTGTCCCGTAAAATTTGCAAGACTAACCGCAGTGTTCAAGATGTTCGGTCTCATTTCTTGAATAGACCAAGATGTCATCAATGAATACGACTACGAATCGATCCAAATATGGTCTAAAGATTCGATTCATTAAATCCATAAATACCGCAGAGGGCATTAGTGAGCCCAAACGGCATCACTAGGAACTCATAGTGACCATATCTCGCTCAAGGCGTCTTGGGCACGCTCAATCTCGGATTCGCAATTGATAGTAGCCCGATCTCAAATCTATTTTCGAGAACACCGAGGCTCCCTTCAATTGATCGAACAAGTCATCAATACGTGGCAACGGATATTTGTTCTTTATCGTCGCTTTGTTGTCGACGATAGTCGATGCACAATCGCATGGTTCCATCCTTCTTCTTCACGAACAACACCGCGCACCCCAAGGCGAAAAACTCGGCGAGCAAAACCTCTATCCACCAATTCTTGCAACCGAGCTTTCAACTCCTTTAATTTGTTGGTGCCATACGATACGGAGCTATCGAAATTGGAGTGGTACCGGTACCAATTCGATGCCAAATTCTATTTCCGAACAGTGGTAAACCCGACAATTCTTCGTGGAAAACATCCGGAATTCATAAACCATCGCACAAATTCGGGTTTCCTTCCGACTCCTTGTCATCGAGCACATACGCAAGGTACGCTTCGCACCCTTTTCTTACATATTTCTGGGCCAACATCGCGATATTACGGTGGCAACCCTTTAAGTCCGTAGACTCAACCCGAACAATCTCGTTATTAGCGCACCTCGGATCGATAGTCTTGCCTTTGCAATTTATAACCGCATCGTGCATGGTCAACCAATCCAACCCAAGAATAACGTCAAATTCGCCGAACGGCAAAAGCATCAAGTCCGCCGAAAAACAAAACCTCGAAACACTAGGGGACTTTTCTTACACACTTTGTTGACAAGCACGTAATGACCCAAGGGTTTGACACCAATTACAAACTCAAGAGACTCAATAGGCAAAGTCTTACTGGATGCTAAGGTTTCGCATATATAAGAATGAGTAGAACCAGGTCAATCAAAGCAATCACATTAGTATCGAAAAGAGTGAAAGTACCGGTGATAACGTCGGGGAGGATGCCTCCTCTCGTGCGCGGATGGCATATGCTCTAGCAGAGCGCGAGTCTCAGATCGAACAATCGTGTCAAGAGCCCTCTCGACTACCACCCCTACCTCCTGAAATTCTTGGTGGTCTACCTCTAGTTGTCATTCCACTAGGTCTCACACATTGCATCCTATTCTTCTCATCGAGCCCGTGCAATCTCTAATGAGGTGGTCCTTCAACCGCATCCGTAATAAGCCTTATTGGTAGTCTTACCCCAACATTCACCTATGTGTCTTC
Source organism: Gossypium arboreum (assembly GCF_025698485.1). NCBI lineage: Eukaryota > Viridiplantae > Streptophyta > Magnoliopsida > Malvales > Malvaceae > Gossypium > Gossypium arboreum. The sequence goes on along the minus strand of NC_069079.1, from coordinate 78,405,331 downwards.
TCCCACATTGGGGCATTCAGATTTCTCTTGACGGTTATTGCCCACACTAGCTACCAAGTAGCTCGGAGTCCGCCAATGGTCGTGGTCTAATGGAAATCCCCGCAGTCGTCCTCGATCTATTGGTGTCCTCCCTGAACTTCTTTACAGCCGAAAACGGAGCTTTACCCGTCGATCTTTTGCGATAGTCTCTAGCTTCAAATTCAGCCTTCTTCTTCTCCTTTCCAAGTTCCTCCGCCTTGTGCTCGTTCAACTAGTGTTACGAATTCTTTTATCTCCAAAATACCCACTAGTAATCTTAGATCTTCATTCAACCCTTCTTCAAACCTCTTGCACATAGCAACCTCATCAGCCACACACTCCCGGGCATACCGACTGAGTCTTACGAACTCATGTTCGTATTCGAGATCATCGTCATGCGGCCTTGCTTGAGTTCCAGAATTCCTTACGCTTTTGATCAATGAACCGTTGACTAATATATTTCTTTCAAACTCCGTTTGAAAGAAATCCCAAGTAACTCGTTCATTTGGAACTATGGAAATCAAGGTCCTCCACCAATAGTAGGTGAGTCCCGCAACAAGGATATAGCACACTTTAGACATTCATCGGTGTGCATGATAGTTCATCAAACACCGAATGGTGTTGTCAAGCGTAACTTCGGCCTTTCGGCATCATCGTAATTACGCCCTGAACTCTTCAGCCCCGCTTCCTAATCAAATCTACTGGTGGCTTACTCAGCCTCACGTGGTCAAGAATCGATGGCATTACGGGCTCTTGGGGTGGATTATTCAAATTCGGATTTGTTGGACAGCCGGATTGGTTCGGGCATATTATGCGACCCACTCATTCATCATGGTAAAGAAGGCTTGTTTAGCCCCTCACCTTGATTATTCGCAGATGACCGAGGTTCAACAGCGGCGTCCCTTGTGCAGAGCAGCCGCTACACTTTCGACGCCATCCGCCAAGGTTCTCTACTTCGGGATCCATTTACTAATCAAAACAAAAAAACATTTTAACCGTCAAGTCATCACACGCTTAAACATTAACATTAAGGCATGTATAGCTAGACTCATACGTGCCATGGTAGTCCTAGAACCGACTAAACCATGGCTCTGATACCAATAAAATTGTAACACCCGAACCGAGACCGTCACGAGTCGAACACGAGGTGTTAATGACTTCAAACCACTTATTGAAAAGTTCCAGACAAGCTGCCAATCTGAGTACTAGTCGCTTCAAAAATCATAACTTGAGTTTTAGAACTCGAAAATCAGTTTCGTAATTTTTTCTGGAACTAGACTCACATTTCCGTCTACAGATTTTTTCTAGAATTTTGGTTGGGCCAATTGGTACAGTTTATTAGTTAAAGTCACCCGTGTTACAGGGGCCGACTACACTGACCTTCACGCGTTACAACTCAAATAACTCCCTGTGCAGGACTTCAATACTGGTACCGTTTGTTTCTATAGAAACTAGACTCAAAGAGGAATTCATACATATATGGTATGACTCCTAATTATTTCTGGTTAATTTATAATGAATTTTCAAAGTCCGAGCAGGGAATCCAGAAACCGTTCTGGCCCCGTTCCACTAAAACCCAAATATCTCTCAACATACAACTCATATAACCGTTTCGTTTCCTCCATATGAAAATAGACTCATCAAGGTTCATTTACATAATTTATTCACTATTTAATTCTATTCCTACTATTTTTAGTGATTTTTCACATCCACATCACTGTTGCTGCCAGCATCATATTCTAGGATAGACTTTCTCTAACACATAGTCTCTATGATTCAACCACCCCTTTTTCATATATGGTCCAAAATATAAGCATGATGACCCATTCTAATGGCTGGTCATTGCCAAACACTTCCATGCCTCTTAATGAGCATATACATACCAAATAATTATAACATTATGCTCAAAACATTCATAAGCCATTTTCGCATGGCTAGGCAATATTTTACATACCGAGTTCAAACAAAACATAATAGCCTATACATGCCGAAATGTTTTCTTAAACCATCTAAGAAGAAGATACCAAAAAGTCGCTAGACGGTGTGATGACTTCGATGACAGTCCCGAGCACGCAAAATGGATCAAGAACCTAAATAAACAACAAATAAGCACACCAAATGAGTACATAACTCAGTAAGTCGTAAGCACTACTCTACCATCAACAATAACAATCATAAGTGAATAATCAAATAATACAAAATAGATGTTTCCAGCCATATCAAACTATACTGCAATTTCTAAGATTTTTGGTTCGATCTCATGCCCAATCCTTCAACCAAATCAAACGACAAGTCAGCCCAATCGATTTGAACTGCTTCCTCAAGTTGGAACAACAATGCACTAGATAATTTTATGCATACACCGCACAATCCCAATTTCGATATTTAGTTAGTAACTCAATCACTTACCTCGTTCATGCACAATTTATTTCCACAACCGAATGTGACTATAGCAAATCGCACACATAGTGCTATAGCAAATCGCACACATAGTGCCATAGTAAATCGCACACATAGTGCCATAGTAAATCGCACACATAGTGCCATAGTGAATCGCACACATAGTGCCATAGTGAATCGCACACATAGTGCCATAGTGAATCGCACACATAGTGCCATAGTGAATCGCACACATAGTGCCATAGTGAATCGCACACATAGTGCCATAGTGAATCGCACACATAGTGCCATAGTAAATCGCACACATAGTGCCATAGTGAATCGCACACATAGTGCCATAGTAAATCGCACACATAGTGCCATATGGTCTTTGCACATATTGTGCCTTATGTCAATTCATCATGGTAAAGCAACTTACTAAATTCAATTTGTACATATAATCATAATAATAAATAGGAGAATCACTCAGAAAATATCTATCCAAGGAGTTCTCACAACAAGTGCTTAAGGACTTACCTTGTGTTGAGTATAACGGTTTCAATTCGGCTACTCGATGTCCTTGGCTTTGCCCTTGCTTGTTTCTCCTTCTTTAACTTCTCGGGCTTAATAGATAAATAAACTAGTTTAATCATCTTGCTATACATTTATAGTTCAATTACACATGCATATGTATATTTGTATATTCGGCAACCATCCTCACTTATTACCCATTTGGTCAACAATCTAAGCCAAGATAAGGCTTCAATATGGTTGCCTCTAACCGAATACATGCACACCAATCTACTTCCTTTGGCCGAATATGCATGTCTATGTGGAGGCAAATTTTACACCTTATACTACACAAAAAAAACAGCATACATTTTCCTAATTAACGATTACATATTGTAGTTCTATACACATCTCTCATTTATTTCATAACCAAACAACATCACAAGCAAATAGACACCTCAAAATAGTATACATGTCATACCAATTCATCATGTGCAAACATATATTCATGTAGGTGCAATGGCGAATTCTCAAGTGGCTTATATCCAAATATACACACATATCCAAAGCTTAAATCTTACTCACCATGCAACATGCATGAATCATATTTATGGATACAACATGGCGAATACCACAACACCATACCGTTTCAATTTGGTCATGGTTAAACAAAGAACTTAGTATCTCATTCAAAAATGCTAAAAGAAAATCTAAGAACCCTCAATCTACCATCACATGAATCATTATCAAGCTTGATATTTAGCATGCAATGGCATTAACACCATAACAACTTTGGCCAAATACCATTTCCATGGCATAACAAAGATTTGAGCCATGGCTAACATGCACATCAAGTTAGCAACCAAGACATGCATGAAACCCCTAACACAACCTCATACATACCTTAATCTTGATGCAAACTTAGCCAAATCTCCTTCTAGATCTCTTCCAAACCAAGCATGAAGCAAAAATCCTCCCCTTTTTCCTTAGTATTTTCGCCAAGAAGTGAAAATGGATGAGCAAAATTTTCTTTTCTTTCCTTAGGACATTCGCCAAGAGCAATTGTGAAAGATGAACACTTTTTTTTTCCTTTTTTTTCATACTCTTATTTTATTATTTCTAACATGCACCACTAGCAAAACATGTTTGAAACATGTTTTCTTTTGCCCATATTCATCACCATGGCCGCCACTATAGTCAAATTTGGGGAATTTGACATGCAAGGACAACATTTCCTAGTGTGCATCAATAGGCCACTTCCACATTTGCCTATCTCAATTCTAAATTTTCTCACACAAGTCCTTTCTAGTGAAATTCACCTTTATAACACTAAATCAATCATCAAAAAATGTCATACATGAATACTCACATATTATAGGCATCGAAATAAATTTTAAATTATTGTTATGCCTCGGTTTTGTGGTCCCGAAACCACATTCCGGCTAGGGTTTATTTTGGGCTGTCACAAATTTGACATGCAAATCCCTTATTTTTGCATGCATGATTAACTAGTCATCACACATTTCCCCATCATACTTTCAAAGTTTACTACTAGGTCCTTTCTAGTGAAATTCACCTTTATAACACTAAATCGAATCATCAAAAATGCCACACACAAATTAACACATATCATAGGCATCAAAATAAATTTTAAATTATTTTTATGCCTCGATTTTGTGGTCCCGAAACCACATCCCGACTAGGGTCAATTTTGGGCTGTCACACTTAATGTATTGAACAAATTCAATTGCTGATTTAACACAAGGTCTCAAAGTCTTAGACTTTTATCAAATCACCGGCATTTAGCCTGCTAGGTTTTAAACCCGAATTTATCACCGGCACGAAGCCTGCTAGACTTTAAGTCTGAACTCATTCACCGGTATTTTGCCTGCTAGGCTTGAAGCCCGATATCATTTCATCGGCATTATAGCCTGCTAGGCCCGAAGCCCAACATTATCTCACCGGCATTATAGCCTGCTAGGCCCGAAGCCCGATAATATTATTCACCAGCTTAAAGCTTGGTAGGCCGAGGCCCGAATATCACATTTCGATAAACAATTCACCTGTTCTTTCATACTTTCATAACTTATACTTCAATTAAGTATAACTGAAATACATATCTATGAACAAAGATTTTCATCCTTTCAACCACATAGGGTTTAATTTCCACATTGGAACACATATCTTAGTACATCATTTAATAGTATCAAAGTCGACTAGATATGCTAGTCACATACGGCTCATAACTTTAATTTAATATTCATTCAACACAAAGAACATATGTATATATATATATACAATCAAACATCTTCTTAATTATGATTATTCAACTCTTAAGCATATAACATGATCAAACACAAATACTTTATACCAAGATTATCATCTTACCAAATATCTTTAGCTTAATCATCAAGCATTCATATTTAAACCTAGATCATATCTTTATAAAATACCACAATTCAGATGCGCAGAGTAACATGTTTGCTTGAAACATTTCAATTCAACTCCATACCCAACAAGCATTACATTGAGACTAGTCATATATATATATATGTCATGATACATATCATTCTCTTTCTGTTTTCTTATAAACACATATCATTTATTTCATTATATCAACATTTCATATACCATAGTTTCCATGTATTCCACATATATTTATTTTCCTCCTCCTCCTCTCCATTCCACATCCTTAATGTATATAGCATTCTTGTAAGTACGATTTCACAATTTAAAAGATATGTTTGATGTGTATATATGAGAATTAAATTTAGTGGCTTTACAATCTCCACCCGCTCACCCTCAAAGTGTTATACAATGGAATTTACAAGATTTATGCTGGTTAAGTCGGCAAAAGATAAGCTAAAGAATTCTGTGATTGAATTAGTAATAATGTGGTCAGAGCTATGAATTGGTTAGAAAATAAAGAAAGTTCTAGAAGAGATATTAGATTTTCTCTGAAGATCATTTGGGATACACAACGATGCTATTAAATAAGAAGTGATTCACGGGTAATTAATTTCATCAGTTATGATATGTAACATCCTTAACCCATATCCGTCACCGGGCTACAAAGCATTATTGGAGTTTACAAATCAAACGGACAAAAATTTCAAATATTTCATATCATATCGATAAACACATTATATCCAAGTCAAATCATACATATTGTCCCTTATACGATCCCTTGAGGCCCAAAATACACATTAGAAACAAATCAGGACTAAATAAGAAACTCATAGAATTTTTCAGAAACACTAAAACTTTCAAAACTGCAAGGGTCACACAACTGTGTGGCCAGGTCGTGTGACTCACAGAATCAATTGGGCCTAGCCCATTCTCAAAATCAGTAACAGTGCATACAGTAACGGCCTGGGCCAAAGCCTTATTCAAAATGGTGGCATTTGGGCCTTAGCCCATATTAGTCTCAGTTGGGCTGAAGCCTACATCGCAATAATATCACAATAATATCATACATGCAATGCTGTGCAACCCACCCCAATAATCCAACCACTACACACCAACTCCGTCCCTCGGTACACATTATTTGGGGATATAAATATCGATCCACCCATCTGATACACATCAATGGTAGCTAGGTTGCGGTACTACCTTCATTGCAGCAAGCTGCTAATCAAATATTGGCCTTAATAGCCATCAGCGATGGTAATATAATCGGCACACAGCCTTCGGTTACAGAGTCATCAATAAGTATGTTAGGCACATAGCCACAGGTAAATATGTTTGGCACACAGCCATAATCAGGTTGGCACTGTAACAGTCTGGTTTTGACCCTAGTCGAAATAGTGGCTTCGGGACCACAAGTTTGAGTCTAAAAAATATTTTAATATTATTTTCTTTGTTTGTGATATGTGAATTTACATCTGTGAAAATTTCTGTGATTTAATTTGTCTGTTTCTGTGCTTAATTATAAAAAAAAAGATTAAATCGCGTAAAGTGTAAAAGTCGAGTGCTAGATGTTAAAGCAAGTATTTGGCTTGGCTTTTAAAATAAAAATCTTTGCATGTCAAATTTACCATTTGTTTTAATGATGGACAAAAATGGTCATGTAGTTGGTGAATTTAATGTTATATCATTAAGGGAAAAATGGTAAAAGGTGATTATAATGCTTATTATAATAAAATGAAAACAAAAAGGTGGCTTATTATCATCCATATTAGCCGAAAATCAGCAAATAAAGAAGGGTTTGAAGCTTTTGTACATTCGGCACTTTGGTAGCTAAATTGAGGTATGAAATTTGTTTGTTTTTTTTTATAATTTTTACGTTTCTGTGATCGTTGCTTCGTGTTCTTCAAAACCATGTCTGAATTTATGTTTCTGTTAAAGATTTCATGAAATTCCATTGTTGATATCATGAGTTTTGTGATGTTTTTGAATGAATTATGGAGGCTTCGTAGATGGTTCATAAGTTTTGTCTTTGAGTTTTTTATGAAACTGAGCTATTTGGGTTAAATTTTGAAAATGAGGTTTTGAAAGACTAAATTGTGAATTAAACATGTTGTTTGGGCTTATAAAAGCCATGAAAATTCGGCTAGCCCTTATTACAAACAAATTTTGTATATTTGTGATTTTATGAAAAATGGACTAAATTGTCAAAGTGTGAAAATGTAAGGGCTAAAATGAAAAGTGCCTTAAATATGTGTATATGGATTATATTGAATGAAATGAATGATTGAATGGTTAAATTTGTATTGTATTAGATCATGAACAAAGAAAATCGAACTTAGATTGGGGGAAATTCAAAATAGTTGAATAGTCGACTCGTTTTATCCGAAATCCTCCGAGGTAAGTCAAATTACAATTGCATGTTAATTGAATTATATTCTGCTCATATAAACTGTAATCTATATTGGATGGCCTTGAGTGTCGGATGAATATATTTGAAGTAAAGTAAGATAATATGTTAGTATTTGAAAAGCTCTGTATATTTCTAAGAAAAGTTGACATCTTTCTAAGACATCGTGTAAGACCTTGTGATGCGATCCGGCTCGGGATGATGAGTTGAATTCACTTAGTTGCCCGATCGTCATTCGAGAGAGTCATTCGTGCTTCGAGTTTTAGAATTAGAAGTGAATGAAAAGGGATGGGTTAGCGGAAGGTTTCAAGAAGGGTAAGTTTAGCAATAGGTTTGGTTAAGGGTAGCAAAGATGGATGAAGGATAGATGGTTCAGTTTGGGTTAACAAGAAAGAAAGTTAAGAGTTGGGAATGGGAAACGAACTCAACGTCAGGAATGATTCAACACTAAGAAGTGTCACCCCGATTCCTATATTGTTAAGGTGAAAAAATTATGGATAGATGGATAGGTGAACGCCACACCAAAATTGGTGATAAGTTCAAAACAAGACGATTAACGCCACTAGCACAAGCCAGATAAGTCTTTCGAAACTTGTACGAGATATGAGAGGAAGCAACCTCACAAGAACAAATGTTCATTAACAAATTTGGCAAAAGTCCCTTAACAATGAAATCAACAAACTATTTAAAGGCAAACATGTAGTAACCGAATGGACAAACTAGCTAGCTTAAAGGCGAAGCAAATTCGGTCATGAACTAGCTAGAATATTCTAGAATGAACACTTTAATTGTCTTGTCTTGATTCGGTTGATAGGAATGTGTTTGGACAGCTTCATGCATGAGCTTTAAGTCACTTGATGGATGTACACCTTTGGAAGCTCAACGGGTTGTCTAGGTTCGGCCAAGGTGTGCATGATACTTCCAAGAGGTGTCTCTTGGCCGAATAGGTGCTTAGGAAACACCAAGAGTCCTCCCACATGCATCGGCTGTACATGGAACTTGGTAGGAGGCTTGAACCTAGCCGTACATGCACTTGCATTAAATGTCCCTCATACATGCATGTGTGCCGTCCATGGGAGATGCATCTTCAATATTCATTAACCCTCCATGTTCATGAATGTATAGCTTCCAAACATTGAACCGATCCATGCATGTATCTTTCCATTCATTGTACTTTCCCGTTCATGCATTTATCATGAATGAACCTTCCACATTCGGCTAACCTACATGAATCAATTAACATAATTAAATAACACACAACTATTCATATAATTATAATTAAAATATTAACTAAACAACTTAATGACAATAACTAAATTTGGACAAATTAAATAAGAGTCAACTAATAAATTCGGCCAGCTCAAATAGTTAAAACACTTAGTGAGCTAAGTTGAGCTAGGGGTTTCGGCATGAGCTGTAGCAAACTTAATTTAAAACTAAAAGAAGACTTAGTTTATTGAGATGAAGAAGGAATGAGCTGAAATGAGCTAAATTCAAACTCAAACGACTGAATTGAGCTCAAGTGAGCTAAATTGAGCTCAAGTGAGCTGATGGGAGCTGAATGGCGCATGGGGAGCTGGAGAGGAGCTGAGATCGAATTGCAAAAGGGTGCATGGAGTCTTCAAGGCATTGTCCTTAGCTCCTCCAATGTCATGAACCTTATTGTCATCCCAAATGCGCAACACTAATGCGGATAAAGCATCTTGAATTTTCTTGGTTCGAGCTCGAGTCATGGGGCCTTTTGGAAGCTTGATTGATTCATGATTTGCATTCAAGGATGTCCCGCGCGTGCTCACATCATTCCCCCCGTCTTCAAAGCGACTTGTCCTCAAGTCGAACCGATTGTCTAAAGGACAATATTTTTTCTTGCTCGGTTTTCCTCGGCCGAATGGGACAAAGGATATCAAGCAAACCTAAAATTGATTCACCAATGGATAACTTAACACATCACCATCATAAATAAGTAGCAGAGGGTTAAGACAATAAAAACCAATAGATAACCTGAATGTTGAGCAAAAGACGAATCTTATCTTACCGAATTGACTTACCAATTTTGGCAATGACAAGTGGAAAGTATTTAAATTCGGATGGTACATGTAAAATTTAGCCCAAAGGTCATATGGAAAGAATTTTATTCATTCATAACATGGATACTTCACATTATCGCACAATTTTGATATGTCATCAATATGATCAATTGAATAAAATGAAAACGGGGAATGATTAATCATGCAATTTAGCAAACAAGAATGCATTCCTCATTTCAACCACAACATTCCAAATGGATCAAAACAAAGGACATATTCACTTGGCTTTTTGATTTGAACAATCTCACCTTGGCGTATTCGATTAAATGGACTTATAGTAGTAGGATGAACAATATGACCACCTTCCACAAAGGCATCATCAACAACACCGTTTTCTTCATATTTCAAACAAAACAAAGATATTGTTGACTTACCTTGATTAACTTGGAAGTTACATGATGTTAGTTCGATGTTACCTCGTTTCCGCAAAACAAACCTTCGCTCCTTAGCAAGGTAATGTAATCGATACTTTGAACTCGAATAAACCAGAAAAGGTGAAAAATCAAATAAGTAACTCGCGCTCTTCAAAATGAAATTACCACAAAGATGGAAGATGTCAAGGTCACCATGGATAATGTACTTAAAAGGACAAATTGAGATGCTATTCACAAGTTGATCGTATGAATCAATTCTGGGTTTAAAAACAAAATTTCCAGAATCAAAGGCTTGATTTTGACTTTGTAAACTAACCACAAGATTTATTTTCAGAAATGAAGATAAAATTCGCAATGGATGAAAAGGTACAACAAATTTATCTACATGGAAATTATGATGCTTACCTTCTCTTGGTAACAACTTAAAGTGGCTAGCTCCAGGCTTAAACACTCGATTTTGATCACTTATCCCAAAATACAGCAAGAATTTCAATTTCTCAAATAAATCAAAAAAGTAGATCAAAGAAGGTTTAGGCAGACGAACATGCAAACATTCATACTTCACAAAACTTAATCGAATAGGCAAATCAATACATGGAAACTTCGTACAAAAATTTAAAGATTTCTCTTGAATGACAAAATCAAACGGATTATTCATTGTATGTGAAAACCTTTGAACACATATGTTGAACAAAGAAGTTGTGTACATGTCTCCTTTCAAAAGTTCAAAATCATCATAGACCAATTGAATAGGCATGTTTAAGAAAAAAGGTTTAGCACATATATTCAAAGAGTTTAAGAATTCAAACACATCAAAATTTTTATGTGCAAAACTTTTATCACACACCGCCACGATTTGCATAGGCAAAACCAACTCAATAGAAAGGTTAAACATGTCACAAGACAAATTTTTCATGGTTCTTCTTGTGACAAGGTCATTAACATCAAAATTTAAACAGTAACTAACCAAATCAAAATTTTGAGACCTTTTAGAAATTGAACCATCAAAACCTTTATTAGCAGTTTTTAAGTCAAATGGCCGTGACTCAATAATCATAGAGTCCTTACCTCTCTTACCTTCGGACAAAAGTGGGCGGTTGTCTTTCTCATTCTTACCTTTCTTGTAGAACAAAAATCACCGCTCGTTAGGAAGGTATTGAAGCTAGAAGTGGTCACACGAATTTTCAAAAACCTGGGAAGAGAAATCGCAAGAAAAACTAATAAGTGGGTTAGTGGAAACAAACCTCGCTTGCTCACTAACATCTTTTCCACTCGAATCTTTTTCTTTGGAAACTCTCGTTTCTTTTACCTCAGTTTCTCTTTCCACTCTTTTATTTTGTTCAAACTCATTTTCTTTTTCAATGTCTTTTTCGGTTTTGTTTTCTTGTTCACTTTCTTTTCTTTGTTTTTCTTTCTTTTCTTTGTTTCTTCTCTCGATTTCATTCAAAATCCTCTAATTTTCTCTCATATTCTTTTCTTGCCTCTCTTTTCTTTTGATCTCTTTTTGCTTTTCGTCTTCTTCTTTTCTCACTTTCTTTTTACAAGAGGTTACAAAAGATTTAGGAGAAAATTCATTTTGTTCAATAGAAGAAAAATCATTTACATATGATTCATGAACAATCCTTCGTGAAGATCTTTCCGTGGCTATTTTCTTTGGAGCTCTTGAAGAGGTGTACCTTTCATCTTGCACGTCTTCTCGGAAGGATTCAAAATCAAAATCGGCTTCTCTTCGTCTTGAATTCCTTGATGAAAAAGAATCTCGATCGTAATCTCTTCTTGAGTAGTCGTTGGATGTGTATCTCCGTGATGCTCTCGAATCCACTTTTTGATTTGATGACATTTGTGCCTGTTGGTCTCTTTTCTCCACACGATCTAATCTCTCGTGCAATTTGTCAAACTTAGTTTTCACCATTCTTCGCATTTCTTGCACCAAATATTGATATTCTGATTCGGCAAATTCTTCGCGAGACATGATGTTATCGCTGAAAGGAAAATTGTTAAGTAAAATAGACACAAATTCCTCACTACAAAATCCTCACGAGTTCACTCGGAAAGAAAGAATGATGGCACTCACACTCGTGTTTTTGCCCGTTTTTGGCTTTTTCGCACTCTCGAATGTTCTCATGCACTCTAACCTTTTTCCACTCAAGCTTACTCTCGTAACCTCGTATTTTCTTTCTTTCGACTTGTCTTGGTGCTTTGGGGTCTATTTCAAGATGGTTACAAAGGTTAGAATGCCACGGTGTATGGGTAGGCTAAAAGAAAAATAGTCTTTGGTGTAGTGTGGCGTTTTGGGGGGGGGGAATTGATGGAAAGAAAGATTGAAGATCAGAACAAAATATAAAACCAAAAGAACAAATCTTGATCACACACTTTTTTTTTAATTTTGTATAAATATTTTTTTAATTTTGTATTTTTTTCTTTTTTTTAATACTTTACAATATCACTATTACAATAGCGAGAATGAAAATTACAACTGAATTTTTTTTTAATTCGAATTTTTTTTTACAACTACAAACCTATTTTGATCTTGATACGAATGTCGATGCCTCTCGATTAACAAGCTCTAATACCAAATGATGCGATCCGACTCCGGTTGATGAGTCGAACTCACTTAGTTGCCCGATCATCGTTCGAGAGAGTCATTCGTGCTTCGAGTTTTAGAATTAGAAATGAATGGAAAGGGATGGGTTAGCGGAAGGTTTCAAGAAGGGTAAGTTTAGCAATAGGTTCGGTTAAGGGTAGCAAAGATGGATGAAGGATAGATGGTTCGGTTTGGGTTAACAAGAAAGAAAGTTAAAAGTTGGGAATGGAAAACGAACTCAACGTCAGGAATGATTCAACACTAAGAAGTGTCACCCCGATTCCTATATTGTTAAGGTGAAAAAATTATGGATAGATGGATAGGTGAACGCCACACCAAAATTGGTGATAAGTTCAAAACAAGACGATTGACGCCACTAGCACAAGCCAAATAAGTCTTTCGAAACTTGTACGAGATATGAGAGGAAGCAACCTCACAAGAACAAATGTTCATTAACAAATTTGGCAAAAGTCCCTTAACAATGAAATCAACAAACTATTTAAAGGCAAACATGTAGTAACCGAATAGATAAACTAGCTAGCTTAAAGGCTAAGCAAATTCGGTCATGAACTAGCTAGAATATTCTAGAATGAACACTTTAATTGTCTTGTCTTGATTCGGTTGATAGGAATGTGTTTGGACAGCTTCATGCATGAGCTTTAAGTCACTTGATGGATGTACACCTTTGGAAGCTCAACGGGTTGTCTAGGTTCGGCCAAGGTGTGCATGATACTTCTAAGAGGTGTCTCTTGGCCGAGTAGGTGCTTAGGAAACACCAAGAGTCCTCCCACATGCATCGGCTGTACATGGAACTTGGTAGGAGGCTTGAACCTAGCCGTACATGCACTTGCATTAAATGTCCCTCATACATGCATGTGTGCCGTCCATGGGAGATACATCTTCAATATTCATTAACCCTCCATGTTCATGAATGTATAGCTTCCAAACATTGAACCGATCCATGCATGTATCTTCCCATTCATTGTACTTTCCCGTTCATGCATCTTGTTATGAATGAACCTTCCACATTCGACTAACCTACATAAATTAATTAACATAATTAAATAACACTCAACTATTCATATAATTATAATTAAAATATTAACTAAACAACTTAATGACAGTAACTAAATTTGGACAAATTAAATAAGAGTCAACTAATAAATTCGGCTAGTTCAAATAGTCAAAACACTTAGTGAGCTAAGTTGAGCTAGGGGTTTCGGCATAAGCTATAGCAAACTTAATTAAAAACTAAAATAAGACTTAGTTTATTGAGATGAAGAAGGAATAAGCTGAAACGAGATAAATTCGAACTCAAACGAGCTGAATTGAGCTCAAGTGAGCTGATGGGAGTGGAATGGCGCATGGGGAGTTGGAGAGGAGCTGAGATCGGATTGCAAAAGGGTGCACGGAGTCTTCAAGGCATTGTCCTTAGCCCCTCCAACGTCATGAACCTTGTTGTCATCCTAAATACGCAACACCAATGCGGATAAAGCATCTTGAATTTGCTTTGTTCGAGCTCGAGTCATGGGGCCTTTTGGAAGCTCGATTGATTCATGATTTGCATTCAAGGATGCCCCGGGCGTGCTTACATCACCTTCACTAGGACACAGGCCTCGATTGAGATTTACATATAAGACCATGTCTGGGACATCGGCATCGTATCTGATTTCGTGTAAGACCCTGTCTAGGACAGAGGCATCAATATTGAATTACATGCAAGAGCACGTCCGGGACATTGGCATTGTACTTGTTTATGAGCATCTATATCATTTCTGATCCGTCTGATGATAGCGTACGAAATCTAAGATTGAGTATATGAAATGTACAACCTATGCAGGTACGTTTGTATCGTACTAAATTTCTGAATATGAAAAACGCTGTCTCTGTGAAATATGTATGGAAATGAAGCATGACATATATGCAAACAAAGGAGCATGGTTAAGTTTATGAATTATTCTATGAAATGGTTATGAATCTATATGGGTGAATTGTATTTATATGCTTTGGTAGTTAAACCAATTGTATTTGGCTTACTAGGCTCTTTGTAGCTTACTCTGTGTGATTATTGTTTCTTTTTCAGTAATCATAGCTACTGAAGGCTCGGGGATAGTCAAGGATCGTCACCACACTATCGATCTCATTTTGGTACTTTTGAAAGTGTTAATTATTTTAAAGTATGGCATGTATAGGCTAGAAGGTCTATGTATATAAGTTTTGATGTGTATATATTATGCCATGGGAGTTGGCTAGCTAATGAAATGTTGTATATAGTTTTGGTTTTTGGTTGAAGGTGTCAAATGGTGTATGGTTGTAGTGTTTTATGAATTAATATGTTTTTGTTATAATGAAGCATGTTATGAGTATGGAATTGGTTGAAAATTTAAGTACAAATGTTGTCTATTATGGCTTGTAGGGATGACCTCTAAAAGCGGTGGCAAATTGGCTTAAATCAAGCCTGCTTGGTGCCACACGGTCAGGTGACATGGGCGTGTCATATGGCCGTAGGCTAAAGTCAGTAGCTAGCTAAGTATCACACGACCATAGCACAGAGGCATGCTTATTGGCTGTGGGTGAAAGCCAGTATGGTTACCCTGGTTTGGCATGGCTGGTTCACATGGGTATGTCTGATGACCGTGTGAGGCACACGGCCTGGATGTATGGGCGTGTGACCTCAATAGAATTGTAAAATTTTCTATGTTCTGAATTTTATGGATGTATTTGGTTTAGCTCTTACCGTTCTTAAACTGATGTTTTAGGTCTCATAGACCATATTTAGAGATGATTGCTTATGAAATGATGTTAAATAATACCTGTGATTCTGAATTGGTCCGAAATGTTCTGTCTATCTGGTAATGCCTCGTAACCCTAATCCGATGTCGGTTACGGGTTAGGGGTGTTACAGGCACAGAGCCGTATGTAGGTTGGCGCAAAGCCATAATCAGAATAATTGGCTTTAAGCCATCGATAACTGTATCATGTTAGGCACATAGCCATCAGCGATGGTAATATAGTCGGCACACAGCCTCGGGCAAATATGATCGACACAAAGTCATCAATAATCATATATTGGGCTTAAAGGCCACCGGCGGATCCACGGTAATAAAGTAACCATGCGATCCTTAATTGGTGGATCCACGGTCATCAAGCAACCATGCGATCCTCAATCGGTGGATCCACGGTCGTCAAGCAACCATGCGATCCTTAATTTCTTCCTCCTTTCATAATCCCCACCCATGTGCAACATAATATTATATGAATGCAGCAAATATACACACGACATACAAAATCATACAAATCACAATCACAACAGTCCAATCACAGTTAGACATTCTCAGTCAAAACATAGTCAAATCAATCAAATTATATTGTCAGTGAGTCATATACCCTAGAGGGGTAGAACGGTCTTTTTACCTATTAAGGGTATTTTAGTCATTTCACCCTACAAGAGTGTTTGGTAAATCTACAAACCAAAGGTATTTCGATAATTTTGCAAACCAATGGTATTTCTATAATTTTTTTGAAAGTTAAGGGTATTTTTGTAATTTTGTAAATTAGGGGTATTTCTTTAATTTTCCAAATTAGGGGTATTTTGGTAATTTTATAAATTAAGGGTATTTCGGTAATTTTACAAGTTAAGGGTATTTCAGTAATTTTATATGTCAAGGGTATTTCGGTAATTTTACAAATTAGGGGTATTTTGGTAATTTTGCTATTCGAGGGTATTTTGGTAATTTTGTAAACCAAGGGTATTTCAATAATTCTACCCTACAGGGGCATTTCAGTAATACTAGCCTACAGATATGAGATTCACATAGTCCAATCCAATATTTACTACACAATCATACAATTTATCCACTTGGGCCCATGGGCACATTGGGCCCACATGGCCCATCCCGACCCATCGTGGCCCAAAGCAACCTAAGCCCACGAGAGCACTCATGATGGCCTCAATCCTCACGTCAAAGCTCCCACACATGTGCTTGCATGCTTGTGTGGCTGCCATCGTCATGTGAACTGCATTTCAGCATTCCAGCATTTGTCGTTCTACAGCTAGAGTAGTGCGAAATACACACTTGTTTATGAGAATGCGCCGAAGTCCACGATCACTAACCTTGGCACATCCTGCATTGAGTCTTAATCACTTTTTCCCCCTACAACTCATCTGGCTCGCTCTATTTAAAGCCAGCTTCTTGCCAATTCTCATGTTAGCTTCCTGATGTGGGATTACTTTCAATCATTAATAAAATTCCTTATTTTCTTATGACCACTTCAACCATAGAGTTCCGGTCCAACTCCACCTCCTACATAGCTTAAATAGAAAAATAAATACTCCATTACGCATCCCAAGACTTGAACCTTAGACCTCACAGTTACACAACACGCCACCTTGCCACTCCACCACAGGCTCTTTTTGTGTCACAAAATATCCTCAATTAATTATAAGGTCTTTAGGCCAAAGTCCAAGTTCCTTTAAAAGAAAAAACAAAATAAATTGCAAGAGCCAGGACTTGAACCTAGGCTCCCTTGCAACATTAGTGACGCCACAACCACTAGACCACATGCTTCTTTGTGTCAGTTATTTAACACAATAATTTAAAAGGCCTTCATCCAAACACCCAGGGTTTTATTCACTTAAAACATAAATTTATGCAAAAGCCCAGGTTTGAACCCAATATTTCTCCAACACTTCTCAGAGCCATTAACCACCAAAGCAGACATTTAATTATGTTATTTCCTTGCACAATTAAATGATTATATACAATCTCCTTATGGACCCATACTCAAGGCCCAATACTTCTAGTCCCAAATTTGGGGCGTTACACCCCCGATTCAAATTCGATTTCTTTGGTTCTTAATCTTGAATCAAGCATAACAAAGGGCCGAACCTTCAAACATTTTATTTCCTATCTTTCTTACAATATTCGGCCATTAAAAGATGAATGCATGGCTTGTTTCTTTTTTTATGTTTTATTAAAACTTATATTAATTAACATATTACAAAATTAACCTTTATTAATTAATATAAAACCATTATGTAATAAGGTCACAACCGTCCATCACCTTTAACTATGCTTTAATTGCATTATAAATACTTCATATTATAAAGACAACAACAATTAGGCACTTCCACATTTAACCTTTAAATTTTCATTTTAAGCGATTAAGCCCTTTTTATTAAATCGACATTCAAATGGAAAAATTAAAACACGAAAATTTCAAAAATATAAATTCACACATAATAAACATAGAAAATAATTTTAAAATATTTTTCTGACTTGGATTCGTGGTCCCAAAACCATCGTTCTGAGTAGGGTTTAAATCGAGTTGTTACAACTCCCCCATTTAGGGATTTTCATCCCAGAAGCCTTACTGGTGAATAGGTTCAGATAATGTTCTTTCATTGCATCATCTGGCTCCCACGTTTCTTCCTCAACTCTGTGTTTATGCCACAGTACTTTCACTAACAGAATTTTCTTATTTCGTAATTCTTTAACCTCGCTAGCCAGAATGCTAATCGGCTCTTCTTCATATGTCATATCAAACTTAATCTCAATCTTTGATGGTTTAGTCACATGTGAGGGATCAGATCGATATCTATGAATCATTGAAACATGGAATACATTATGGATCTTTTCTAACTTAGGTGGCAACAACAGTCTATAAGCAACTGGCCCGATACGCTCTATAATCTCATACATCCCAATAAATCTCGGACTCAATTTGCCTTTACGTCTGAATTTGAGTATTTTCTTCTACGGTGAGACTTTCAAAAAGACTTTATCCCCGATCTGAAATTCTATATCTTTTCTTTTCAAGTCCGCATATGATTTTTGACGATCTGATGTTGTTTTTAAACTTTTATGGATCACTTTTATTTTTTATTCAGTCTCTCTAATCAAATCGACCTCGTGTATTTTGTTTTCACTAAGTGCGTTCCGATACAATGGTGTACGACATTAGCCTTTCCTGAATGATAATCAATCACAAGCTCGTAGTCTTTTAGAAACTCTAACCATCGTTGCTGTCTCAAATTCAGATCTTTCTAAGTCATTAAATATTTCAGACTTTTGTGATCAAAATAAACATAACATTTCTCACTGAACAGATAGTGACGCCATATCTTCAATGCAAACACAATAGTTGCCAATTCTAGGTCGTCTATTGTACAATTCTTTTCATGCGGCTTTAACTGTCTCGAGGCATAGGCTATGACTTTGCCTTCCTGCATTAAAACACAGCCCAAACCATTTAAAGATGCATCACTATAAATAACAAATTCTTTACCCGATTCTGGTTGAACTAGCATCGGAGCTTCGGTCAAAAGGGCTTTCAACTGATCAAAACATTTCTGGAACTTTTTTAACCACTCAAACTTAACATCTTTCTGTAATAACTTTGTCATTGTGGTTGCAATCATAGAGAAACCTTTCACAAACCGTCTATAGTAACCAACAAGTCCCACAAAACTTCGAACTTTAGAAACATTTCTCGGAGGTTTCCAATCAAGTATAGCTGAGATTTTACTCAGATCAACCCAAGTACCCTATGCTGATACAACATGTCCCAGAAAAATGACTTTGCGTAGTCAGAACTCACATTTACTAAACTTCACATATAGTTGTTTATCTAGCAAAGTCTATAACATAAGTCTCAAATGTTCAGCATGTTTGGATTCATCACGGGAATAGATCAAAATGTCACCTATGAACACAACCACAAACCGATCTAAATACTGCTTGAAGATCTAGTTCATCAAATCCATGAAAATAGCATGTGCATTAGTAAGTCCGAAAGGCATAACCCAAAACTCATAGTGTCCGTACCTCGTTCGGAAAGTAGTCTTTGGCACATTAGAGTCTTTAACTCACAACTGATATTAGCCTAATCTCAAATCTATCTTTGAAACACTGTAGCGCCTTCTAGTTGATCAAATAGGTCGTCAATCCATGGCAACGAATACTTATTCTTTTTAGTCACCTTATTGAGCTGTTCATAATCAATGCACATTCTCATAGTTCTGTCTTTCTTTTTCACAAATAAAACTGGTGCACCCCAGGGAGAGAAACACTATTGCGCAAACCTCAATAGTCAACTCTTGCAATTGAACTTTTAATTCTTTTAATTCAATAGGTGCCATTCTGTATGGAGCTATAGAAATCGGAGTCGTCCTTGGCACTAACTTAATACCAAATTCTACTTCTCGGATAGGTGGCAAACCTGGTAACTCTTTAGGAAACACATCCAGATACTCATACACAACTGTACTGATTCAATCTTTCTTTTGGTCACTTTACTATCAAGCACATGTGCAAAGTAAGCTTCACAACTTTTTCTCACATATTTCTGAGCTAACATCGAAAATATCACTCCTGGTAAACCATTCAGATCATTAGACTCAATCGATTAATCTCATCATTTTGGCATCTTAAATCAATAGTCTTTCATTTACAATTTACAATAGCATTGTGCAAAGTCTACCAATCCATACTCAGAATTATGTCGAACTCGTAGAATGATAACAACATCAAATCAATTGGAAGACATGAATCTTGAACCATTAACGAACAATTCTTACACATTTTATCAACCAGAATACATCGGCCCAAGAGGTTCGATATTCTAATTACAAACTCAGCAGACTTTACAGGCAAAGTCTTACTGGATACTAAGGTCTCACATACATAAGAATGAGTCGAACTAGGATCAATCAATGCAATTACACTAGTATCATAGAGACTGAATGTACCAGTAATAACATCAAGGGATGAAGCCTCCTCACGTGCGGGAATGGATCGAACTACTATGTCTTTAGTTCCTCTCTGGCTACTACTTACATTTCTCGCATTTCTAGAAGACCTACCCTTAGCTGAAATGTTACTCGATCTCAGGTTTTGCACAATCTCTCGCTCAACCAACTTGGGACAATCTCGGATAAAGTGATCTAAGGATCCACATTTGAAACAAGCTTGATTATTCAATCTACAAATACCCAAATGTCTCTTACCACAACGTTTGCACCCAGGTCAATCAGATCTGACATTTTCAACACTATCAATCGAAGTAGTAGAAGCTCTGAAGTTCGAATATGATCTAGCACGATCTCTACTAGAGTGTCCCACTTAGCCTTTGAATGGTTATAATCATTTCATAATTTCTTTGATGCAGATTGAAATAATTTACCCGATGATCTCACACGGGAATCTTTGGCTTCAAAATCAATTTTTCTTTTCTTTTCTTTTCATATAACTTGAGAAGTTACAGGAACTTGAGGGGGTGGAGGTTGTTGAGCAGCTGGATTCGTTCTAACGAACTCCTTGAACCACTTATTCATTAACTGGAAGAAGGTTTTCTTAGGCTCTCCCTCTATACTACTCAAAATCGGCCTAGAATCAGCTGGCGCTGCCCTCTGAGCAGGAGCAAGTGCATTATCTTTTACGTCATCCTTATAGCTCGATCGGGATTCATTTACTATATGAAAACACATTTTCTAATGTCAAAAGTTATCAGACTATCGTAATATATAATATGGAATGTATAGCTAGACTCACATGCGCTACGTTAGTCCTAGAATTGACTAAATCATAGCTCTAATGCAAATCAAATATAACACCCCTAACCCATATCCATCGCAGGAATAGGGTTACGAGGCATGACCGATCATAATACAGACTCAGAACAGACTTTCATTACAAAGTTAATCATCTAGTAAAATTTCAAGCCAAACTAACATGCTTGGATTCTACCATTCATATAATTTTTTTTAATATTAACTATTCAATCAATACAACCAAATAATCATAGAAATCAAATGCTTAACTCATAACCCAATATATTTCTTTTCATATACAAAACATATATGCAAACTTAATATTTAAGGCAATTGAATGATTTAAATATAGAATATCTTATCAACTTACAAATTTTATGCACCTACTTTAAAACATATAAACATATATCATTTAATTTTATATAAATAACATATATCATTATGTCTATTTCATTTATCAAATATTACCATACCTTTATAACAATTATTACCTAACCACAACAATTGCATAACATTTATATATATAAAATATTATAATATTTTATCAACTTAATCAATTAAACTACTCAAATAAACTAACCCAAACATCCAAGTAATAGACCCTTTAAAACCAACACAAAATTGCATTCATTAATCAAATTTTTATAGCCAAACATAAGCTAAAAATATTAAATACCACAATTATAATACGAACATACAAGTAAACACATAATGACCTACTTTAAACATATTTGTCGAACCAAATATATAGCATATTAATAAGTCTAGATAATATACAACTTGACTCTATTTGGCCAATTCACTACATTATCAACCATGACTTATGCACATATATATATATACACACATTGCCATTACAACTGAATTAAAACAACTAATACCTATTCGAATATATATATTTCATTATCGTTTCACACCAAAACTAAGCCGAATTAGTAAACCATTCTCATAGACATAACATACCATATATTGTATATATCAAAACAAACCCCAACCACATTTAAACATAGCCGAATATTCTTTAGTACCAATTCACATAATAACACTTTAACAAAACATATCAACCGAATTCACATATACTTTTATCCATACATAAATTATAGCCGAATCAACCACATACACATAAAAAAGTCATCAGTCATTTCCAAAGCATATAACACATATAAACTTGACTAAAGTTTCATATACTCACATAACATATTAGCCATTTTTGCATGACTTAATATATACATACTTCAGACTTGATCATAAACAACCTAGCTTATACATGCCATAGATTCAAATTTGAACTTATAAAATACCAAACATAGTCGATAGTATGATGGACTTTGTTGACAATCCCTGTGCTCGTAACTAATCTCCAAAATCTATAAAACAGAGGCAGACATACACACTCACAGTAAGCTATCATAGATTAGTAAGTCATAAGCAAATAAACAACTCAATAAAATATCCAACTCATTTAAACTAAACCAAATTATAACATTATTATCACATTTAATCTCAAACTTACAATTTCATGTTTAACATATACTTTCATATATAAACATTACCACGGCGAATGTTTATATATAAATATAAAAAACAATTCAATTTCCAAAGCCAAAAATTATCATTATATAACCAAGTATACTTACACTCATATACATAAACTCATGAATCTAAATATAACATCATATACATACATATAGCATATGGCCGAATATACTATACAAATGTTCATATGTTTACATTAGTAACTTGTTTACTTTGTAATTCATATCAAATAGCCAACTTACCTTATTTTCAAATAGTAATCAACTAACTCGTACCTAGTCAGTTAGCTCGTTTTACACATTCGATCACAACTTATCATTACTCGTTGAACTATTCGAAATTGAATAGGATACTCGGATAATCACACATATCGTACAATACCAACGTCCTAAACCTGGTCTTACATGTAATTACATATCGATCCCACTGTCCCAGATAGGGTCTTACTCGCACACATAAATCGAAATTACATATCGATGCCAACGTATTAAACGTGGTCTTACTCCCACACATATATCGAAATCACATATCGATGCCAACGTATTAAACGTGGTCTTACTCGTACACATATATCGATGCCATGGTCTTACTTGAACATCACATATCGGGATCCTATGTCATGACATATGTTTCCTAGCTATTCCTAAGGTTCATACGGGGCTTTCAGATGTCATAACTCGGTCGAAACGAATTTGTAAATATAGCTCCCTAACATATACACATTCGGCTAACAACATGTATACTTCACATAATTCATTTCAGCATAATAAACTTGTATTTATTTAAAATAAACAACATCTATTTGCTTATAAACTTACCTCGAACAATGAAAATCAGAACGGGACGACTAATCGACAACTTTTATTTCCCCCAATCCAAATTCGATTTCTTTGGTTCTTGATCTTGAATCAAGTTTAACAAAGGGCCGAACCTAAATTTTTATTTCTTTTCTTTCTTACAATATTCGGCCATTAAAAGATGAATGCATGGCTTGTTTCTTATTTTATGTTTTATTATACCTTATATTATTTAACATATTACAAAATTAACCTTTATTAATTAATATAAAACCAATATGTAATGAGGTCACAATTGTCCATCACCTTTAATTATGTTTTAATTGCATTATAAATACATCATATTATAAAGACAACTACAATTAGGCACTTCCACATTTAACCTTCAAATTTTCATTTTACACGATTAAGCCCTTTTTATTAAATCGACACTTAAATGGCAAAATCAAAACATGAAAATTTCACAGATATAAATTCACACGTAAAAAACATAGAAAATAATTTTAAAATATTTGTCTGACTCGGAGTCGTAGTCCCGAAATGACTATTCTGAATAAGGTCTAAATCGGGCTGTTACATATACAACTCCGCAAATTTATCAAGTGAATAATCCATATGTACCAGAATGAAATGAGCTGATTTCGTCAATCTGTCAACAAAAAACTAGATCGTATTTTTCTTTTTCAGTGATAAGGGCAAACCCTATACAAAATCCATTGTTACTCTATCCCACTTCCACTCAGGAATTATAATAGGCTGTAATAAACTTGATGGCACTTGATGCTCAGCCTTGACTTGCTGACAAATCAATCATTTCGAAACAAATTCTGAGATATCTTGTTTCATACCATGCCAACAATAAAACTGTTTTAAATCGTTATACATTTTCATGCTTCCCAGATGTACTGATAAACAACTACTATGTGCTTCGTTTAGAATCTTCCTAATGAGCTCAGAATTTCTCAATACGCATATTCTATCACAAAACATCAAATAGTCATCAAGCCCTATTTGAAACTCTGAATCAAGACTTGACTTACACAGAGCTAGTTTTGCTTGCAACTCATTATCAAACTTTTGAGCTTCATAAATCTGTTGTAGAAATAAATGCCTCGCTTTCAATTCGACTACTAACAAACTGTCTTCAGACAAAGCTAAGTGTGTGTTCAAAGCTCGTAAAGCAAATATGGACTTTCGACTCAAAGCATCAGCAACTACATTCGCCCACCCTAGATAATAATCAATCACTAATTCATAATCTTTTAGAAACTCTAACCATCTCCGCTGTCTCAAATTCAACTCTTTTTGATTCATTAGATATTTCAAACTTTTTTGGTTGGTATAAATATGGCATTTCTCACCAAACACTTAATGACGCCAAATTTTCAATGTGAACAGTATCGCAGCTCACTCTAGATCGTGTGTTGGATAATTATTTTCATGCGGCTTCAACTGTCTCGAGGCATAAGCTACAATTTTGCCTTCCTGCACCAAAACGCAACCTAGGCCATTTAATGATACATCACTGAAAACTACGAATTATTTACCCGACTTAGGTTGAACTAACACTAGTGCATCTATCAATAATGCTTTCAATAGTTCAAAGCTCTGTTGACACTTTTCTGACCACTCAAATTTAACATTTTTTTGAAGTAATCGCGTTATCAGAGTCACAATCATCGAGAAACTTTTTACAAATCATCTAGAATAGTCGGCTAGTCCTAGAAAACTACGAACTTCAGATACATTTCTTGGAGGCTTCCAATCTATAACCCAGAAATTTTGCAGGGGTAAACTCGAATACCCTTGGCTGAAACTATATGTCCCAAAAAACTGACCTCTCTTAGCCAAAACTCACATTTGCTGAACTTTGCAAACAACTATTTATCTCTCAAAGTTTGTAACACGATTCTCAAATGTTCGGTATGGTCCGGTTTGTCTTGAGAGTAAATCAAAATTTCATCAATAAACACAACTACGAATTAGTCTAAATACGACTTGAAGATCCAGTTCATCAAGTCTATAAAAACAGCAAGTGCATTTGTTAGTCTAAAAGGCATAACAAGAAATTCGTAGTGTCCATACCTTGTTCTGAATGCAATCTTTAGCACATTTGAGTCTTTAACTCGCAACTGGTAATAACCCAATCTCAAATTAAATTTTGAAAACATGGTTTCCCCTTTTAACTGATCAAACAAATCATCTATTCGAGGAAAAGGGTATTTATTCTTGATTGTCACTTTATTGAGCCGTCGATTGTCTATACACATCATCATCGTGCTGTCTTTCTTTTTCACAAATAACACCGGTGCACCCTAAGGAGAAAAACTTATCTGGAAAAACCTCTATCTGTCAATTCTTGCAACTGAGCTTTCAATTCTTTTAACTCTGCCGGTGCCATTTTGTACGAAGCTATAGATATCGACATTGTACACGGTACTAATTCAATACCAAACTCAACCTCTTTGATAGGTGGTAAACCTAGTAATTCTTCAGGAAATACATCTGGATACTAACACACAACTGGTACTGATTCAATCTCTGTTTCTGTCACTTTCTTATCAAGTACATAGGCTAGATAAGCTTCACACCCTTTTCTTACAAATCTCTGTGCTAACATAAACGAGATCACAACTGGCAAACTATTCATATCATCAGATTCAATTCTAATAGTTTCATTGTTATGACATTTCAGTTTAATTATCTTTCGTCTACAATCCACTATAGCATTATGCATAGCCAACCAATCCATACCCAAAATCACATCAAATTTATCGAATGGAAACAACATCAGATTAGCCATAAAATAGAAATACCAATGCATTAATGGACAATTCTCACAGAATTTGTCAACCAAAACACATTTGCCTAAGAAGTTTGATACTCTAATAACAAATTCAATAGACTGTACAGAGAAAGTCTTACTAGATACTAAATTTATACATATATAAGAATGAGTTGATCCCAGATCTATCAATGCAATCACATTAGTATCATAGAGAGTGAAAGTACCGGTGATAACATCTGGAGATGACGTTTCTTCACGAGTGCGAATCACGTAGGCTCTAACAGGTTGTGACAGCCATAATTTGACCCTAGTCGAAAAGTGGTTTTGGGACCACAAAATCGAGTCATAAAAATAATTAGATGTTATATTCTGTGCTTATTTGCATGTGGGAAAATTTCATGCTTTGATTTTTGTCATTTGTGAGTGAAATTATTAAATAGGACTTGTGTGAAAATTTTTGAAAATGTGATAGGTTAATTTTGTAGTGGCTAAATAATTTATGGTGTAAAATAGGTGGATTTGCATGTCAAATTTCCCACTTTAATGAGTAGTGGCCGGCCATAGTGATGGTGATAAATAAAATATGCTTTTTAAATTAGCATTATTAAATTTGATGGCTTTATTATCATAAAATAAAGATAAATAAATTAAAAAAAATGAGGTAAAGGAAAAGGCTTGTTCATCTTTGTTCTTCATAGCCGAAACTAGGAGAGGAAAAAGAAACTCGAGCTACATTCGGTCACTTTTGAGTTGGAATTAAGGTAAGAAATTCATGTTAGTTTTTGAAATTTTAGCATAGTTTAAGCTAGATACTAAGTCCCTTACTTAGCCCATGTCAAAATTTTGAATTTGGTGGTGATATAAGTATTCGGCTATGGAAGATGTTAAAGAGAATGGTTGTTGTCTTTTTGTTTTAATGAATAATTGTGAATTGGTGATGTTTGAACTAGTTTAATGTTCATATAGGTGGTTTGAATGATAGAAAAATCGGCTTGTGTATTTGTGAAATTGCCGAATGTGAACTTGGATAATATTGAGTAATGTTTGTGTTTTAAAATGATGGAATGGAGTGGATGCTTTGGATGAGTTATGCTCAATTATAAGTTGAATTTAAAGCTTGATAATTTGATCTTAATAATTCCGGTTAAATTTGCTCTTAATATTTCCGGAAAAATTTGCTC
The DNA here is from genome assembly GCF_025698485.1 of Gossypium arboreum. NCBI lineage: Eukaryota > Viridiplantae > Streptophyta > Magnoliopsida > Malvales > Malvaceae > Gossypium > Gossypium arboreum. The sequence goes on along the minus strand of NC_069079.1, from coordinate 78,377,710 downwards.
TTAATAGTTCCGGTTAAATTTTGCTCTTAATATTTCTGGTTAAATTTGCCCTTATTATTTTTGAATAAGTTACTTAGTTAAAGAAAATTTTAAAGTGCTTGTTAATTGATATTAGGTTAATGATGTGTGTATAAATTAATATAAACTTTGTATATGTACTAAAGGTTGTAGATGAATTCGGCCTTGGGAGAAATTTTGGTATAAAATGCTTGAATGTTAACAGGTTATTACTTTAATGACCGAATGTGTCAATGGCTAATGCATGGACTAGTTGATCAATATGTGTTAAAAAGGGAAACGTAAATAAATACCTATTTGATAAGCTATATATATATTCGGCAATATGGTAAAGATATATATATAAGAAAATATGATAAGCCTTATGAGTTTTGTGTTTGTGTATGTGAGCTAAGTATACAATGAATATTCGACTATAAGCTAGCTTGATGGGACCTTAATAAATTAAATTTTTTTTGAATTAGCTCAAGAGCATAGAGAACCAAGGTTGGACAGGGGAAAGGAGAAAGTAGTTGAATAGCCGATCCGAGACTGTTCGAAAATATTCGAGGTAAGTTTTAAGTAGTTAAATATAAATAATATTCGATAATGACATGAAAGATTATGAGAATTAAGTATTACTTGTCATATATGTATATGGCCAAATGGCAATTGTAATGGAAGTAAAATGTGATATGCTTTTATGATCAAATGATAATGTTAGATAAATATGAGTAAGATGTTATGTGTAAACTATCAAATGATAAATGTGAGTGATAAAATAATATAAAAAGTGAATAAAATGTAGGATGATATACTCGACTGATACTTGTACCTAATTTGGTGCGATTGTGTTATATGAAACTTGTTGAATTGAATATCGTACAGTACTATTCGGGCCTTTGAGCCTAGTAGGCTATAATGCCGGTGATATACTATTCGGGCCTTTGAGCCTAGCAGGCTATAATGCCGGTGATATACTATTCGGGCCTTTGAGCCTAGTAGGCTGTAATGCCGGTGATATACTATTTGGGCCTTTGAGCCTAGCAGGCTATAATGTCGGTGATATACTATTCGAGCCTTTGAGCCTAGCAGGCTATAATGCCGGTGAGATACTATTCGGGCTTTCGAGCCTAGCAGGCGAAATGTCGGTGAATGAATTCTGGTTTAAAACCTAGCAGGTTGAAAGCCGATGATTTGATAAAAGTCTAAAATTAAGATACCTCGTGTTAGAATGACAAATGAATATGTTCAATACGATAAGTTGGCCAGGTACGTATATGTACTTATATGTGAGTATGATTTGAATTGAATCATAAGTGTATAATGTGATACATATATGAATAAATTTTATATCTATATTTATAATCATGATATATTCAGTCAAGGTGTGAAAGTATGCAAAAATATTTGTTTTATTTATGCCATATGAATTCAGATTAAGTGAAATTAGAATGTTAATTGTGCATTATGTGCTTGTGTATATTCGGCCAAATGGTAATATATCTAGAAAATGACCTCTTGAGAAATTGAATAAGTGATGTATAATTGAGTTTATTTGTTGCATTGCTTAAAACTTACTAAGCTTATGAAAGCTTACTCCATTTGTTATGTTTCTCTGTTTTATAGATTGTTGATTTCAGTCACCTGCTCGGGGAGGCGATTGTCAGCAACTCATCACACTATCTGTCATTTTGGTACTACTATGTTTTGGGAGCTAGAATCACATGTATAGAATAGATTTAAGTGAATGATATTTTGTAATGTTGTTGTATATAGGCCATGCGAATATTGCATCTTTTGAATGTTTGTATAAAGTTTTTGAATGCATATACATTTTAATGTCCTTATATTAATGTGATTGTTCAAATATGGTATTTTGGGTTGGTAACACTTCATAACCCATTCCGGCGACGGATACGGGTTATAGGGGTGTTACATAGGTGCTCTAGCATCGGATCTCACAGTAGTATCTCGAGTTGCACCTGTACCACCACTCACGTTTCCAATATTACGGAATGATCTTCCTCTCATAGCAGGGTTGCTCCATCTTACATTTTAAGACTTATCTTTTTCATCTAGCTCAGGACAATCCCGAATGAAAAGTTCATGTGAGCCACATCTAAAAAAGGATTTATCATTAATCTACACTCTCCAAAATGTTGCTTTCCACATCGTCCACATGCAAGTTTATTTTATCTAACATTATCTATACTTGCCACTGACACAATTGGAGTTTTTGAACTTGTAATTTGCTTCCCACGATCTCTATTAGAGTATTCCACTGGTGTATTTGATCGACTAAATAAATCTTGAGATTTCTTTCATGAAGAGTAATACAACTTACTCATTGATCTTTTTCTTGAGTCTCTAGCTTCTAAATCGGCTTTTCTCTTCTCTTTGCTAAGATCATCGACTTTACAAGCCCTTTTAACCAGAACTACATTTTCTTTCAACTTTATAATTTCAACTAATAGTTTTATATCTTCATTTAACCCATCAACAAACCGTTTACACATAATATCCTTAGTAGATACATACTCTCGAGCATACTTGCTCAACTGTACGAACTCTCTTTTATACTCGGTGACAGTCATGCAGTGTAACACCCTAAATTTTTAGTAACTTAATTGCGTGTTATGTTGCATGTTGGCTTACTTGTTGTGATGGCTAAGGGTCCCGAGTAGTGTGAGAAGACCTGGGTTCAAACCTAGGCTTTAGCAAATTTTTGTCTTCATGTTGAATAAACCCTTGCAGGTTGATAATGGACTGTTAAATTAAAATGAGTGAAACATGGCAATGTATCTCCTGTTAGCTTATTGGTAAGTGGGGTGTGGATGTGCCTAGGGGTATTGAGTTCAAGCTACCCTATACGCAAGGAAGTAATATTTTGCTGCTCTCGCAAGGTTGGTAGTTAGGGTTGACCGAAACTCTATGGCTTGGGACGGTTGAGGAGTTTGAAAAGTGTAGGGGAGTGTTTAGTCGAAAGTTAGGAGATGAAGGGGGAGTTTGAATGATAATTAGTTTGAGGGTGTGGGGAGAGGTTTTAGGAGGAAACCAATGAGTGATGGGTTAGAGGAAGTGTTAGTGTTGTTGGTGGACTCTCGGTACTGAAGAGAATTCGGCTTTGAGCTTGGGAAACTCCTTCTTTTTTTCAATTTCGGCTTTTGGAAACTTCCCTAGTGCAACGATTTTTGTCCATCATTCCTTTTTTCTCTTTTGGTAACTTACCCTTTTGGTCAAATATCTTTGGTCCCTTTTCTCTCAATTTTGCTTCGATTTTGAGCTTTGCTTGGGGAACCGATTCTTTCCTTCTTCGCTCTCTTGCTCTTGTGAACTTGTCTTGATTAATTGCTCTTTGCTTCTACTTTGGATAAACCCTATCAAGGCGTAGATACCGTTATTCTCTTCTTCTCATCTTCTCATATTCTCTTTTCTGTGCTTGACTGTTTCTTGCTGTGGGACTGTTGAAATCCCCTTGTGTACTGGTAAGTGTTCCCTAACCGAACCTTATTCAGTTTTTCTCTTAAAGGTTCAGCTTATGTACCTCTTAGGTTGAACGGTTGCTTTTTCTCTTTTTATCATGGGGAGATATCCTTCTTAACACTTCACCTTTTGTATGAGGTTGTTAGGGATTCAATCTTTTAAAACAAGGTGTGGAGCCGATCACTTTTCCTTTACAAGCGATAACTCCTTTGTTGGTAAGTGTTAAGTTCTGAATGTGTTTGTGTGAGATTACAGATTCTCACGTATCGGTTAACTGTTCTACTGAAGGGCTAAGTGTTGGGAAGAATACGTGGTTTGGAACAAGGAGGGGCTACGATTGTTGATTGGTAAGTGGTGATGATTTGGTTAAAATATTTCTATTCAATGGCAGTATGGTTTTGTATTAACAAGGGTGTTAGACTAATGAGAGGTTGTGGTTGATCATAGGTTCTCGATCTCAGAGGCACTTCGGCTACAACTCTATAACAGGTGTGTAATCACACTGCTTAAATCATTAAACGGTAAAAGCTGGACAATTGTTACCACTGATGCCACGCGGGCGTGCGTGCACCCGTTTGGTCATCTAAACGCATAAGCGTGAGCATGCGATTGTAGAGACCACCGCGAGTGATGTCGTGGGCATAGTTCAGTTTGGGCTACGTTGGGTTGAAATGGGCTCGTGGGGCCCACACAGGTACACCAGATGGATGGATGAAGTTTCATGGGCCGACGGTCTAGTTTACATGGCCATGTCCATTATTTGGGCTTACTGGGCCACACGAACGTGTGGGCCCACATGGGCCATATTTTGGGCTTGGGCCTGTTTTTGTGTTAAACTGTTAAGGTTGCACAGGTTGCACGAGATGACTGTGGACTTACTGTTGGGTCAGTATGTACACCTAGACTCTAATTTATGTTATGACTGTTGTACCCGTATGAGGTAAATGACGAAAACAACCCTATATGATATGTGAACGTTTGAGAATGCCATCTTTATTGTATGTACATTTATATTATGTTGCATTGCATGTGGTGGGATATATGATATTGGAGGAAGTGTACTGAAAGGCTATAAGCCTATTATTGGTAGCTCTGCTGCAATTACTGTTAGTGCCACAACCGGTACTAAATTTTAGAGTGTAGGGATGGGTGGGTTGATTTTATCCCCACATAGAGTGTAAGGCTGGTCGGAGTGGAGTGTAGAGGATGGATGGGTAAGATCTTTGTATGCATTTCAGATACTGTACTAAAATGGGCTAAGGCCCACACTGATACTGTTACTGTATTGGGTAAGGCCCACACTGATATTGCGACTGGAATGGACTTAGGCCTAGACTATTCAACACTGTATGTTTGACTGTTTGAAAAATATGGATTACACACTGAGTTTTAATAAACTCACTTTTTCTACCTATCTGTGCAGGTAACCCTTACGCTGGTCGGTGCTGCGAGGGACTTGGAGATGGCCACACCACTGATTATGTTTTCATTTTACATTTAGTGAAAGTAGCTTATATGGGTAAATTTTATGTAATAAGACCATTTTAAAGTTCAATTTATTTAGAGATTTATTTAAATTGACTTATAACTGCTAGCAGTAGGACTTGAGTTTTTAAAGGTAAATGGTTTTCAACTGTTATGCCACGTAACTGGTTTCAAAAGCTTCCGTAACGAACAATGTTTTAAAGCGTAATAACGTCTTTGTACGAGGCATGTTTTGCTTAAGGAACCTAGAAATTAACAAATAAATTAAATAAGATAGCTTTTCATAAAGATCACAAGCAAGGTTTTAACACAAGCGAACTTTTCCAATAGAACTACGTTTTTTTCAAACTCACTCCAACGTAACATCACAGATGCCGCCATTGTAACACCCCTAACCCGAATCCGATTGCCGAATTAAAGCTAAGAGGTATTACCAAACTAAACATTTAATAATCTCATTCACATTGTAAATAAACATAAACAGAGATCAAGCTGAAATACATACTGATATTTAAGTTATACGCCATTTTCGTATGGCCAGGATATTTACAATTTCAAAACATCATTATCATCAGCCTAACCTAGACATGCCATATCGAGTCCAAAATATAACTACATCCAAAAAGATCGATAGTGTGATTAACTGATGACGATCCCCGAGTCGGTGGCCAGAATCAACAATCTATAAAACAGAGAAATAAAGAACAGAGTAAGCTTTCAAAGCTTAGTAAGTTTTAAGCAATACAAACAATTAAAACTTGTCATTTAAATCGAGCATTTAGTATCACAAAACTAATATTCTAATTAGTTATCACTTGGCCGAATATACACAAGTACACCAATTAAAAAGCCTATTGGCCGAATATATATGTATATAAATATATGAATACACAAAGAAATTTCAGCACATACTTTACTCTACTTTATAGCTCATACAATTAATTTAAGTCACATACTTTCATAGAATGACAGACATCGACCGAATAGGTCATGCTCTTATTCGTAGATACAGTAATCTTTCACACACATATATCGTTCTTTGATACTAATAATTCACCTTAAAAAATCAATTCACATGCGAGTACATAATACGTACCTGACTATCATAATGTATCATACATAATCAATAGTAGTTTACCTCAAACTTCAAATTCATAATCTTACTTGAATCACCGGCATTAAGCCTGCTAGGTTTAAATCCCGAATCCAGTCACCAGCACAAAACCTACGGGACTTTAAGCTCGAATATAATACCAGCACTAAGCCTGCGGGATTTAACCCTAATATAATACCAGCATGAAGCCTGCGGGATTTAACCCGGATATAATACCAGCACGAAGCCTATGGGATTTAACCCGGATATAATACCAGCACAAAGCCTGCGGATCTTTAAGCCCGGATACACATCAAATATCATGCATATTTAATCATATATTAACACATCTCATTCAACATATCACATTAGTAGTCATTTGCTACATTCGGATACAAGCTCCATATGAACATCATCATTTACATTTCGGTTCAAAAGTCATACATAAATATCACATTCTATTTCACCATTCAAGCTTAACCCATAGTGACCATTCAACTATATGTCATATACATAAATTATTTATCACACAACTTAATTCAAGTAGAACCAAAAGGTCACAATTCATCTAATATATACATATCAAGGCATCATCAATTATATACTAAAGGTGACTACTTAAAACTTACCTCGGATATACTTGAACGGTTGCGGAAAGGCTACTCAATTACTTTCCCCTTTCCCCTATCCAACTTCGACCCTCTTTGCTCTTGAGCTTAATAAAACAAATAGATTTGTTTAATTACTTAACTTTATTTCTTAATAGTCACATTTGACAATCATATATAACTTCAATATGTATTATATTTTATAAAATAGGCCATGACTCGATTTCATGCTTATTTAATCTATATCTAATTCGTACATACAAGCAAAGATTCACATAACTTATCATGCTTCCTTATACATGAATTTAACCATATTCCCTAATGTCTCTATAAGCACAAGGTACATACATAAGGCATATATATATATACCTATATATGACTATCACAATTTAATCATTTACTCATATTTATGCACAACCGTGTATACACATGCATATATATAATGCATGCTTTAAAATCATATACTTTTATTTTTTTTTTCAAATTTACACTATAGCTCCAAGACATATAACTAACTTCTAATGTCAACTTATTACACATTTACCACAATACCATTGCCATTTATCATCAATGCCGCACACACAAATACATACATACTCTTATGCATAAAATCCATTTATGATTAATATATAACCCATTCAACCCTAACTACTCAACTTAACTTTCATATTCAATTCCATTTTATGACCGAATGTAGCAAAATTCATATAGGTTTCACCTATGCCAAACAATGACCGAACCATCTAATCATGCTTATGGCCGATTCTATCTTGCTCAAATCAAGGTCATAATTCATTTAAAAGAAATTCTAACCTTTCATACACTCATATCCAATGTTATAAGTAATGTCGAATGCCCAAACTTAACCAAACTCAAAATTTAACCTTCATCATTTTAATTAATCACTACCTATTCTTCAAAACCTCAAATACAAGGTAATTAGCACCTATACACTTATACCGAATTAGGTAGCACATATATTCCTTGGCCGAATGTTACTAAACTCAAGTCACCATAATCTTATTATTTATCACCTTATATAATATTATCAAAATGGATTAATTATACTTATATACATATATATTATCAAAGCCGAACATAATAATTTCACCTATGCATAACATTACTCACATTTTATTACTTACATTATTCAAAATCATACCCTTAAAAATCATGTACAATGCCAAACCTGTAACACCCATTACCCATATCTGTCGCCGGAACAGGGTATGAGGTATTAGCAAATCATAGTACATACTATTAAATAAAACCGAGACAAAAATATGGCATGCAATTAGATCATGAATCATTATAACATATGCCTTTAACAATACTAGCCAATTTCAAAGGCTTCGTACAAAATAATCGGTCAAATACTATAGTTAATATTTTAAACCTAGACACTTATGACACATAACAAAATAACTAAGTCTACTATACATGCCATAATTCAAAATGTTCAGTTCAAATACCCAAAAGTATTGATAGTGTAGGCAGATCTTCAACGATCCTTGACACCTGTGCAAGCTGGACGACACTATAAGACAGAAGAGAGAAAAGAAAGTAAGCTTATAGCTTAGTAAGCAAGTATATAAATAATGAATAAATAATTTAATATGTTTACACAATAACTCAAGTGTATCTACTTTTAAATTTTACTATTTACTCCACTTTGGTCAAGCTATCTCTCCTGCGCCATATTCACTAAATAAATCATAACTCTAGTTACAAAACTCGAAATTAAAATCTGTAAAATTTTCCTGAAACTAGACTCATATTACTTCTTAATAAAAAAATTTTTAGAATTTTTTGTTCAGACAATTAGTACAGTTTATTAGTTAAATTTTCCCCTGTTATACAGCTCGACTAATCTGACCTCTGTTCACTATGAATTGAATTTCTCCCAGTACACAATTCAAATCGCCTTGAAATCTATTTCATTTAAAACTAGAATCAATAAGGAATCTATAAATATAAACTATATTTCTTAATTTGTTTTGTACAATTTTTACTGAGTTTTCAAAGTTAGAATAGGGGATCGCATAGTCATTCTGAGTGAGTCATGCACAAATATAAATATCTCAAAATATAGAGTTCCTTTACTTGATCTGCTTCTTTTACATGGGAATAGACACATTAACCTTTAATTTCATATCTCATTCAGCCTCTAATTAAATTTCTACTATTTTTGATGATTTTTCAAATTCACGTCACTGTGACTGTCCAAAATAGTATTATTGCTAATTCACTCTTTCACACTTTCTTTGTATTAACCTCATTTTGACATGCATATCACAATTCATTTTCACCACATTTCATACATCACAAGTATAGGCCCATGATTACAATGTCACCTTAAAACCATCCCGTTGAACAATTTGGATCAATCCTCGATACTTGATGGTTTCAGCACACAGCCCCACCATCATATTTCATATAATTCGGCTCTCTTGTACACATGGTGAACACTTAGTACCACCCATGTGACCTAGCCAATTTATCTCGTAGATCTCTTGTCTACATGATGTCCTTCACTTGGAATCACACATGCGACCTAACTACATTTATCTCTCCCATAGCTCTCTTGTCTACATGTGATACATGTCGTATCACACATGTGACCTAGCTACTACATAGTATCTCGTAGCTCTCTTGTACACATGATGTGCACTCAGCACTATACATGTGACCTAGCTACTTTCCATCTATGTTATTCAATCTTTCCGAATGTTCAACCGGGATTTTTCTCTCTATTACTTGTTTCTATTCTTCCAATAGTCGATTTATGCTTCAAAATCAGCTAAAATATATATAATAGGATGAAATATAAAAATGTAAATGAAGTTAATGTATTATTTACATACAAACTTACCTCGGTGCAAAATATGGAAATTTTGCAATTTAGTCCAAAACCTTTTCCTTCCCCCGTTCGAGGTCAATTCCACGCCTTTCTTGATCTATAACAACACATTTAGCTCATTTAATACTCATACTATTTATTTCAATCCAAAAATCACATTATTAAAAAATTACATTTTTGCCCCCTAACTTTTACAAAATTATGATTTTTCCCCTAGGCTCGAAAATTTAATTTCAGCTCTTATTCTTATGTTTTATGACATGCTGATCATTTTTCTCTTCTATGACAACATCAAATTCTCACTCTAACATGCACTTATGAGCATTAGGTATTTTTACCAATTATATCGTTTTGCTCGTTTTCGCTAAAAATCGCTTAGAAAAGATCATTCTCCTAACCTCAAACATTCATATTCTACCATCAAACATCAAAATACATGCATATCATTCATGGGTAAATTTTTAAACATAAACCCTAACTCGAAATAATGGTAGAAATAGGTAAACTGAGCTACGAGGATTTCAAAAATGTAAAGAACATTAAAAACGGGGCTTGAATGCACTTACTATTGAGCTTGAAAGCTTGAAACAACCCCTAGCTATGGAGAACATGCAAGTGTCGGCCAAGCTAAATGAAGATGAACACATTTTTGTGTTATTTTCCCCATTTTTTTCATTTATTATGCAAATGACCAAAATGCCCTTACTACTAAACTTTCTAAAAATTCCATCCATGTCCAAATTTTTGTCCATATAAAGTATAATGGTCTAATTTCCATTTAAGGACGTCTAGTTAAAACCCCCACTTCAATCAAGTACTTTATGAACTAGAACACACACATTTTTCACCTATTTCAATTTAGTCCTAAACATCAAATTAAACACCCAATCGATAAAATTTCACAACGAAATTTTCACACGATTATGCAATCATAATATAAACACTAAAACTTAATCAAAATAATTTTAATTTTTAAATTTTTCATGGTTTCGAAACCACTGTTCTATTTTGGCCATAAATTGGGCTGTTACAGAACCCTTAGATATTCAACCATCTAATTTATTCATTTCAAATCACCCAAACGGCATTTGCTCACATTTTGGCATTTAAATACAAAACACTTGTTCAAGTCATTAAGCAAGTCCAAGTTCGGCTATTACACATATAAGTACTAGCAATTTAAATTTTTAACTAGCTCAAACTTCTTAAATCAACAATTCTTCATCAAAACATAAAGGCAATAATCCAATCCCTTCCTTATCTGCCATAACCGAATGCTCAATTCATCACCCAAAATTCAAAGTTTTGACATGGGCTAAGTAAGAAACTTGATAATTAACTTAAAACAAGCTAAAATTTCAAAAATCCAACATAGTTTACTAACCTTCCTCAAGCTTAAAATGACTGAATGTCTTGCCCCCTTTTTTTCTTTAAAATTCGGCTAGGAAGAACAAAGATGAAACTTTGTTTTCTTCACCCCTTTTTTTTATTTTATTATATTCATCAATATTATAAAATACAAAGCCATTTAGTTGCCATTAAACTAATAAATAATACATATATTTTATATTAAACATCAACATGGCCGGCCAATACATTAAAAATGGATAATTTGACATGCAAGTCCATTCCTTTTATATCATACATTAATAAGCTATTTTTCAAATTAACCTATCACATTTCAAAAATGTCTCACATAAGACCTATTTAATAAATTTCACGTACAAATGACAAAATCAAAGCATGAAACTTTCATACATGCATTTACACATATAATAAGCATAGAATATAATGGTTAATTATATTTTATGACTCGGTTTTGTGGTCCCGAAACCACTTTTCGATGAGGGTCAAATTAGTGTTGTCACAACTCTCCCCCCTAGAAGTTTTCGTCCCCGAAAATCTTACAACTGAAAAGATTAGGATAACGTTCTTTCATTGAGTCTTCTGGCTCCCAAGTCGCTTCTTCAACCCCGTGTTTAAGCCACAGTACTTTCACTAATGAGATTTTCTTATTTCGTAGTTCTTTTACTTCACCAGCCAAAATACGAACCGGTTCTTCTTCGTAACTCAAATCAGATCCAATCTCAACCTCTGATGGACTAATTACATGTGATGGATCAGATCTATAACGTTGAAACATTGAAACATGGAAAACATTGTGAATCTTTTCAAGTTCAGGGGGTACAACCAATCTGTTTGCTACCGGCCCAACTCATTCAGATATTTCATATGGCCCGATGAACCTCGAACTCAATTTTCCCTTATGGCCAAATCTGAGCACCTTTTTCCAAGGTGAAACTTTAAGAAAAACTTTGTCTCCGACCTGATACTCAATGTCTTTTCGTTTTAAATTCGCATACGACTTCTGACGATCTGAAGCTGCTTTCAGACTTTCACGGATCACTTTTACTTTCTGTTCAGCATCTTTAATCAAATCAACCCCGAAAATTTTACTTTCACTGAGCTCGGTCCAAAACAACGGTGTATGGCATTTACGATCGTACAAAGCCTCGTAAGGTGCCATCTTAATGCTTGATTGAAAACTATTGTTGTAAGCAAATTCAATCAAAGGAAAATATCGTTCCCATGAACCACTAAATTCAAGGATGCAACATCTCATCATATCCTCGAGTATCTAAATTATCCGCTCAGATTGACCATCGGTCTGGGGATGAAAAGCGGTAAAGAGTTTTGATAAGTTAAAGGCATTATTGACTGAAGCTTCTGTCTTAGTACAACCAGAACTGGGCAAGACATGAAAAAAAGACAGATGAGTAAGTCATTATTAACTAAAGCTTCTGTCTTAGTACAACCAGAACTGGGTAAAGAGTTTTGGATTTATAGTGATGCGTCCTTTAATGGACTAGGCTATGTACTTATACAAGAAGGAAAGGTAATTGCTTATGCCTTTAGACAGCTAAAGCCACACAAGAAAAATAATTTCTATACATGATTTAGAACTAGCTACCATTGTATTTGCGTTGAAAATCTTGAGACATCACTTGTATGGTGAGAAGTGCTGAATATTTACTGATCATAAAAGTTTGAAATACTTGATGACTCAAAAAAACTTGAACTTGAGGAAAAGAAGATGGCTAGAGTTGATTAAAGATTATGAACTAGTGATCGATTATCACCTGGGTAACACAAATGTAGTTGTTGATGCTTTGAGTAGTAAATATTTATTTGCATTAAGAGATTTGAGCACTAGTTTAACCTTAACGGATGATAGTTCTATCTTAGCCGAAGCCAATGTTTCTTGAAGAAATTTGTGAAGTTCAGAAAGATGACAGTGAGTTGCAAGCCAAAAAAGCTCAGTGTAAGTCGGGTATAGAGTCAGATTTTCAGATCAGTTCTGACGGTTGTTTAATGTTCAAAAATTGGATATGTGTACCAAAGAATGATTAGCTTACTTGAAAGATTTTAGAGGAGGCACATAGTAGTTCTTTGTCTATTCATGCATGTAGTACAAAGATGTATAATGATTTGAAGAAAATGTATTGGTGGGTAAGAATGAAGAGAGATATCTCAGAGTTTGTTTCTAGATGCTTGATCTGTCAATAGGTAAAAGCCGAACATCAGGTACCTTTAGGTTTATTGCAGTCTGTGTTAGTTCCTGAGTGGAAATGGGACTGAGTTGCCATGGATTTTGTGACAGGATTGGCGTTGACACTGAGAAAGAAAGATACAATATAGGTTGTGATTGATAAGCTAACAAAGTCGACTCATTTTATTCCAATTTGTATGGATTATTCACTTGACAAGTTGGCTGAGTTATATATTTCAGAGATAGCCAGACTACATAGAGTACCATTATTGATTATTTCAGATAGAGATCCGAGATTCACTTTGTGGTTTTGGGAGAAGTTACAGGAAGCTTTGGGCACAAAGTTGAGTTTTAGTACAACTTTCCATCTCAGACCGATGGTCAGTTAGAGAGAGTTATTCAGATACTTGAGGATATGCTTAGATGTTGTGTCTTAGAATTTCAAGGTAGTTGGGAGAAATATTTGTCGTTGGTAGAGTTTTCTTATAATAATAATTACCTGTCGAGTTTGAAAATGGCACCTTTTAAGCTTTGTATGGATGTAAATGTCACACACCTTTGTATTGGATAGAGCTTAAAGAAATTAGATTTACGAGGTTGATTTAGTTAAAGAAACTAAAGAGAAAGTGAAAGTTATCACAGATTGCTTGAAAGCAGCTTCAGATAGACAGAAGTCTTATGCAGACTTAAAAACAAAAGAGATTGAGTATCAAGTTGGTGACAAAGTGTTCTTGAATGTATCCCCATGGAAGAAAGTCATTAGATTTGGCAAGAAAGGCAAACTAAGTCAACGTTTTATTGGACCGCTTGAGTTGACTGAAAGAGTTGGACCATTAGCGTATCAGTTAGCCGCCAGAGTTAGAGAAGATTCATGATGTGTTCCATGTGTCCATGTTACATCATTATCATTCTGATCCTTCACATGTGATTTCATAGACTGAGCTTGAGATTCAGCAAGATATGACTTATGGTGAAGAACCGGTAAATATTTTAGCTTGAGAGGTCAAGCAACTAAGGAACAAAAGTATTGCACTTGTGAAAGTATTATGGAATAGGCATGGGGTAGACGAGGCTATAAGGGAGCCTGAAGAGGTTATGCGAATATAGTATCCAAATCTTTTCACAGGTAAGATTTTCGAGGACAAAAATCCCTAAAGGGGTAGAAATGTAACATCCCAAAATAGGGCCTAAATGGAACAGTGGTTGCGAAACCATGAATCTGAGATAGAAAAGTTTATTCTGTTTAACTTTTATAATTTACCGAGTGATTAGATGCATGTGTTAAAGTGTCGATGGAAAATTTTATAGATAGCATGCTTAATTTGTCTACTCGGGCTTAATTGCAAAAGTTGATAAATATGAGTTTTAGATGCTAAAGGATTAAATTGAAGATATAATTAAAGTAGAGGTCCTTAGATGGTAATTAGACCATTAGGTTTTCATGGACAAAAATGGACATACATAGATAAAAATAACTAAAGTTTTAATGAAGGGTATTTTAGTCATTTGGTAATTAAAAGATTAAAAAAGGGAAAAGAATGGCAAAACGTGTCATCTTCTTCATTAGGTTGAAATTTCAAGGGTTCTTCATAGCTAGGGTTTTGTCAAGCTTCCAAGCTTCATAGTAAGTGATTCCAAGCCCCATTTTTAATGTTCTTTACGTTTTTGAAGTCCCAGTAACTTGATTTAGCTTATTCTAGCAATAATTTAACCTAGGGTTCATATTTGGAAAAATATCCATAGGTGAAATATGTTTATTTTGATGTTTTATGGTAGAATATGAAGCTTGAAATTATGTTAAATGACTTGAGCTAAGCAATTTTAAGCTAAAACGAGTAAAATGACATAATTGGTAAAAATACCTAATGGTCATAAGTACATGTTAGAGAGGGAATTTGAGGTTGTCGTAGGTAAATAAATGACCATCATGTCATAAAACATAAGAATTAGGGATAAAGCTTCATTTCTGAGCCTTGGGGAAAAAGTGTAAATATGCAAAAGTTTAGGGGCAAAATCATAATTTTTCCAAAGTTAGAGTTAAGGACTGTTTTGATAAATATGAATATTAAATAAGTTAAATTTGCTATTATAGATCAAAAAGAGCAAAATTCGGGGTTAGACCAAGGAAAGAAAAAGGTCGAAAACTAAATCAAAATATTTGATCGTATTTTGTATAGAGGTAAGTTTGCGGTAAATAAATGCAATGTTTTATTATTTAAAATTAATGATGTTATTCTTCAGCATCTATATATTTATTTTGTAAATTTATTCCTTGATGATTCAAGCAAGAATTGATGGAGAAATTATATTTAAAAGTCCGGGTTCAACCTTAGGAATGTGTAGGATACAATGTCATGGCATTAAGGTTTAAGGATACCAAGTCAGACCATGCCAAGGCATGGCATTGGTAAGATCTACAAGGAAAGGAAATCATGTAAGACAACATGGCATTGATAAACTACTATAAGGCAAAGATCCCATGTAAGACCATGCCAATGAATGGCAATCCTAAGTTCATAAGGCAAGGATACCACGTAAGACCATGTCAAGACATGTCAATGGTAAGTTAAAAAGGAAAGGTACCCATGTATCCTTAGTGTTCCAAATGGTTCAGCAGAAAATTCAAAGAGTGTAACAAAGGGAAGGTAAGATAAGTCCATGTTAGAAAGGTTCAGGTTATTTTGATAATTCATTTAGAATGTTGTTATTTATTTACATGCAAACTTACTAAGCTTTGTGCTTACTCCCTTTCTTTTCTCTCTTTTTTTTATTGTGACAGCCCAAATGTGACCCTAGTCGGGAAGTGGTTTCGGGACCACAAAACCGAGTCATAAAAATAATTAACTGTCATATTTGATGCTTATTATATGTATATATGCATGTGTGAAAATTTCATATTTGAATTTTGTTAATTGTAGGTGAATTTTAGTAAATAGGACTTATGTGAGAAAATTTAGAAATGTGCTAGGCAAATGTAAAGTGGCCTATTAATGCATGCTATAGAAATGATGGGTTTGCATGTCAAATTGCCCAAAATTTGAGCTAGTGGCCGGCCATGCTATGGGTCATAGCATATTTTAAGCATGGTGTGATAATGTTTCATGTTGGAAAGAATAAAATAAAAGAGTTAGTATTAAAATAAGGAAAGAAAGGGTGAAGAAAAGAAAAAGGGTATCACCTTGTTCTTCTTAGCCGTACAAGAAGAAGAAATAGAGGGGGGCATTCGGCCTTTTGAATGAAGAGAAGGTTAGTAAATTTTGTTAATCTTTCTTTTGAAATCTTAGTTTGTTCAGGTTAATCATCATGTTTTTCTTACCTAGCCATACTAAAACGTTGAATTTAGAGGGTTGGATGGAACTTTCGGTTATGGTATGTGTGAGAAGAACTTGATTTTTTTTCTTTCTTACCCTTAAGTTTTGATGGATAAAGAAACAAAGAGATTGTTGATGAAAGAAATTAATCTTGTTAAAACTTTAAACTAATAACACCCATGTATGTGATAACCGAACATAGACTTTGTTTAAAGTCTTGATCAAAGGCCGGTTAAGTGTTTTGAAATGGATATCTAAGGTGTTATATAATAAAACTCTTGATGACTTGGGTTAAATAGCACTCGGTCATCTTAGGTTAATATTAAGGTAAGGAGCTTATACTAGTGATAGCCAAATTAAAGAATGCTTGATGTCATGTGTAAATGTTGTTCATGTTATTTGGATGAGAAATGGTAGTTAGGTGAAGTAGAGTCTAGCAAATGAGCACATATGTGCATTAGTTGCTAAATGGAGAAAAAAAAATCGGCTAACAAGTGTGTACTAAGGCCGAGTATGACTTGGAATATTATTGAGTGATGTATGTGTTTTGAATTGATGGAATGGAGAGGATGCTTAAATTGTGCTATGAAAAATTATATGTTAAATTAAGGGTTGCTAAGTTAGCTATTAAGGTGAAGTGCAAATGTTAGTATGTGATTACTAGTGTATATATGTGTTTTAGCCGAGCTTTGAACTTGAAACAAAATGGTAATTAGTCAATACAAGTGACCATAATTGTAGAATGTATTAAGTGTACAATTGGCCTCACCATAGACATGCATATTCGGCCACATGAATGAATACATAGATTGATGTTGTACGTTCGGCTATAGGTAAGCATATTGATGGCTTTATCTTGACTTAGAAAATCAGCTAAAGGAGAATATTGGCTAGTAGGTTGAATTTGATTCATGATTTCATACATATATGACTCTCATGCCTAATATACATGGGCTAAGTACCTTGAATTTCTCCTTGATGTTCAAAATGATTAAATCAATTTATTTGTTAAATTAAGCTCAAGAGCAAAGGGGAACTAAATCCGACAAAGGAAACGAAAAGGTGATCGAATAGACGTTGAAATCGTTCGACAACATTCGAGGTAAGTTTTCGAGTAATGGAACTTAGATTATGATTCGATTAGGTCATGACATATAAGTATGACAAGTAAACGGTGATATAATGATTCTACTTGAAACATGAAACATTATCACAATAGTATGTCAAAATAAAAGAGGTGATTAGTTTATACCTATGATGGGTAGCCGAATGTGTATAGAGATCATGTTATAAAGCCAATCAAAATCGT
This sequence comes from Gossypium arboreum, assembly GCF_025698485.1. Taxonomy (NCBI): domain Eukaryota; kingdom Viridiplantae; phylum Streptophyta; class Magnoliopsida; order Malvales; family Malvaceae; genus Gossypium; species Gossypium arboreum. The sequence goes on along the minus strand of NC_069079.1, from coordinate 78,360,011 downwards.
GCTCTTTGTATGTGGCTATCGAGCCGAAATTAGTAAGTGTGATAAGTGTCTTGTGTTTGAGCTTTGGGAATGAAAATGAAATATGGATGTGTCATGATTTATTGATATATGTGCATGGTTATTCAAATGATATCCGGGCTAAGTCCCGAAGGCTTTTATGCTAGTGACTATATCCGGACTAAGATCCGAAGGCATTTGTGCGAGTTGCTATATCCGGGCTAAGACCCGAAGGCATTTGTGCTAGCGACTATATCCGGGCTAAGTCCCGAAGGCATTTATGCTAGTGACCATATCCGGGCTAAGACCCGAAGGCCTTGTGCGAGTGGTTATATCCGGCTAAATTCCGAAGATGCTTGGGTTTGGAAGTGAGCGATCTTGCTGTAATAATTTCAATTAATACGCTCATAAAATCCAAACGATAAGGTATGTTTCGTACATGCATCGGAAAAGTCGATTCGTTTTAAATAGTATCCGTTAAATTGATTAACGAATTTTCGGCCTTTAGATAGGTTTGATACCTTGTGTGTGAATATATTGGTTGAAGTGTAAAGTAAGTATGATTATGAAAATGTGCATATATGAAGTTATTCATTTAGCTATATGAATGTTATACCTTAGCCGAAACTAATTTCATTATTCAAAACTTACTAAGCATTAAATGCTTACTCCGTTCTTTGATTCTCTGTTTTATAGATTTTGGTTCGTCAGCTATCGGACTCGGGATTGTCGAAGTCGAAGTCGTCCACACTATCAAAGCCTTTTGGTACACTTTTGGTTGAACTCTGAAAATGGCATGTATAGGACTGCCCTTGTGTTATTAGTCAAGTACTTTGGTGTTGTATATATTTGGATAGCCATGCGAAAATGGCTTATATATTTTGAGCATAGTGCTATAATCATCTTGTATGTATATGGTTATTGAGAGGTGTGGATATGCTTGGCAATGATTGGCCATTGGAATGGTTAATCATGATCATATTTTTGTGCTATATATGCTAAAGGGCTAGTTGAATCATGGAAACTATGAAATAGGTAAAGTCTACCTTAAAAACAGATGCTAACAGCAGCAGTGGTGTGGATTTGAAAAATCACTAAAAATAGTAGGAATGGAATTAAATAGTGAATAAATTATGTAATCGAACCTTGATGAATCTACTTTCATATGGAAGAAACGAAATGATCATATGAGTCGTATTTTAAGAGATATTTAAGTTTTCATGGAACAGGGCCAGAGCGATTTCTGGATCCCCTGATCTGACTTTGGAAATTCATTATAAAATAACCAGAGATAATTAGAAGTCATTCCATATATGTATAGATTCCTTTTTGAGTCTAGTTTCCTTAGAAGTAAACGACATAAGTATTGAAGCCCTGTACAGGGAGATATATAAGTTTTAATGCACGAAGGTCAGAGCAGTCGAACCCTGAAATAGGGGAGACTTTAACTAATAAACTGTACTAATTGGCCTGACCAAAAATTCTAGAAAACAATTTTTAGATGGACTTATGGGTCTAGTTTCAGAAAAAATTTACGGAACTGGATTTTGAGTTTTTGAACTCGAGATATGATTTTTAAGGTGACAGTGATGCAGTTAGCCAGCTTGTCTAGAAATTTTAAATGAACTGTGTTTTACAATGAAATAAGTCTGTTAACACCTCGTGTTCGACTCCGGAAACGGTCTCGGGCACGGGGTGTTACATTTATAGTATCACAAAGCCAACTCGAATAATCGTAAGGACATCGCAGATCACCTCACACTATCAACGAGCTATCTCGGTATTTTGTGACTAGAAATACTTTAAGTTATGGCATGTATAGGGACTTTACTATTTTGTGTGCATGTCCTTATGATATGATTTAAGAATAGCATGTGAATACTTGGTAACGATTAGCTTATGATATAGCTAAATAAGAACATGTTTTGGTATTATGTATGCCTAAATGAGGTTTCATGCAAAGAAATTATGAAAGAGTAAGAGTTGGCCAAGGAGCAGTTAGGAAACAACAATAGTGATGTGGTTTTGAAAAATCACTAAAAATTGTAGAAATGGAATTCAATGGTGAATGAGAGATAGAATTAAAGCTTATTGAGTCTATTTTCATAAGAAAGAAACAGAGCAAGCAAAGGAAGTCTATATCCAGAGATATTTAAATTTCTGTAAGACTAGTTTAGAGTGACTTCGTGATCTCCTATTCCAACAAGTGAGTCCATTCTCATTAGAAACAAACGAAAATGTTATCTGATTTCTATATAATGAGATAATCAATTTTTAGTGAAGAGAGTCAGGTTCCCTGAATTGCGAAACAAGGGAACCTTAAATGAATAAATTGTACTAATTGGTCAAACCAAAAATTCTGGAAAAATTATGGTAAGAAGATATATGAGTCTAGTTTCAGGAAAAATTTACGGATTTATATTTTGAGTTTCGTAACTTGAGTTATAATTAATTTAGTGACTGTTACGCAGATGGATAGTTTTATTATGAATAATGGAATAAATTGTTTTGATTTGTATAAGTAATCAAAAAATTTTTAATGTTCCCGGTTTGGTCCCGTAATGTTCCAATTGCACGTTTTAGGGTGAGGAGGGTGAGGAAGTAGTTGTGATTGGGGAGCATTAGAACTACCTCTCAAATGTGATATCTGCATTCAGAATGAGAAGTTGGTTAGTCAAGGTTGCGAGGCATATCTAGCCTTCGTTAGTACTTCTAGTTCTGCGGTTTCGTTTGTTGGAGACATCAGAACAGTGAAGGATTTTTCGGATGTTTTTTCCGATGAGTTACCAAGGTTACCTCCTAATCGTGAAGTGGAGTTTGGGTTAGAGCTCTTGCCTGGTACAACTCTAGTGTCTATCGCCCCTTATAGAATGGCACCGAAGGAGCTCGTAGAGCTTAAGGCTCAAATTTAAGAATTACTGGATCGAGGGTTCATCCGCCCTAGTGTGTCTCCGTGGGGAGCACCGATTTTATTTGTGAAGAAGAAGGATAGAACTATGTGGATGTGCATAGACTATCGGCAACTGAACAAATTGACTAATAAGAATAAGTATCCCCTACCAAGGATAGACGATCTATTTGATAAGTTACGAGGGGCATCTGTTTTCTCTAAGATTGATCTTTGATCGGGGTACCATCAACTGAGGGTCAAGGAAACAGATGTTTACAAGACAGCCTTTAGGACTCATTACGGTCATTACGAGTTTCTAGTGATGCCGTTTGGACAGACGAATGTACGAGCAAATTTTATGGATCTGATGAATTGAGTGTTCCATCCCTATCTGGATCAGTTCATAGTGGTGGTTATAGATGACATTCTGGTGTATTCAAGAACTGAGGAGGATCATGTCGCACATCTCTGGGTTGTTCTGTTGATTTTGAGGGAGAAGCAATTGTATGCTAAATTCAGCAAGTGTGAATTCTGGCTTCGTGAGGTAACTTTCCAGGTCATATGGTATCGGCTGGGGGGATTAGGGTTGATCCTCAAAAAATTGAATCAGTTCTGGATTGGAAGCAACCTAAGTTGGTATCTGAGATTTGAAGTTTTCTGGGATTGGCAGGGTATTATAGACAGTTTGTTCAGGGATTTTCATTGATTGCTGCAACTCTGACTAAATTGTTACGTAAAGGAGTACCATTTAACTTGACTGATAAGCAGTAGGAAAGCTTTGAGAAACTTAAGGAAGTTCTGATTGAGGCCCCTGTCTTAATTCAGCCAGAGTGTGGGAAGAAATTCACTGTCTACAGTGATGCATCACATGTTGGCTTGGGTTGTATGTTGATGCAAGAGGGTAAGGTAGTTGCATATGCGTCTCGTCAGCTTAAGACACATGAAATGAACTACCAGACGCATGACTTGGAGTTAGTAGTGGTGTTATTCGCACTAAAAATTTGGAGGCATTACCTAAATGGTAAGAAGTGTATCATTTACACGGATCACAAAAGCTTTAAGTATCTCCTCACTCAAAAGAAGCTAAACCTTAGGCAGCATAGGTGGATCGAGCTACTTAAGGATTATACTTAAGGCTAATGTGGTAGCCGACGCATGGAGCCGTAGAGCTGTTATTGATTTGAGGGCGTTGTTTTCTCATCTCAGCTTATTTGATGATGGTAGTTTGCTGGTCAAACTTCAAGTTAAATTGAGGTGGATTGAACAGATTAAAGGTAAGCAGTTGGAGGATAAGTCACTAGGTTCTTGTTTCTGATAGATTGAGAATAGTGGAACTTCAGATTTTGGGCTGAATAGCAAAGGGGTACTTTGTTTCTGTGGGAGAGTTTGTGTGCCGAAGGATACTGATTTGAGGCAATCTATACTGCAAGAGGTGCATAGTAGTCCTTACGCCATGCATCCTGGCGAGACTAAGATGTACCGAGACCTTCGGGAGTTATATTGGTGGCTAGAACTTAATAATGAAGTTACTGATTTTGTGAGTAAGTGCCTAACTTGCCAGCAGGTTAAGGTCGAGCATCAGTTGCCTTCAGGGTTACTTCAGCCAGTTAAGATTCCTCTTTGGAAATAGGAAAGGGTAACTATGGACTTTGTTAGTGGCCTACCCCTAACGCCTTCTAAAAAGGATTCGGTGTGGATCATCGTGGATCAATTGACCATGTCTGCTCACTTCATACATGTCCGTACTGATTACTCGTTACAGAAATTGGCTAAGTTGTATGTGTCTAAAATAGTACGACTGCATGGGGTACCAATTTCTATAATATCCGATAGAGATCCTCGTTTCACGTCTCAGTTTTGGAAGAAGTTACACGAGACATTGGGTACAAGATTGAACTTCAACACTACATTCCATCCTCAGACAGACGGTCAGTCGGAGAGGGTGATTCAGATATTGAAGAACATGTTAAGAAGTTGTGTGATTGACTTCTGAGGCAGTTGGGAGGATTACTTACTGTTGGCAGAGTTGCATACAATAATAGCTACTAGTCTAGTATACAGATGGCACCTTACGAGGCATTGTATAGTTGTAGGTGTCGTACTCCTTGTTGGATTGAGTTAGGTGCGCGGGGTGTTCTGGGCCCTGAGTTGATTTTTGATACCGAGGATAAAGTGAGGTTGATTTGGGATCGGCTGAAGGCAGCATCTGATAGGCAGAAGTCAGATGCAGATTTAAAGCGTAAGGAGATTGAGTATTTGGTGGGGGACTTGGTGTTTCTTAAGGTCTCGCCATGGAAGAAAGTACTGAGGTTTGGTCGGAAAGGCAAGTTAAGCCCTAGGTTTATTGGGCCATATCGTATATTGAAACGTGTGGGACCGATTGCCTATCGACTTGAGTTACTTCTAGAGTTGGACCAGATTCATGATGCGTTCCATGTTTCTATGTTGAGGCGATATCATTCTGGTCCTACACACATTGTTTTGGCTGGGAGATTAAGGTTAGATCAAATCTGACCTTTGAGGAAGAACAGGTTCAAATTTTAGACCGCGATGTGAAAGTTCTGAGGAGGATCAATTCCACTGGTTAAAGTGCTATGGCGTAATCACAGTTCTAAGGAAGCCACTTAGGAGTCCGACGAGGCGATGCGACAACAATACCCTCATCTATTTTAATTAGGTAAATTTCGAGGCCGAAATTTTCTTTCGAGGGGGTAGAGTTGTAATGCCTCAAATTTTTAGTAACTTAATTGCGTGTTATGTTGCATGTTGGCTTACTTGCTGTGATGGTTAAGGGTCCCGAGTAGTGTGAGAGGACCTGGGTTCAAACCTAGGCTTTAGCAATTTTTTGTCTTTATGTTGAATAAACCCTTACAGGTTGATAATGGACTCTTAAATTAAAATGAGTGAAACATGGCAATGTGATGCTTGTTAGCTTATTGGTAAGTGGCATGTGGGTGTGCCTAGAGGTCTTGAGTTCAAGGTACCCTGTGTGCAAGGGAGTAATATTTTGCTACTCTCGCAAGGTTGGTAGTGGGGGTTGACCGAAACTCTATGGCTTGAGGCGGTTGAGGAGTTTGAAGAGTGTAGAGAAGTGTATAGCAGAATGTTAGGAGATGAAGGGGGAAATTTGAATGATAATTGGTTTGAGGATGTGTGGAGAGTTTGTAGGAGGAAATCAAGGAGTGATGGGTGAGAGAAAGTGTTAAGGCCGTTGGTGGACTCTTGGTACTAAAGAGAATTCGACTTTGAGTTTACGGAACTCCTTCTGTTTTTCATTTTCAGTTTTTGGCAACTTCCCTAGTGCACGGATTTCTGTCCATCATTCCTTTTTCTCTTTTGGTAACTTACCCTTTTGGTCTAATATCTTTGGTCCCTTTTCTCTCAATTTCGCTTTAGTTTTGAGCTTTGCTTGGGGAACCGATTATTTCCTTCTTCGCTCTCTTGCTCTCTGTGAACTTGTCTTTATCGATTGCTCTTTGCCTCTACTTTGGCCGAACCCTATCAAGGCCCAGATATCGTTCTCCTCTTCTTCTCATCTTCTCTTCTTCTCTTTTCTATGCTTGACTGTTTCTTGATGTGGGACTGTCGAAATCCCCTTGTGTACTGGTAAGTGCTCCCTAACTGAACCTTATTCGATTTTTCTCTTAAAGGTTTAGCTTATGTACCGATTAGGCTGAATGATTGCTTTTTCTCTTTTTATCATGGGAGATATCCTTCTTAACACTTCCCTTTTTGTACAAATTTTGCTAGGGATTCAATCTCTTAAAACAAGGTGTGGAGCCGATTACTTTTCCTTTACAAGCGATAACACCTTTGTTCGTAAGTGTTAAGTTTTGAATGTGTTTGTGTGAGATTATAGATTCTCACGTATCGGTTAACTGTTCTTGTGAAAGGGTTAAGTGTTGGAAGAAAACGTGGTTTGGAACAAGGAGAGGCTACGATTATTGATTGGTAAGTGGTGATGATTTGGTTAAAATAGTTTTATTCAATGGCAGTATGGTTTTGTATTAACAAGGGTGTTAGACTAATGAGAGGTTGTGGTTGATCATAGGTTCTTGATTTTAGAGGCACTTCTGGTACAACTCTATAACAGGTGTGTAATCACACTGCTTCAATCGTTAAACTGCAAAAGCCAAAAAATCATTACCACCGATGCCACGAGGGCGTATGTGTGCCCGTGTGGTCATCTAAATGCATAAGCGTGAGCATACGATTGTAGAGACCACCACAAGTGATCTCGTGGGTATAAGTCGTTTTGGGCCACGTTGGGCCAAAATAGGCCGTGTGGGCCCCACGGGCTCGTGGGCCCTACACAGGTAAACCACACGGATGGATGGAGTTTCATGGGCCAACGATATAGTTTACACAGCCAAGGCCATTATTTGGGCTTATTGGGCTACAAGAGCATGTGGTCCCACATAGGCCTTATTATGGGCTTGGGCCCATTTTTGCTATTAAACTGTTAAGGTTGCACGGGTCGCATGAGACGATTGTGGACCTACTGTTGGGTCGGTAAGTACACCTAGACCCTAATTTATGTTATGACTATTATACCACTATGAGGTAAATGATGAAAATACCCCTATATGATATGTGAATGTTGGAGCATGCCATCTTTATTGTATGTACATTTATATTATGTTGCATTGCATGGGGTGGGATATATGATATTGAAGGAAGTGTACTAAAAGGCTATAAGCCTATTACTGGCAGGTCTGCTACAATTACTGTTAGTGTCGCAGCTGGTACTAAATTTTGGAGTGTAGGGATGGGTAGGTCAATTTTATCCCCACATGGAGTGTAGGGCTGGTCGGAGTGGAGTGTAGAGGATGGATGGGTAGGATCTTTGTATGCATTTCTGATACTGTACTGAAATGGGCTTAGTCCCACACTGATACTGTTACTATATTAGGCTAAGGCCCACACTGATATTGCGACTGAAATGGGCTTAGGCCCAGACTGTTCAACACTGTATGTTTGATTGTTTAATAAATATGGATTACACACTGATTTTTCATATACTTACCTTTTTTGCCGATCTATGTAGGTAACCCTTAGGCAGGTCGGTGCTGCGAGGGACTCGGAGATGGCCACACCACTGATTACGTTTTCATTTCAATTTAGTAAAAGTAGTTTATATGGGTAAATTTTATGTAATAGGGATGTTTTAAAGTTTCATTTATTTGGGGATTTATTTAAATTTACTTATAACTGCTAGCAGTAGGACTCGTGTTTTCAAAAGGTAAATGGTTTTCAACTACTATGCCATGTAGCTGGTCTCAAAAAGCTTCTGCAACGAACAATGTTTTAAAGCATAATAACATTTTTGTACGAGGCATGTTTTGCTTAACGAACTTGTAAATTAACAAATAAATTAAATAAGATATCTTTTCATAAAGATCACAAGCAAGGTTTTAACACAGGCGAACTTTTCCAATAGAACTACGTTTTTTTCAAACTCACTCCAACATAACATCACAGATGCGGGCATAACGTCTAGGCCAGGTTTGGGGTGTTACATGCGACCTTTTTTTAAGTCTAAGAACTTTTTATGCTTTTGATCAAGAAATCGCTGACTTATGTATTTCTTTCGAAACTCCATCTGAAAGAATTCTCAAGTCACTTGTTATTTCAAAACCACAGATATCAGTGTGTTCCACCATTGATACGCAGTATCTCTCAACAAGGATACAACACATTTAATACATTCATCAAGAGTACAAGATAATTCATTGTATACCAAAATCGTATTTTCGAGCCAAGACTCAGCTTTTTAAGCATCATCATCCACAGTAGCTTGGAACTCTTCAGCCCCATGTTTATAAATCTTGTCCGTTGGCAATTTGATCAACCATATCAAATCTATTACTTGAGGAACAAAAGGGATTTGTTTAGGATTAGGTGGGGGTAAGGGTTGTTGAGCAACGGATTAGTGCGAGTGTATTGCGTGAACCATTCGTTCATCATTTGGAAAGAGGCTTCTTTAGTCTCACCTCTGTGACTACTCGACACGGGTATAGATTTAGTAGGCGTTGTCCCTTGAGCGGGAGCTGGTGCATTACTCTCTACATCATTCGCTATAACTCGTTCAGGATCCATTACTATACGAAAACACAATTTAAACTGTCAGGAATCATCACACTATTTTAAAGTATATATGGCATGTATAGCTAGACTCGCACTAATGCTACGTTAGTCCTAGAATCGACTAAACCATAGCTCTTATACCAATAAAATGTAACACCCCTAACCCGTGTCTATCACCGGAATAGGGTTACTAGGTATTACTGATCAATACACAACATATACCATTCATTCTCATACATCATTCAATACAACCACATTGTCCATTATAAAGACCTATGAGGCCTTTAACATGCTTTGGAAGTGGTTCAGGACTAAACCGATAACATACAAAAATTTCATAAAACATAGAATTTTTTCTTATAAACAGAGGTCACATGCCCGTGTCTTAGGCCATGCGGAAATAGAGCATACATACTGACTTGCATCACACCGCCAAGGACACACCCATGTGCCAGTCCGTGTGAAAACTAGAGAGTATACTGACTTGGGTCACATGGCCAACCACACGCCCATGTGTCCAGCCCATGTACCCTTTAGGGGGTATACTAACTTATACCACACAGCCAGTTACACGCCAATGTGTGAGTCTGTGTGGACTATACTAACTTCAATTCAACTTCAACACCAGAGGACACACGGCCATGTAGCATAACCGTGTGTCGCACATGGGTGAGACACATGCCCGTGTCTCTGCCCGTATGAACAAAAATAGGCCATTTGCAAAGCCAATTTGCCATCCTTTTTGTACATACTTACACAAGCTCATAAGGTATCATTTTAAGACACAATTATGCAGCCAAAGGTCATCAATCAATACATAATCATAACATATCCATTTCAACTAAATTCAATACTCAATTCCATGACATTTACTTATTCAAATACCAAACAATTTAATTTGCTTTCCTAAGCATAATTCACATGTATAATTAATTTAGCAAAACTAATCCAAACATACATAGCCACTTCAATTCCATTCATTCATTATAAGTTTATTACCAAACATTAAAAGTAGAACTATTTGTACATCATAAGCATCAATAAGTTCATCATTTTATGCCACCTCAAATGGCCAAAAAAACATATCCATCAAACATACCAAAATGAATCAAGCCTATACATGCCTTACACCATATACACATCACTTTAAAAGTACAAAATAGATGACAGATAGTGCAATGAAGTCTTTAACGATTCCTGGATTTGAGCTAGCTTCGTAGATCTATAAAACATTGAAAAATCAAACAGAGTAAGCTATAAAGCTTAGTAAGTCCGTATGTGAACATGCAATAATCACAACATTCATATAGAAATTTAAAATAGATAATATCATTAAAATTTAAAGCATCAATTCAGGAGCTAACAACAAATGTATTCATATTATCATTCAAAAGTTCTCAATTTCATCTAACTCAATACTTGTATAGTTTTTCGTACATACCTGTACCGATACTTTTCTATTTCTCATCAATACTCTTATCAAACCTATCCGGTTCATAAGTGCTTACAATATAAATTCATTGATTTTTTGATGCCATAGTCCAACTATGGTCTTACTCATGCATTGCCAAGGCCCTACCGTTGTCTTTCATTCACATGCTATAACCCGGTTATGGTCTTATTATTCAATTGCCATAGCTCCGCTATGGTCTTATTTGGCAACTTACCTTACTCAATTCATACATTTCATTTACTATCTTAACATTTATCAAATAGAATAATTTCTATCTCAATTTCATCCATCTAATAGACAGGTAAACATTTAAGTTCCATTATATGAACATACCTTGTACTCAGAATTGACGTAATGGCTCGACTACTCAATAACCTTGCTTTTTCCCCGATCTAAATCCAAATTCTTTCTTTCTTGATCTACATGAATTCAAAATTAACTTATTCAATCACATATTCTTTCAAATTGGTCGAAAAATATACACTTGGGAATTTTTACACATTAGCCCCTAAACTTACAAATTTAATCAATTTAGTCCCTATTTCTCAATACACAAAATTCACATAATTTCTTTAAACCCAAGCTTGGCTAAATTACACATAGGTCCCTAGTAGCCGAAAAATTTCATTTATTTCACATTCAAACCACTCAATTTTCATATTTCACAATTTAATCCCTATTTGACATTTTTATCAAAAATCACTTTACAAAACATGTAAAAATATCATCAAAGCTTTCATATTTAAACATTAAACATCAAATAACTCATAGATTCAACAATGGTAACTCTCAAAATCTTTAACAGTTTCAAAATTTAAGGTACAGGCTAGCTAGATTGAGCTACAACGATTACAAAAACATAGAAATCATCAAAACCAGGCTAAAATCATACCTTAATCAAGGAATATACTAGGCGAACCCTAAAAGTTCATCAATGGCTTCTTTTCTTCTTCAATATTCGGCCACAGGAAAGAAAGATGGACAAAATTCCTTTTTGTTTTTATTTTATTAACCTTTATTAATGAATTACTATATTAACGTTAATAATAAACATAAAAAATCATGTAATGGATGTCCATTAATGTCCATTAGCACCTAAAATGGTCTAATTGCCATTTAAGGCCATCATATTTAAAAGCCAAGGCCAATCGACATATTTAACTAATAGCATGCAACTTTTGTATTTTATGCGATTTAGTCCTTTTTCTCAAATTGACAATTAATTGATAAAATTAATTCACAAAATTTTCAAACATATTAAATATCATGCTATAAACACCAAAAATAATATTAAAATAATATTTTAAGCTCAAATTTGTGGTTCTGAAACCACTATTTTGATTTAGCTAAAACCGGGCTATTACACATTATTTTGGTTTTCTTATCATTCTTATTGTGTAATTTATCAAACATGGTTCATCTATAAAGGTATTGTAACAACCCATTTTCAATGAAATTAGAATAGTGGTTTCGAGATGACAAATTCGATGAGAAAATAAGTATTTTTTATTTTAGTGTCTACAGCACGTTAGTAATATAGTATAAGAATTTCATTAATAAATTTTACCGTTTGCATGCTTAATTCCATAAAAAGGACTAAGCAAAAGGTGAAAAATTGGTGTTCTATAAGCTAAAGAGATTTAATAGCTATAAAATTAAATGGTTAGATGGTTTATGTTGTAAATAAGCCATTGACATGTTGAGTGGACAAATGTGGACATTTATTAGGTGGTTTTAAAGGTTGTATATCAAGCTTAATTAAGTAAATTAGTAAATCAGTTAATTAAAATAAAATAAGAAAAGAAAGATAACATATTTCTTCCATCTTCACCACAGAAAATCAAAGAAGAACAAACACCATAGAAGCATGCTAGGTTTGGCCATGGTATTCTAGCTTGCACGCAAGTCGTTTTTGTCTCGTTTTTATTAATTTCTATGTTTTTGAAATCATTGTAGCTTAATATCGCTAGCCTAGGGACTCATTTGTAAAACTCTTAAAATATTAGGGCTTTTCTATGAATGTATACATGTTGTTTGTGATGTTTGATGGAAGAAAATGAACCTTTATTGTTAGATAAACAACTTTTGTTAAGTGAGTTTTGATGAATTTGTCAATTAGGGGTTTAATTGAAAAATATGAAATATTCATTGTGAAATTATGAAAAAAATGAAAGGTATGAGCTGCTATGAGCCTATATGAAATTAGGGTAGACTTGGGTAGGGATGAAATTGCATGACTTTCATTTTACGAAATTAAGGACTAAATTGTTAAGAAATCAAAACATTAGGGGCAAAAGCGTAATTTTTCAAAAGGTTAATTTGGATTGAATTGAATAGAATGGCTATTAAGTTGATTGAATTTATTCATTTAGATCAATATAGACCTCATATGGCTTTAGATCGACGCAAAGAGAAAGGTTCAAATTAAGCAACTCTATTTCTACATTTTATCCTTGAGGTAGGTTCGTACGTTAAATTATGTTTTAAATACTATCATTTTATAATATCAAATTATATCTCGGAAAAAAAATCCAACGGCGTAACAGCAATCATCAACCAATGAAAAGGGATAGCTTTGGCTATCAATAAAGGGATAGGTTCGACTATCGTTTATGAAAAGGGATGGTGATGACCATCGTTTTTCCATTTCGTGTAAGCTTTGATAAGAGTTTTCGATTCAATATACTTTGTTAATATGGGAGGTAGGAAGCATGTGTATCCATGATTGTCGAAGGTTAGTTTATCATGTGTTGATTTGAATTTATTTGATCAAGAACTAATTTGGGTTGTTGGTAATGCTTAGGCTTCTGCCAAGCTTGTGTTGGATTGATTTATATTTATTTTAAGCTTATTCATTGTATTGGTAAGTATCGTTTATGTGTTACGAACTTACTTAGCATTATATGCTTACTTTGTGTTCTCTTTCCATGTTTTGTAGTAAATCAGAAGCTTGTTCAGGTTGGAAGATTATCGGAGACTTATCACACTATCCATTGGTTGTATCGATAGATTTTGGTGTTTTTAAGTCATGGTTATAATGGCATCTATAGGTGTTTTGTGATTGTTGAAATAGTCATTATGTCCTGGCTTGTAAATGTGATATTTTGGTTAATGAATTAGTTGTCATGTTGGCTTGTATTTATGTGGTTTTATTATTGTTAACAAATTTGCATTTTGGTGCTTTTATGGTCGATGTTGGAATGGTCTAGTTAATGTACATTTTAATGACCATTTTAGTAAATTTGAATGTGATTTTGGTATGGCCATTATGATTGAATTTGGTATGGAATTTGGTTGCAATTGTTGAGTTGTTAAATGGCTAAGTTATGCTTGTGTTTGAGTATATTTAATGTTATGTGAATTGAGGTGCCGTTTCGCATATTCGTTATATGAATAGGTACCATATTGTTCTAGCTTGATTATGCATATTTTAGGTACACTTTGGATGCTTAAAATGGGTGCAAATGGGTTTTGTGTGTATGCATAATTTGGGTGAAGGAAATGGAATTTTGTCCACACGGCCTAAGACACGGGCATGTGTCTCAATCGCGTGTGACACATGACCATGCGACACGACCATGTGTCCCCTGTATGCTTGAAAGGGTTGCAAGTTAGGCTATTACACGGCCAAGTACACGGCCTGGCACACAAGCATGTGAGGCCATTTAGAGATTTACACGGACTGGCACTCGGGCGTATGACTTGGCTGTGTAACCCAAGTCAGAGAGTTACACGGGCATGGGCATAGGTTGGGACACGGCTGTGTGTCCCTACTTTAAATGTCCATACTGCTTGAGACATAGGCGTGTGTCTTCGCCGTGTGACCCTTACAGTATGAAAAATTTTAACTTTTTCTCAAAAATTCCTTATGTTACCAATTTAGTCCCAAATTGTTTCTAGTGTGTTTTATGGCCTCGAGGGCTCAAATAAGGGATAATATTCATATGTTTGAATGGATTATGATGTGATTCTTGAAACATTTTAAAATAAATGTTTAACTGTTAATATTTATGGTAATGCTCCGTAACCTTATTCTGGCGACGAATAAGGGTTAGGGTGCTACAAGGATATTCATTGGCCAAAGGTAATTACACCTATTATGGTTATAAATCCTGGATCCATCATGGGAGCACAGTGATATAGATCTTAGGTTTTTAGAGGTTGTGTTCCTTCTGCACTGGTTGTTAATAGAGCTACATTCGGTTATTCTCTTTTGTTTCAAAATGCACTATTGATGTTGAGGTATTGTTCTATCTATATGGTTGAAACGTCAATCTTATTATAGCACTATGGTTTTAATTCATCTGATGGTGTGGCTCCAGTATGGTTTAAAGTTTAGATGTTAATAATTTAAATAGTTTTATTATATATTCCATTTATAATTTTCATGAAAGGGATAGATAACGAAAAACTATAAACGGTGAAAGATTGAGCTCAACCTTGCATATTGGTTCTCATTATTCAGGTAATCTCGAATTATGTCAACGAGTCAAAACGGGATGTCATATTTTGTTTGAGTTAATGCAGTTGGTGATGATCTCTGATTGGTATTCTGAGGGAATCATGGTAGATTTTGTGTCTGGGTTATCACGACAACAAGAAGAAAGAATTACTCTGAAATGTTGTTATATGAATGATAAGGTTGACTTAATTGTTTTAGTCAGAACAAATTATTCACTAGAAAAGTTAGATGAGTTGTATATATATTCGAGTACATCTCTAGATTCGGGAATAAATTTTGTGGATTCACAGGTAAATAGATGAATAGTTAGAATGAAGGATTCATATTCTAGAGGACATGATATAGAGATATATCTTCTAGATCAGAATTTCCTGATTATATTTAAATGATATTGTTTGAATCTTTGCACTAAATGGAACATTCCTCGGTTAAAAGTTACACATCCAGATGCATCAAAAGCGTCGATTAGAGTCTGTTGTGAAAATTTTGAACTTTAACTAAACGCTATGAATTGTCTAATGTGACTGGAATTTGATAATCTGGGTTTCCTTTCAGTTATATTTCGGTAGGTAATTGTTGGAAATTTCTAAGTAGATGTGCTACTAATGATAAAGTTATGATAGGAGAACATAATAACTGTTCAGTTAAATTTAGATATAACATCAACTTTTGATATGAGTTTTGATATAAGTTCTGAATCGAGACAAGTTATGATTGATTTAATTTTGGACTACCATTAAGAAGATGAAAGAAAGATTTGATATGATGACTTTTATCAGGTGAGAAATTATGAGGACGAAAATTTTGTAAGGGGGAGAGTTGTAATAGCCCGTCTTTCAGTGGTGTCAGAAATAGTGGTTTCGGGGCCACAAATCCAACAAGTAAGTTTGTAAGTCAAATATGGTTTTAAAAAGGTTTTTGATTTGGTATTTTAGGTTTTATAAATTATTTATTCAGTTCAAGTGGTAAAACCCGTTTTAAAGAATGAGGTATCATGACCTCATTTCTATAAACCTAGTCGTAAATATTTTTATAAATATTTACGGAGTGTTATTAAGGTGGTAATAAAGTTTCATTAAGAAATTTTAATGTTTTGATAGTTAATGAATTAAAGAGGACTAATTTGTAAAGGATGTAAAATTTGATCACTATTTGATTTGAGTGATTAAATGGCTTATTGAATCAAGGAAAAGGAACTAAAATGGAAACAAAACCAATTAAGGATTTGGTGGATGGTTTTGGGCAACTAAAAGCATGAAATTTGGATGATATTTAAATGGACAAAAATGGTAATTTTGTAATTAAATTAAATTAAATAAAACAAAGTTTGTATCATCTTTTCTAATTCATTTCTTTTACAGAATTGGGAAGAAGAAAGCAATTGTTAAAGGCTTTGAAGCTTCAGCCAAACTTCATTTTGTGCATGTAAGTTTGTTTTAGTCTCGTTTCTAATAATTTTTATATTTTTGATATCGTTGTAACTAGGTACAACTTGCTCGTACCTTTGATTTTGAAACTGGTAAAGATATTGAATGTTGCCATTAATGAATCTATGTGATTTTAGATATTAAATGGTGAATTGAGGAATTAGTTATTATTTATAAGTACTTTGTTAAGTAATTTTGATGAATTTACCGATTAAGGACTAAATTGTTGAAATAGTAAAAATACAAGGATTTGTTGTGAAATTATTACAAATGTGGGCTATATTGGATGCCAGAATATCTTGTTGGCATAGGATTGCATTAAAAATGGTTAGTTTGCATGTTTTAGGTTCAGGATTAAATAGAATAAAAGTAAAATTTTAAGGGCTATTTTGTAAAAATGTAAAAATGACTAAATTGCATAAAATAAATTGCTTTACTATCTAAATTAATAAATTGAATGAAATTATTAATTTATATCAAGATCGAGTGGAAAGTTTAGGAGAATCGAAAATTACCATGAAGCCCCTGTACTTTGACATTTCTGCATTTTAGCTAGGTAAGTTCGTATAAACTTTATTCTGTATAATGTTGATTAAATTTAATGTTAATATGTAGTTCTATTGTGATTGAATCAATATATATATGTTATTATGTAATTTGTATTGTAATGAAACGATGGAAATCCAACTATGTTTCGATGACTATCGAGCCTCCTTTGAACCTTAAGAAGTCATAGGATACAAATGATATGTCATTAGGGTTTCCATGTTTTGGGTGCTAGTCTTGAATGTCCTACTAGTGGCTGAGGTGCCGCATGTGTTGTGGATACTCCACAGCTCATGTGAGCAGTATCGTGTAGCTTACATTCCGACCCACAACTTGTGTGAGCAGGCACATTTCATAGCTCGTGTGAGCAATGATGTAAAGGAAAGGAAATGATACAGTTATATGTTAGCACACTTAGCGTAAGCTATCCATCATATCCAATGATATTCTAAATGGTTTAACGGAGATGAAAAAGGAAAGGAAAGGTATGTGTTCAATATGAACTAAGATATGAATTTATGAAGTACATTGAAATGGTGAGATACATTAAAAGCATGTTATGTTATGATGGATGATAAATCCAATTGAACAATGCTTAGGTATAATGGTTATCCATGTTAAATTCATATGAATTATGTTTAAATGAACTAACATGTGTTATTGATGTGCTTAGCCTTGTGCCAAGCTTGTGGTTATGATTGATGTTTATGCTTATGCCTGTTCTATATATATAGGAAATGGGTTAGGGGTGTTACAACGGGCTTCGATAACCTGTCTCTGTCATCGAATTAGAGTTACGTAGCATAACTGTACAAATTAGAACATTTAACTTCACAACAGAAATAATTATACAAAATTAATGCTAACATATAACAATTGAATCTCATCATGAAAAAATATACACTTATGGACCTTAAATTGAGCCCACGGGGCCCTAAAAATAGTTTGGGATCAAATTGAAACAAAATTGAAAATTTTGGAAAAATATGAAAATTTAGGAAGCAAGGGTCACATAGTTGTGTGGCATAGCCTAGATCGTGTGAACATTCATAGTCTGGACACACGACTGTATCCTAGCCCGTGTGTCCACTCGATGTTGGGTCACACGGCCATGTCGTAGGCCCTGTGCTAGACCGTGTTACACAATGACTTGAGACACACAACCGTGTTGCAGGCCGTGTGCAGCATAGGTTGCCCCTAAAATAAGTCATTTCAAAACCAAATCTTGCACACCAAGATACACCATTTCCACAAACATCTAAATGACCAAAACACACTTCAAATACACTTAAAACATGTCAAATATTCATTCATCTTATGTCTAACCAATATGCCAACAAAGGCACCTCAATTCACACACCATATTAACCAAATCAACAACTCAAGTTTATTCATTTAGCACAACCAAGCATACCAAAACCATTTCACACAGACATTTATATAAATGGTTCATTCATGATTTACATATAGTCATATGGCATGCATATGTGTTCAAAAACATAACTATTTACACCATTATTTACAACTTCACCTAAAAGCATTTAAACATACACAAACTTAGAATAACACAAAACATACCAAATGGCCATATTAACATCAAGCCCTATTGCACTTAAACCCTATACATGTCAATTATAACCACTAGCCAAAAGAACTAAAAACTACCAAAATGGTTGATGAATAGTATGATAGAGCTCCGACAAGATTGTAATCGATCAAGCTTTTTGATGATTTACAAGACAGAGAAAAATAACTACGTAAGCAACCAATGCTTAGTGAGCTTGTATAAGAGAAACTCAAACTTACGAAATAAATAATTACATGATTAAACCATTCAAGCATTGTGTATTCCCTATATGCACATTTCTTCCCAATCACACCACTTCACAAGTTAGTAACTATATACATATATAAGAACATATTAATCATTACATATAACATATTATGCAGAAGATTTCAATATATAAATCATCAATCACAGGTTCAATCATCTTCCTTTCCAATTCAAATGTACATAACCATTCCATATCACACAGCAGACCTATACGAATAGTTCATTCCATGATATCCTTTTCAAATACATCATTTTCATTTGTTATCCTTTTTGGATAAAATCCTTTTCAACCTTTTCATTTGATATCCTTTTCGGATAACATCCTTTTCAACCTTTTTAATTTTATATCATTTTTGGATAACATCCTTTTCAACCTTTTCATTTTATATCCATTTTGGATAACATCCTTTTCAACCTTTTCATTGATTCAGAAATACCAAATGTAATGTCATGGTATTTTTCCTTTTCGAGTATAATACCATGGCGTATTTCAATCACGGTCTTTTCCTTTTTTCAATCAAGAGTATTCCAAACACCAATTCATTGATACATACGTAAAGATATCAACTAATGTTATAAATTCCAATGTAATTGATGCAATCCTGGCTGAATCCTATTGTGACTTAAATCGACGACATCGAGAATGGTCTAAACACGAGGGCTTGAAGTGCAAAATAAAACTTAATTTTAGCTTAATGAGCTCAGTCATGGTTTTTACCCAACTCAATAGAGCTCAATTCAGCTTGATGCTAGCTAATTGAGCTTGATTCTAATTTATTTAATTTCATGCATTTTAAGCTGCTAGAATAAATTTATCTATTTAATTGAGTTAGATAATTTAGTTAAAGTTCAGCTCAAATAATTAAACTGTGTTTTAATATGTCTAAATTTTGGACATTTTAATTTAGCTTAAATATGTCTTAGTTAATGCATATTTTTAATGTGTCAAGTGTAACACCCTGAATTTGGGCCTAGAAGTTTTGGGCCTTGAGCATGGGAGCGGTTGAAGGCAGCTCATAATATTCTGTTGTGCGTAAAAATTTCGTAGTTGAAGGCTTGTTTTAGTGGTTAAGTGTGCTGAGAAGTGTTGGAGAAGTCCTGGGTTCAAACCTGGACTCTAGCAAAAATTTTGGTTTAAGGTGAATCAAACCCTGGGTGTAGTAGGTAGGCCTTAAGAATATTGTTGGAGAAATTGTGACACAAAAAGCCTTGTGGCTTAGTGGCAAGTAGCGTGTGGAGTGTAATATCCTAAATTAGGGCTTAATCGGAATAGTGGTTTCGTGACCACAAATCCGAGATAGAAATAATTATTTTACAATGATTTTGATGTTTATGATATGATTGCATGATTGTGTGAAAAATTCGTGATGAAATTCTATGCCTAAAGTGCTTAAATTGAAAGTAGGGACTAAATCGAATAAGTTGCAAAACTTGCATTCTAGAAGTTTTTAGTATGAAATTGTTTTGGAATATTAATGAGGAGGTCTTAAATAGCAATTTTACCAATTTTAAGTTCATGGACAAAATTAGGACATGGAAGGAATTTTGGAAAGTTTAGTAGTAAGGGTATTTTGGTCATTTAGTTATTAAAATGAATTAAAAACAAAATTAAAAGCCAATTTTGTCCATCTTCTTCATTAGGCCGAAATTTCAAGGGTTCTCCATAGCTAGGGCTTGTTTCAAGCTTCCAAGCTCCATAGTAAGTGATTCCAAGCCCGCTTTTAATGATTTTTACGCTTTTGAGATCCTTAACTCGATAAAGCTTATGTTAGCAATAATTTAACCTAGGGTTTATATTTGGAAAAATACCCATAGGTGAAATTTGTGTATTTTGATGTTTTATGATAGAATATGAAGTTTTAAATTATGTTAGACGACTTGTACTACTCGATTTTAAGCAAAAACGAGTAAAAGGGCTTAATCGGTAAAAATACCTAATAGTCACAAGTACATGTTAGAGTGAGAATTTGATGTTGCCATAGAAGAGAAAAGTGATCAGCATGTTGTAAAACATAAGAATAAGGAATAAAGTTTAATCCCGAGCCTAGGGGTAAAAATGTAAATATGCAAAAGTTTAGGGGTAAAATTGTAATTTTGCCAAAATTTGAGTTAAGGATTAATTTGATAATGTGAGTATTAAATAAGCTAAATGTGTTATTTTAGATCAAGAAAGACGTGGAATCGACCTCAATCGAGGAAAAGAAAAGATTGTGGACTAAATTGCAAAATCTTTGTATTTTGGTACCAAGGTAAGTTCATGTGTAAATAATGTAGCATAATTGTTATTTTTAAGTTATTGATATTAATTATGTGTTATGCTGAATTTTATTATGAAATGTATGCTTTGTGGTTAATTTCAAATAATATGTAAATTATGTGAACTACTTGTTAAATATAATTGTTACCGAGTATTGATTTCGGCATTCTACGGAAGACGGCAAGGATAAGTGTTCGAGGAAAAGCCCGCTTGAACCTTAGGAATAGATTAGGATACAAGTGACATGTCACTAGGATGGTTGAGCATCCGAACTCGTTGAGTTGAGTCCGAGCTCACTTATGGATGCGAATGTCCGAACTCGTTGAGTTGAGTCCGAGTTCGTGAGATGTAACTAGGCATCCGAACTCGTTGAGTTGAGTCCGAGTTCACTTATGGATGCGAACGCCCGAGTTCGTTGAGTTGAGTACGAGTTCGCTTATGGGCGGGTTACATGATTGCTTGATTGAATATGTGGCACTTATGTGCAAGTTATCCATGTATCCGAATTATATTCCGATGTGTTCAACGGGTAAAGTTCTACTCAAATGGAGGAAAATTTCGAGATGTAAAGAGACGATTGGTAAGTGATATGAAATGGATATTTTGGACAGGTATGTATTTAACCCTCGGGTTGAGTATTGATACAACCACGATAAGGTAATAAGATGATGAAGAATGATTAAAAGTGTGATATGTGTTTTAGTGATGTATGCTAATGTTGATTGGTATAACTGTTTGTTATGTTACTTATTATTTGCATATGAACTTACTAAGCATTTATGCTTACTCCCTCCTTCTTACTCATTGTAGTTTTGGACAAGCCAGCTCAGGAGTCGGGATAGGTCGAAGGCTCAGTCACACTATCCAAAAGATTTTTGGTAAATGGCTTGTAAATTTAAGTATGGCATGTATAGCAATATACCCATTTTGTGTAAATGATCTTATGGTATGGTTGTGAAATGGTTGAGGAAATGCTTGATAATGATAAATTATGAAAATGGTTAGTTTAGATTATGTTTGATGTTAAGGAAAACTATTAAGATACTTAGTGCATAAAACTCATAAAAGGATGAAATTTACCATAAATGTAATACCGCAGCAATACTAACGCGAGTTTGAAAATTTACTAAAAATCATAGAAATTTAATTTGGTGGTGAAATACATATCAAATTGAATCTTATTATGTCTAGTTTCACATGAAACAAATGAAACAAGTAAAGGAAGTATATGTTAGAAGATATTTTAATTTTAGTGAAACAGAGTCATAGCAGTTTCAGTATCCCCTGTTCCTACTTTAGAAATTCACCATAAATTGTAAAGATATAATTATGTGGTGTATTTTATATCCTCAGAATCCTTATTGAGTCTAGTTTTAGTATAAACAAACTTCATAGTCATATGAATTTTGTACAGAGAGAAATGTGGTTCGTAGTAAACAGAGGTCAGACCAGTCGAGTCTTGAAACAGGGGTAACATTAACTAATAAACTATACTAATTGGCCCTACAAAAAATTCTAGAAAACAATTAGTAGATATTTTTATGAGTCTAGATTCAGGGAAAATTTACGGATCTTAATTTCGAGTTTTGTAACTCGAGATATGATTTTTCTTGTGATGTGGACGCAAGTAGCTTAAAAGCGTGAATGTAGAAACAAATAATTCAAAGTTCTAAAATGTTAAACTAAGCTTAGTAACACCTCATACTCGACCCATGACGGTCTCGGGTGTGGGGCGTTACATGGAGCATTTAAGGGAGGCATGGGTTGAATCCCATGGCAAGCAAAGAGCATTTATTTTGCTAACAGGTGGCAAGAGTTGGTGTGAATTTAAACTCGATGATGGAGGATCCCACATCGGAAGCTAACATAAGAGTGGATCTGGTCGGCTTTAAATAGAGAGAACCGTGAGGAGAGTAAAGGTACCTTTCTTGGCGGATCCCTTTCGCTTTATGGCGTGCTCGTTTGGGTTGGGCGTCGGCTAAGAGTGCTCGGAGCGTGGATTAACTCCAGTCTCCAATCAGGTGTGTATTTCTCACTACTCTAGCTGTAGGATGGCTACTTCGGGCTGCGATGGGCCGAAAGGGGCCATGTGGGCCTAATGGGCCTACGGGCCCAATTGGATAAGTTGTTTGATTGTGTAGTAAATATTGGACTAGGCTAGGTGAATCTCATATCTGTGGCTAGATTTGGGCTAAAAGGGCCACACGAGCGTGTGGGCCCATTTAGGCCGAGAAAGGGCTTTAGGCCCATTCGTATTGTTATCCCTGTTTAGAATACTTTAGTTTACCAAATTACCAAAATACCTCTGGTTTGTAAAATTACCAAAATACCCTTGGTTTACAAAATTACCAAAATACCCCTGGTTTGTAAAATTACTAAAATACCCTTGGTTTATAAAATCACCAAAATACACCTGGTTTGTAAAATTACCAAAATACCCTTGGTTTACAAAATTACGAAAATACCCCTGGTTTGTAAAATTACCAAAATACCCTTGGTTTGTAAAATTATCAAAATACCCCTAGTTTGTAGAATTACCAAAATACCCCTGATTTGTGAAATTACCGAAATATCCTCGACCTGCAAAATTATTGAAATACCCTCGACTTGTAAAATTACCAAAGTACCCCTGATTTATAGAATTACCATTTTACCCTCGATTTACAAAATTACCGAAACACCCCTGTAAGGTAGAATTAACGAAATACCCCTGTAGGGTATAATTATTGAAATACCCCTGTAAGGTAGAATTACAAGAATATCCCTGTAGGGTAGAATTACTGAAATACCACTGTAGGGTAGAATTATTGAAATACCCCTGTAAGGTAGAATTACCGAAATACCCCTGTATGGTAGAATTATCGAAATAACCTTGTAGGGTATAATTACTGAAATACCCCTATAAGGTAGAATTACCGAAATACCCCTATAGGGTATAATTACTAAAATACCCCTATAAGGTAGAATTACCGAAATACCCTTGTAGGGTAGAATTACTGAAATACCCCTGTAAGGTAGAATTACCGAAATACCACTGTAGGGTAGAATTACCGAAATACCCTTGTAGGTTAGAATTACCGAAATACCCTTGTAGGTTAGAATTACCGATTTACCTTTGTAAGGTAGAATTACCGAGATACCCTCTTAGGGTAAAATTACCATTTTGCCTCTAGGGTGTTAAATGACTATTTTGCCCTTGTGGGCAAGTGACTGACTTGGATTGTGTGGTTGACGGATTTGATTGTGAATATATGTTGGTGATATGAATGACTTGGCTGTGATTGTTTGATTCAAATATGGGCATGACATTCTGCATGCATGACATGTTGCATGGGTTGGGATTTTGTACGGAGGAAGATCTGATCTGTTAAGGTCGCACGGGTCGCCCGAGATGACTGTGGATCGATCGATGGCTGAGTGCCGATCATGTTACCGAAGGCTGTGTGCCATTATTGTGGGCTTCTTATCGATATTGTGGGCTTCGTGCCAATTAAAGAACCGTTATCGATGGCTCTATGCCAACCTAAATATGGCTTTGTGCCATCTTGACTATGGCTTCGTGCCAAACGTATTTACCTGTGGCTATGTGCCTAACATATTTGTTGACGACTCTATGTCGATCATATTTACCGAAGGCTGTGTGCCAGTTATATTACCGTTACTGATGGCTATGTGTCGAAATTATTACAGTTATCGATGGCTTTGTGCCATGTATTCTATTAAGTGGCTTTGCCACATTATTCGATTTCGTGGCTATGCCACAAATATTCAGATCCGTGACTCTGTCACAATATTCGCTCTGGCGCAATGCTGCAACTGTGGAGTGTAGGGCTGGGTGGGTTGAGCTATTCCCCACATGGAGTGTAGGGTTGGTACGGGGGTGTATACAACTGGATTGGGTTGGGATTGCATTCATATTCTGATTTTGATTATGTTACCTAATCTCGATTCGATTTTGATTCGTCACACCGATTTCGATTCGATTCGATTCGATTCTAGTTTCGATAATGTTTCTTATTCGAAATGGGTTAAAGCCCATCCGGTACTATCTGTTATAATGGGCTAAGGCCTAATTGATCTTGAAACTATAACTAATTTGGGACCAACTTTTAATTCTTTTATATGGTGATTGTTCCTTTTATAGTAGGGATTTCTGCGAGTTTTCGTAAACTCACCCGCTTATTAACCTTCGTAATTTCCAATTTTAGACGGATCGAGCTACGAGGGGCTCGGAGGAAGCCACACACTCGCTTATTTTATAGTTTCGATTATTACTTTTAAATGTTTTGTGTGGGTTGTAGTAAACTTGTTGTAATTTTCTGGATTTCAAATTTGGAATTTTATTTATTGTTCTTATAATTGCTAGTATTAGAACACGTTTTTCCAAAGCAACTACTGTTGTTCAAAACATCACGTATCCGCAATTGTTTTTAAATTAAGCTTTTGCAACTACCAAGATTTTTACAAACTTGTTAAGAATGTTATTTAGCTGAGGTTTTCTAACAAGGTTTAAAAAGGGTATAAGATTTTAATTATTAAGAAGGGTTTTTAGTGGAAACATGGTTTTCGAAAAACACTTCAATGTGACATGCCAGATTCGAGCCAAACTTCCAGGCCGGGTTTGTGGTGTTACATTTAGTGGTATCAGAGCCTGGGTTGCAACAACTCAGCTGTGGATTGGGTTTTCAAAGGTTGAATTTCAAAAAATTATTTTCAACCATGTGGTCTGTTTGATGTATTTCTCCTAAAAAGTGTGGCACACCGAGTCTCCGGCGCCGAATCCGTAAGTCTTCTGAATACTTTTGTCTGTTTAGAAATTGAAATATTGTAGATTCCTTAGATATTGGTCTAACTTTAAATTTGGTATTTATTTTATGTGGATGTGATGTTTGGATATAGAAATTGTATATATGTGTGATGAATATGTATCTGCTTCAGTGAATAAGTGTTGTATGTATGAGATGTTTCAAGTTCTAGTTGAAGTGTGATAATGATAGTAGGATCAGAGTGCGCAGCGGTAGCGTAGTGATGTAGATGTTACACGACTACCCTATTAGACGGAAATTTCAGGGACGAAATTTCTTTAAGGGAGGTAGAGTTGTAACACCCTGAATTTGGGCCTAGAAGTTTTGGGCCTTGAGCATGGGAGCGGTTGAAGGCAGCTTATAATATTCTGTTGTGCGTAAAAACTTTGTAGTTGAAGGCTTTTTTTAGTGGTTAAGTGTGCTGAGAAGTGTTGGAGAAGTCCTGGGTTCAAACCTGGACTCTAGCAAAAATTTTGGTTTAAGGTGAATCAAACCCTGGGTGTAGTAGGTACGCCTGAAGAATATTGTTGGAGAAATTGTGACACAAAAAGCCTTGTGGCTTAGTGGCAAGTAGCGTGTGGAGCATTTAAGGGGAGGCATGGGTTCGAATCCCATGGCAAGCAAAGAGCATTTATTTTGCTAACAGGGGGCGGCAAGAGTTGGTGTGAATTTAAACTCTGATGATGGAGGGATCCCACATCGGGAAGCTAACATAAGAGTGGATGCGAAGCTGGCTTTAAATAGAGAGAACCATGAGGAGAGTAAAGGTACCTTTCTTGGCGGATCCCTTTCGTAACACCCGCACCCGAGTCATTGCGGAATCGGACACGAGGGCTAACGGCTTAAGCCATTCACTTTTCTGATCCATTTTAAAATTTTTCCAGGCAATCGGCTAACTGCGCCACTGTCACTTTAAAAATCATATCTGAGTTCCAAAACTCGAAAACTAGTTTCGTAATTTTTCCCTGAAACTAGACTAATATATGCATCTACAAATTGTTTTCTAGAATTTTTGGTTGGGCCAATTAGTACAGTTTATTAGTTAAATTCTCCACTGTTACAGGGTGCGACTACACTGACCTTCATGCATTACGACCTGGATATCTCCCTGTACAGGGATTCAATACTGATGACGTTTGTTTCTATAGAAACTAGACCCAAAGGGGAATCTATACATATATAGAATGACTCCTAATTATCTCTGGTTAGTTCACAATGAATTTCCAAAGTCAGAACAGGGAATCCAGAAATTGTTCTAGCCCTGTTTCACGAAAACCTAATTATCTCGTAACATACAACTCACATGACCGTTTCGTTTCTTCCATATGAAAGTAGATTCATTAAGGTTAATTTACATAATTTATTCACTATTTAATTCCATTTCTACTATTTTTAGTGATTTTTCACATCCACCTCACTGCAGCTGTCAACCTCTGTCATTAAGGTAGATTTTACCTACTTCATAATTTCCTTGATTCAACTAGCCCTTTTAACATACATGGCACAAAATATAATCACGATTAACCATTCCAAGGGCTAATCGATTCCAAACATTACCACATCTCTTAATGAAAAACATACAAAATGATCATGATACCATGCCAAGGTGCATACAAGCCATTTTCGCATGGCTAAAAGTTTACATACCAAATTTTCAACAAAACATATTAGCCTATACATGCCAAAATGCTCTCCTAGACCCACTAAGAAGAAAGTACCAAAAGTTGCTAGCGGTGTGATGACTTTGACGACGGTCTCGAGCACACCAAAATGGATCAAGAACCTAGGTAAGCAACAAACAAGCACACCAAATGAGTACATAACTCAAGAAGTCATAAGCACTACTCTACCATCCAACATTAATAATCATTTTTTTGTTTCTTTCAAATCATAACAACTATGCTACAGTTTCTTAAATTCTTGGTTCGATCTCATGCCAAGTCCTTCAATTAATTCAATGCCAAGTCAGCCCAATCAATGTAGACCCATTTCCTCAAGTTTGGAACAACGATGCACTAGATAAATCTATGCATACACCGCACAACCTCAAATTCGATATTTAGTTAATAGCTCAATCACTTACCTCATTCATCAAAATTTATACCAACAACCAAATGTTGCACACATAGTGCTTATTATGTTCGCACACATAGTGACATAGTAAATCGCACACATAGTGCTATAGTAAATCGCACACATAGTGCCATAGTAAATCGCACACATAGTGCATTTGAGATTCCCTCATGCTTCAACCTCCCAATCGGCACACATAGTGCCACTTAATTTTTTTGCACACATTGTGCCCTATGTCAATTCATCATGGTAAAGCAATTTGCTAAATTCAAATTGTACATATGGTCATATTAACAAGTAGGAGAATCACTCCGAAAAATATCTATCCAAGGAGTTCTCACAACAAGTGCTTAAGGACTTACCTTGCGTTGAGTATAACGGTTCCGACCCGGCTACTCGATGTCCTTGGCTTTGCCCTTGCTTGTTTCTCCTTCTTTAACTTCTCGGGCTTAATAGATAAATAAACTAGTTTAATCATCTTGCTGTACATTTATAATTCAAT
Source organism: Gossypium arboreum (assembly GCF_025698485.1). Classification (NCBI taxonomy): domain Eukaryota; kingdom Viridiplantae; phylum Streptophyta; class Magnoliopsida; order Malvales; family Malvaceae; genus Gossypium; species Gossypium arboreum. Next base: position 78,331,678 of record NC_069079.1, on the reverse strand, counting down.
TACACATGCATATGTATATTTGCATATTCGCAACCCTCTTACTAATTACCCATTTAGTCGATTATATACATGATTAAAGGTAACATCATGAATGGGCATACTTATATATATATATACATACCCGATTGTACACCAAAAATTTGACTCAACATCACCTACATACTCACTTTGATGGCCGAATATATATATACATGTATAGTGTTATCTACAACATCATCTAAACACCTAAATTTTTCTCATGCACACTTGATCAACCTTTTTCCCAACCTAGCATAGCTTCACCTCCATTTGTGATATCATATAAATTTGCATGTTGCTACATTTCTTAAGTTCAACATCTCAATGCCCATTATAGCCACTCCCATAATCAAATTCTAAAATCGGCAACATCCCTTTCAACTATGTTAGCGAATACTCCTCCCTTCTTAGTCCCAACTTCGGCACCTCCGGACAAAAAGGACTTAACATCTTCCCTTTCATGCTAACATAACAAGCAACTTAGTTCATCCATACAACTAACATGTTAATAGCATCAAGGTATCAACTAAAATTTTAAGCTTCTTGTCAACTTCCAACTCTCCAACAACCCCAAATCCAACCTTGGGATAGATAGTATTTAGACCCATCACCCAAAGGTTGTGTAAACTTCAAAAAAATATCATTGAACATACCTTGATCTAAAGGACCACCTTGGCGAATCTTGCTTCCTCTTCTTCCTCTAGTTACGACAATTGCAAAAGAAAGAAAACATGAGCACTTCTTCTTCCCTCCTTATTAAGCATTCAAACTCTCTCATTTTCATGCCACAAGAAGTGAAAGAAAATGATGAACATTTTTTCTTTCTTCCCTCCCTCAACTCACGGCAATGGGGGGGTACACCCACACCATTCTCTTTTTTTTTTCTTTATTACCCATATTTCTTATTTTATTTTTTTCTACATACCCACTAACTAAACATGTTTGCAACATGTTTCCACCCATAGCATGGCCGGCCATCATGCTTAAATTTGGGTAAATTGACATGCAAACCCACCTTTTTCACAACATGCACTTATAGGCCACCCTACATTTGCCTAGCACATTTCTAAATTTTCTCACATAAGTCCAATTTGACAAAATTCACTGATAATTAACAAAATTCAAACATGAAATTTTCACACATGCATATGTACATATAATGAGCATCAACTATGACAGTTAATTATTTTTATGACTCGGTTTAGTGGTCCCGAACCCACTTTCCGACTAGGGTCAATTTAGGGCTGTTACACTTTCGCTTTATGGCGTGCTTGTTTGGGTTGGGCGTCGGCTAAGAGTGCTCGGAGCGTGGATTAACTCCAGTCTCCAATTAGGTGTGTAGTTCTCACTACTCTAACTGTAGGATGGCTACTTCGGGCTGCGATGGGCCGAAAGGGGTCATGTAGGCCTAATGGGCCTATGGGCCCAATTGGATAAGTTGTTTGATTGTGTAGTAAATATTGGACTACGCTAGGTGAATCTCATATCGTGGCTAGATTTGGGCTAAAAGGGCCACACGAGCGTGGGCCCATTTAGGTAGAGAAAGGGTCAGAGGCCCATTTGTATTGTTATCCCTGTTTAGAATACTTTAGTTTATCAAATTACCAAAATACCCCTGGTTTGTAAAATTACCAAAATACCCTTGGTTTACAAAATTACCAAAATACCCCTGGTTTGTAAAATTACTAAAATACACTTGGTTTATAAAATCACCAAAATACCCCCTGGTTTGTAAAATTACCAAAATACCCTTGGTTTACAAAATTACGAAAATACCCCTGGTTTGTAAAATTACTAAAATACCCTTGGTTTATAAAATTACCAAAATACCCCTAGTTTGTAAAATTACCAAAATACCCTTGGTTTGTAAAATTATCAAAATACCCCTAGTTCGTAGAATTACCAAAATACCCCTAATTTGTGAAATTACCGAAATATCCTCGACCTGCAAAATTATTGAAATACCCTCGACTTGTAAAATTACCAAAGTACCCCTGATTTACAGAATTACCATTTTACCCTCGATTTACAAAATTACCGAAACACCCCTGTAAGGTAGAATTAACGAAATACCCCTGTAGGGTAGAATTGTTGAAATACCCCTGTAAGGTAGAATTACAAGAATATCCCTGTAGGGTAGAATTACCGAAATACCACTGTAGGGTAGAATTATTGAAATACCCCTGTAAGGTAGAATTACCGAAATACCTCTGTATGGTAGAATTATCGAAATACCCCTGTAGGGTATAATTACTGAAATACCCTTGTAAGGTAGAATTATCGAAATACCCTTATAGGGTATAATTATTGAAATACCCGTATAAGGTAGAATTACTGAAATACCCTTGTAGGGTAGAATTACTGAAATACCCCTGTAAGGTAGAATTACCGAAATACCACTGTAGGGTAGAATTACCGAAATACCCCTGTAGGGTAGAATTACCGAAATACCCTTGTAGGATAGAAATACTGATTTACCCCTGTAAGGTAGAATTACCGAGATACCCTCTTAGGGTAAAATTACCATTTTGCCCTTAGGGTGTTAAATGACTATTTTGCCCTTGTGGGCAAGTGACTGACTTGGATTGTGTGGTTGACGGATTTGATTGTGAATATATGTTGGTGATATGAATGACTTGGCTGTGATTGTTTGATTCAAATATGGGCATGACATTCTGCATGCATGACATGTTGCATGGGTTGGGATTTCGTACGGAGGAAGATCTGATCTGTTAAGGTCGCACGGGTCGCCCGAGACGACTGTGGATCGATCTGTGCCAACCTAAATATGGCTTTGTGCCATCTTGACTATGGCTTCGTGCCAAATGTATTTACTTGTGGCTATGTGCCTAACATATTTGTTGACGACTCTGTGTCGATCATATTTCTAGAAGGTCGTGTGCCGCTTATATTATCACACCGATGGCTATGTGCCAAGTTATTACGATTATCGATTGCTTTGTGCCATGTATTTCATTAAGTGGCTTTGCCACATTATTCGATTCTCGTGGCTATGCCACAAATATTCAGATCTGGTGACTCTCACAATATCTCGCTCTCGTAGCAATCCGCAACCGTGGAGTGTAGAAATTTGGGTGGGTTGAGCTATTCCCCACATGGAGTGTAGGGTTGGTACGGGGTTGTATACAGCTGGATTGGGTTGGGATTGCATTCACATTCTGATTTTGATTATGTTACCTAATACTTATTCTGATTTTGATTCTGTCACCTAATTCTGATTCTGATTCTGATTCTGATTCTAGTTCTGATAATGTTTCTTATTCTGTAATGGGTTAAAGCCCATCTGGTACTATCTGTTATAATGGGCTAAGGCCAAATTGATACTGAAACTATAACTAAGGCTGGGACCAACTTTTAATTCTTTTATATGACTGACTGTTCCTTTTTATAGTAGGGATTTCACACTGAGTTTTCGTAAACTCACCCCGTTTATTAACCTTTCAGGTAATTTCCAGCCTTAGACGGATCAGAGCTACGAGGGGCTCGGAGGAAGCCACACACACTGTTTATTTTATAGTTTCGATTATTACTTTTAAATGTTTTGTGTGGGTTGTAGTAAAGTTGTTGTAATTTTCTGGATTTCAAATTTAGAATTTTATTTATTGTTCTTATAATTGCTAGTATTAGAACACGGTTTTCCAAAGCAACTACTGTTGTTCAAAACATCACGTATCCGCAATTGTTTTTAAATTAAGCTTTCGCAACTACCAAGATTTTTACAAACTTGTTAAGAATGTTATTTAGCTGAGGTTTTCTAACAAGGTTTAAAAAGGGTATAAGTTTTTAATTATTAAGAAGGGTTTTTAATGGAAACATGGTTTTCGAAAAACACTTCAATGTGACATGCCAGATTCGAGCCAATCTTCCAGGCCAGGTTTGTGGTGTTACATTTAGTGGTATCAGAGCCTGGGTTGCAATAACTCGGCTGTGGATTGGGTTTTCAAAGGTTGAATTTCAGAAAATTATTTTAAACCATGTGGTCTGTTTGATGTATTTCTCCTAAAAAGTGTGGAATACCGAGTCTCCGGTGCCGAATCCGTAAGTCTTCTGAATACTTTTGTCTGTTTAGAAATTGAAATATTGTGGATTCCTTAGATATTGGTCTAACTTTAAATTTGGTATTTATTTTATATGGATGTGATGTTTGGATATAGAAATTGTATATATGTGTGATAAATATGTGTCTGCTTCAGTGAATAAGTGTTGTATGTATGAGATATTTCAAGTTCTAGTTGAAGTGTGATAATGATAGTAGGATCAGAGTGCGCAGCGGTAGCGTAGTGATGTAGATGTTACACGACTACCCTATTAGACGAAAATTTCAGGGACGAAATTTCTTTAAGGGAGGTAGAGTTGTAACACCCTGAATTTGGGCCTAGAAGTTTTGGGCCTTGAGCATGGGAGCGGTTGAAGGCAGCATATAATATTCTGTTGTGCGTAAAAACTTCATAGTTGAAGGCTTGTTTTAGTGGTTAAGTGTCTTTGAGAAGTGTTGGAGAAGTCCCGGTTCAAACACGGACTCTAGCAAAAATTTTGGTTTAAGGTGACTCAAACCACAGGTGTAGTAGGTAGGCCTTAAGAATATTGAGGAGAAATGTGACACAAAAAGCCTTGTGGCTTAGTGGCAAGTAGCGTGTGGAGCATTTAAGGGGAGGCATGGGTTCAAATCCCATGGCAAGCAAAGAGCATTTATTTTGCTAACAGGGGGCGGCAAGAGTTGGTGTGAATTTAAACTCTGATGATGGAGGGATCCCACATCGGGAAGCTAACATAAGAGTGGATGCGAAGCTGGCTTTAAATAGAGAGAACCATGAGGAGAGTAAAGGTACCTTTCTTGGCGGATCTCTTTCGCTTTATGGCGTGCTTGTTTGGGTTGGGCGTCGGCTAAGAGTGCTCGGAGCGTGGATTAACTCCAGTCTCCAATCAGGTGTGTATTTCTCACTACTCTAACTGTAGGATGGCTACTTCGGGCTGCGATGGGCCGAAAGGGGCCATGTGGGCCTAATGGCCCTATGGGCCCAATTGGATAAGTTGTTTGATTGTGCAGTAAATATTGGACTAGGCTAGGTGAATCTCATATCTGTGGCTAGATTTGGGCTAAAAGGGCCACACGAGCGTGTGGGCCCATTTAGGCTGAGAAAGGGCTTTAGGCCCATTCGTATTGTTATCCCTGTTTAGAATTGTAGCACCCCGTACCCGAGACCGTCGCCGGAGTCGGACACTAGGGGTTAACGGGCTTAATCCACTTACTTGTACAGTTCATTTTAAAAATTTTCAGACAGCCGGCTAACTGTGTCACTGTCACCTTAAAAATCATATCTTGAGTTCCACAACTCGAAAATCTGTTTCGTGATTTGTCCCTGAAACTAGACTCATATATTCATCTACAAAATTTTTTCTAGAATTTTTGGTCAGGCCAATTAGTACAGTTTATTAGTTAAACTCTCCCCTGTTACAGGGTGCGACTACACTGACCTTCCTGCATTACAATTTGGATATCTCCCTATACAGGGCTTGAATACTGATGCCGTTTGTTTCTACGGAAACTAGTCTCGAAAATGAATCTGTACATATATGGCATGACTTCTAATTATGTCTGTTCAATTTATAATGAATTTCCAAAGTTGGAATAGGGACTCCAGAAACCGTTCTGTCCCTGTCTCACGAAAACTTAAATATCTCTTAACATACTGTTCATATGATTGTTTCGTTACTCTCCTATGAAAATAGACTCGTCAAGGTTCATTTACATAATTTATTCACTATTTAATTCCATTCCTACTATTTTTAGTGATTTTTCACATCCACGTTACTGTAGCTGTCAGCATCTGTCTTTAAGGTAGGCTTTACCTATTTCATAGTTTCCATGATTCAACTAGCCCTTAAACATATATAGCACAAAATATGATCATGATTAACCATCCCAAAGGCTAATCGTTTCCAAACATTTCCATACCTCTTAATGAACAACATACAATGATTATAATACCATGCCCAAAGTATACTTAAGCCATTTTCGCATGGCTATCCAAATTTACACAAAACCGAAAGGTACATGACCTACAACAAAAGGGTAGTCCTATACATGCCATTTCAAAGTTCAACCAAAAATATACCAAAAGGAGCTTTGATAGTGTGGGCGACTTTGACTTCAAAAATCCCGAGTCCTATAGCTGAAGAACCAAAAATCTATAAAACAGAGAATCAAAGAAACGGAGTAAGCATTTAATGCTTAGTAAGTTTGAGTCATGAGTTTAGACACAACCAAAGTATAGCATTTATGTAGCTAAACAGATAATTTCATATGCACAAATTCTCAATATCATACTTACTTCACATTACCAACCCTTATATTCATACACAAAGATCAACTTATCCAAAGGCCGGTAGCTCATTTATCAACTGAGCGAATACTTATTTGTAAGGGCTCAACTAATTCAAAGCACATACAAAACATACCTCAAGGTTGGGATGTTACAAGCGTATTAACTGAAATTTTTACAGCAAGATCATTCATTCCCGAATCACGTACCTTCAGAATTTAATCGGATATAGCTACTGCTCAAATGCCTTGGGACATAGCCCGCTTATAATAACTTCGCACAAATGCCTTGGGACTTAACCGGATTTAGTAACTCGCACCAATGCCTTCGGACTTAGCCCGGAATTAGTAACTCGCACGAATGCCTTCGGATCTTAGTCCGGATATAGTCACTTAGCACAAAGCCTTTGGGACTTAGCCCGGACATCATTCAATAACCATGCACATTTAACAATAAATCATGGCACATTCAGTATTTCATTTTCATTAGCAAAACTCAAACACAAGACACTTATCACACTTGCAATTTGGCTCAATAGCCACACATAAAGAGCATGATTTTGATTTGCTTAAAACATGATCTAATCAAATCATAATCTAAGTTCTATTACTCAAAAACTTACCTCGGATGTTGTCGAACGATTTCGATGGCTATTCGACCACTTTTTCCTTCCCTTTATCGGATTTAGTTCCCCTTTGCTCTTGAGCTTAATTTAACAAATAAATCGATTTAATCATTTGAGTATCAAAAAGAGGAACTCAAGGTACTTAGCCCATATATATTCATTAGACATTAAAGTCACATATGTACGAAATCATGAATCTAACTCAACACAATAGTCCACACTCTCTTTTAGCCGATTATCTAAGCCAAGATAAGGCATCAATATGCTTGCCTTTAACCGAATACATGCACACCAATCCATCTCATGTGGCCGAATATGCATGTCTATGTTGAGGCCAATTATATACTTAATACCACACATAAATGGCATACATTTTACTAACTAATACATTACATATTGTAACTCAATACGATCATCATTTACTCCATAACCAAACATCATCATATGTAAATATATATACCTTGAGATAGTATATATGTCATACCAATACATCATGTGCAAACATATATATATATATGTGCAAGAGCCGAATCACAAGTTGGTTATAACCAAATATAAACATATATCCAAAACACAAATCTTACCTATCATGCAATAAGCATAAATCATACTTATGGATATACCATGGCCGATACTTCCAACAACACCAAATATAAATATACTTCTGGATCTAAGGTAGACCCAAGAAAGGAACTCATAATCATCAAGATGTAAGCAAACCACCATTGTTCATCTAGATTTAGCATGAAACACAACCATCACCCTTATTAATCTCCATAGCCGAAAACCTTACTTATTCCAAAATCACAATTTCAACATGGTTTACCAACAATAATTTGATATCTCACTCAAAATCAACTAGGATTTCAAGAACTAGTATCAACTTCATTACCTTAATATCGACCTAAGATGACCGATTGCTTCACTCCTTTCTTCCTCCTCTCAATTCGGCCAAGAAGAACCAAAGAACACAACTTGTTTTCCTTCTTCCTTAGAACTTTCAGCCAAAAGAAGTGAAAAATGATGGACACTTTTTTTTTCTTCTTTCCCTCAACTCACGGCAATGGGGGAACAATCACACACATCCTTTCTTTTTTTTTTTTTTTTGTTTCTCATCCTACTAACACTAATATTTTATTGCCCATGCTTTTTATTCTATTACTCCTTACATAATGCACTACCCCAACATGTTTATGACATGTTTTTTAGCCATAACATTTTGTCCACCCATGCTCATGGTAAGCCACTACTAGATGGGGGAAATTGACATGCAAGTCCCCTTTTTCATACATGCACTAATAGGCCACTTTACATTTGCCTAGCACATTTCTAAATTTTCTCACATAAGTCCTATGTACTCCATTCACATGCAATTAACTAAATCGAAGCTTAAAAATTTTCGCACATTCATATTCACATATTTTAGACAATAAATATCACATTCAAATAATTTGGTGACTCGGTTTAGTGGTCCCGAAACCGCTTTCCGACTAGGGTCACTTTAGGGCTGTCACAAGAATACTTTAGTTTACCAAATTACCAAAATACCCCTGGTTTGTAAAATTACCAAAATACCCTTGGTTTACAAAATTACCAAAATACCCCTGGTTTGTAAAATTACTAAAATACTCTTGGTTTATAAAATCACCAAAATACCCCCTGGTTTGTAAAATTACAAAAATACCCTTGGTTTACAAAATTACGAAAATACCCCTGGTTTGTAAAATTACTAAAATACCATTGGTTTATAAAATTACCAAAATACCCCTAGTTTGTAAAATTACCAAAATACCCTTGGTTTGTAAAATTATCAAAATACCCCTAGTTTGTAGAATTACCAAAATACCCCTGATATGTGAAATTACCGAAATATCCTCGACCTGCAAAATTATTGAAATACCCTCTACTTGTAAAATTACCAAAGTACCCCTGATTTACAGAATTACCATTTTACCCTCGATTTACAAAATTACCGAAACACCCCTGTAAGGTAGAATTAACGAAATACCCCTGTAGGGTAGAATTATTGAAATACCCATGTAAGGTAGAATTACAAGAATATCCCTGTAGGGTAGAATTACCGAAATACCACTGTAGGGTAGAATTATTGAAATACCCCTGTAAGGTAGAATTACCGAAATACCCCTGTATGGTAGAATTATCGAAATACCCCGGTAGGGTATAATTACTGAAATACCCTTGTAAGGTAGAATTATCGAAATACCCCTATAGGGTATAATTACTAAAATACCCCTATAAGGTAGAATTACCGAAATACCCTTGTAGGGTAGAATTACTGAAATACCCCTGTAAGGTAGAATTACCGAAATACCACTGTAGGGTAGAATTACCGAAATACCCCTGTAAGGTAGAATTACCGAAATACCCTTGTAGGGTAGAAATACTGATTTACCCCTGTAAGGTAGAATTACCGAGATACCCTCTTAGGGTAAAATTACCATTTTGCCCCTAGGGTGTAAAATGACTATTTTGCCCTTGTGGGCAAGTGACTGACTTGGATTGTGTGGTTGACGGATTTGATTGTGAATATATGTTGGTGATATGAATGACTTGGCTGTGATTGTTTGATTCAAATATGGGCATGACATTCTGCATGCATGACATGTTGCATGGGTTGGGATTTCGTACGGAGGAAGATCTGATCTGTTAAGGTCACACGGGTCGCCTGAGACGACTGTGGATCGATCGATGGCTGAGTGCCGATCATGTTACCGAAGGCTATGTGCCATTATTGTGGGCTTCTTATCGATATTGTGGGTTTCGTGCCAATTATAGACCCGTTATCGATGGCTCTGTGCCAACCTAAATATGGCTTTGTGCCATCTTGACTATGGCTTCATGCCAAATGTATTTACCTGTGGCTATGTGCCTAACATATTTGTTGACGACTCTGTGTCGATCATATTTACCGAAGGCTGTGTGCCAGTTATATTACCGTCATTGATGGCTATGTGCCGAAGTTATTACAGTTATCGATTGCTTTGTGCCATGTATTCTGTTAAGTGGCTTTGCCATATTATCTGATTCTGGTGGCTATGCCACAAATATCTGTATCTGGTGACTCTGTCACAATATTCATTCTGCGCAATGCTTGCAACCTGTGGAGTGTAAAATTGGGTGGGTTGAGCTATTCCCCACATGGAGTGTAAGGTTGGTACGGGGGTGTATACAGCTGGATTGGGTTGGGATTGCATTCACATTCTGATTTTGATTATGTTACCTAATACTTATTCTGATTCTGATTCTGTCACCTGATTCTGATTCTGATTCTGATTCTAGTTCTGATAATGTTTCTTATTCTGTAATGGGTTAAAGCCTATGTGGTACTATCTGTTATAATGGGCTAAGGCCTAATTGATACTGAAACTGTAAGTAGGGCTGGGACCAACTTTTAATTCTTTTATATGACTGACGATTCCTTTTTATAGTAGGGGATTTCACACTGAGTTTTCATAAACTCACCCCGTTTATTAACCTTTCAGGTAATTTCTAGCCTTAGACGGATCGGAGCTACGAGGGGCTCGGAGGAAGCCACACACACTGTTTATTTTATAGTTTCGATTATTACTTTTAAATGTTTTGTGTGGGTTGTAGTAAAGTTGTTGTAATTTTCTGGATTTCAAATTTAGAATTTTATTTATTGTTCTTATAATTGCTAGTATTAGAACACGATTTTCCAAAGCAACTACTGTTGTTCAAAACATCACGTATCCGTAATTGTTTTTAAATTAAGCTTTCGCAACTACCAAGATTTTTACAAAGTTGTTAAGAATGTTATTTAGCTGAGGTTTTCTAACAAGGTTTAAAAAGGGTATAAGTTTTTAATTATTAAGAAGGGTTTTTAATGGAAATATGGTTTTCGAAAAACACTTCAATGTGACACGCCAGATTCGAGCCAAACTTCCAGGCCGTGTTTGGGGTGTTACATCAAGTTTAGGACAAATTTAATTCTTGTTGCTAATTATTTTGTCCAGCCGAATGTAGCTCATTTAAGTTGTCATAGCTGCTGCCAATTTCATATGTCTTAAGCTGATTAATTTGTTGAATTTAATGTGCAGCTACATGCATGGAATGACATTAAAGAAGCTGATGATTCCTCGTTGTCATGTGGCTGTTCGTGAAGCTCAATAGACCTTGAGTTGAATTAAACTTCTGGCTGATGCTTTTAGTTTCTCTATGTGTCTGTCCGTGAAGCACCAAATGCCCAAAGGAGCGAATGCTTTCTTTCCCCCAAGCTGACCGTCCAACTCTCCAACCAGCTATGAAAGCTTTCACATTTGCTGGAAAATTCCATTCACACTTGTGCCCATTCGGTTATGTGTTTTCACACACAATGGACTTCTCAAATTCAGTTTCACACTTCCATGTCCATTGAAGTGATCTAAGCTACCCATTAAGTTCAACGGCTCTTCAAATAACCAAGGTAGCTCAATTAACAATTACTAAATCACCTAGGCTGAATCTATCCAGCTAATTCAGCTCATTTCACCTTTTTATCTAATAACCACAATTCAGCTGACTCAAACCCCCAAGTGGTTGTCCAATGACATTCCTAAAGGTTGGAGAAGATTCCTGGAATTTTCTTGAATTATTTTGGAATTTTCAGCTCATTAAAAGCTGAAATCAAATGTCCATCTAGCTACTCTTTTGTCCATTCAGCTAGCTTTAGACTGACACTATAAATATTGTGTTATTTGTTTGTTGTAAAAAGACTTTTTGCTCATTGTTGAATGTTTATAACATTTGTGAGTTTTTCAGCTCTCTTAATTCATTTTAGACTTAGCTTGACTTATCTAGCTTGCTAATGGCGTCATTCTATTTCTTTGAACTTATCACTCCTAAACCAAGTGTGGCATTCACCCCATTGATACCTTTGGTTCTCATCTTCCTAGATAGTGGGTCAAGATCCTATCTTCCATCTTCCATCCGTCTTAAGTGTCGTATAAGGTTCAAGTTAATACATTCTATAGTATTGGTTCTTTCTTGGCATTAATCCCATTTTCCATCCACACTATCCATCTTAACTTTACCTTAATTTCTTTGTTTAGCCAATATACCATTAACCTAACTTAAACACTCTTTGAAACCCATTTGTTTAAACCATCACTTAGTCGAATTTCTTATAAACTCTAAATAAAACAGAACTTCTCATTTTAATGATCGGGCATCTAAACGACTCAAATCATTTCACGAGGTAAAATCATATCATTTGGTATCAGAGCTAGTTAAAATCGAGAAGTACATATGTTCGTGAAGTTTTGAGGTGAGTTTTGAATAAAATTCAAAAAAAAAATTTGAAAAAAAATTTGTGTATAATTTTTTTTACAAGAATAGTGTAATACAAGTTGTATTGAATTCATATATATTAAAAAAAAGAAATTGAAAAAATTGTGTGAAAAAAAAGAAAAAAAAGGAAGAGATTTGAATTTTTTTTTAAAAAAAAGAAAGAAGTTGCTTTGAAAGTGTTCAATTTGTTTCTGATCTTCCAAATCTATTTCTGCCCACAATCAACTCCTTGCGCCACACTTTCAGCCCTTCTTTTTTTTTTTTTTCTTTCAGCCTTCCCAATACCCAAACATCATCTACCCTTGTTAACCATTTGAAACTGACGCCTAAGCTTGCTTCTAAGTCTAAACGAGTCTTCTACGAACTTTGAGAGGAGAATCGAGTGGTAAAAGGTACAATAGTTTGTGAGAGTATTAGAGCAAAGAAAAGCCAATAGTGAGTGCAAAAAAGAGTAGAGTGCCATAAAATATTTTCTTTTTGAGTGGATTCGTGAGGTTTGTATTGGTGAGGTATTCATTTTCTATTTTAAAAAATATTTTTTTCTTTTTTCTTTTCCTTTTCAATAATAAATCATGTTTCGAGAAGAGTTTTCAGAATTTGAATTTCAAGATTTGATGAAAGAGATGGACCGATTGTTCGATAGAAAAGTAAAATCCATACAAGAACGATTGGATCGTGTTGAAGAGTAGGGCCAACAAGCAAGAGCTCAACAGGAGCTAATTTCTTCAAGCCAAAGGATGAAAATGAGATTGTCAAGGAGTTTAGCGTCCAATGATTGTTTACGAAGAGATCCTTATCGAGATTCCTTTTCAACAAGGACTTTGAGTCCAAATAACTCAAGCTTCAAGTTTGAAGCCTATTGTGGTGACAAACAAGAAGGTTCAAGCAATTCTTCGTATACACCAAGATACTCATCCATGAAGATTCAATCTCGAAGAAATAATCGTCTTTTGTATGAAGACCCTATAACACCCCTATCCCATAACCGTCGCCGGAATAGGACGAGACATTACCAGAAATTAGGAATCGGATCAGAACAGTAAAATTTTGAACCTTTTCTTAAATAAAAGATCATTTATTTATATAACTAATAGACACAAACAAAGATCGAATTTAAAAATTATAAAAGTAAACTTCCATAAGATGCCATATTCGCATGCTTTATATATAATAGTCAAAATATCATTCTACTTATGTAACACCCCGAACCCGAGACCGTTGCCGGTGTCGGACACGAGGGGTTAACAAGCCAAGTCCACATATTTGCCCACCAATTTGACATTTCCAGTCAGGCTGGAAAACTGCGTCACTGTCGCCTTAAAAATCATATCTCGAGTTTCAAAACTCGGAAACTGGTTTCGCAAATTTTCCCTGAATTTAGACTCATATATCCATCCATGGATTTATTTCTAGAATTTTTGGTCGGGCCAATTGGTACAGTTTATTAGTTAAAGTCACCCATGTTACAGGGATAGACTGCTCTGACCTTCGCGCGTTATAACTTGAATATCTCTCTGTACAGGGCTTTAATACTGGTGCCGTTTGTTTCTAATGAAACTAGACTCAAAATGGAATCTGTACATATAAGGAATGACTCCTAATTCTTTCTGGATAATTTATAGTAAATTTTTAAAGTTGCGACAGGGGACCCAGAAACCGTTCTGGCCCTGTCTCACAATAGCTTTCATATCTCTTAACATGTAGCTCCTATGACCATTTCGTTTCTTCCATATGAAAATAGACTCATCAAGGTTCATTTACATAGCTTATTCACTATTTAATACCATTCCTACAAATTTTGGTGATTTTTCACATTCACGTCACTGCAGCTGGCAGCTTCTGTTTTTAAGGTAGGTCTTACCTATTTTGTAGTCTCCATGAACCAACTAGTCTTGCCATACAAAGGTTCATATATGATCATTTTAACCATACCAATGGCTGATCATGTGACCAACACTCCCATTTCCAATCCATAATCACATCATGACACCATATATATATATATACAACCCACAAACGGTCTAAGTCCATACTCTACTTTTACGAGCCATTTTCGCATGGCCGTACACATATACATCACAACATAATTGAACCAACAAGGGGTAGTCCTATACATGCCATTTCAAATTCCAACCAAAATTATACCAAGATGGAGGCTTTGATAGTGTAGATGACTTCGACCTTAATGATCCCGAATCCGATTGCCATCGAGCAAAATCTGTAAAACTGAGAGCCAAAGCAACGGGGTAAGCATATTTATGCTTAGTAAGTCTCAAGCAATAAATTCAGCTTTAATTAAAGCAATACATTCACATAGCCAAATGCATCATTTCATTAATACACGTTCACATAATCATACTTACTTCACCATCCCAACTCTTATGTTCATACACAAATAACGGCGTTAAGGCCGATAACTCGTTCCATCATAGGAGCGGATATTCATACGCTCTTACTCCTAGCGCGCAAAGCACACACCACACTTACCTTGTCATTGGGAAATTTCACAAGTGCATTAGCTAAAATTTTCCAGCAAGCTTATAATTTTCAAATCACATACCTTCGGAGTTTAACCGGATATCGCTACTCGTTCAATCGCCTTCGGGACATAGCCCGGTTATGGTAACCCGCACCAAGGCCTACGGGACTTAACTCGGATATCACGATTTGCACAAATGCCTTCGGGTCTTAGCCCGGATAGAATGACTCGCACGAATGCCTTCGGGTCTTAGCCCGGATATAATTACTAGCATAAATGTCCTCGGGACTTAGCCGGATGTAGCCACTAGCACAATTGCCTTCGGTCTTAACCGGATATAATTTCCAGCATTAACATCTTGGGACTTAGCCGGATATCATTCAATTTCTCATGCACATACATCAATAATCATTGGACATACATATTTCATTTTCGTTACTAAGGCTCAAACACAATTATAATCACTAGCATAATCGCCTTGGGACTTAGCCGGGTATCATTCAAATACTCATACACACATAGTCAATAATCAATACACATCCATACTTCATTTCACATAATTCAAGTAGGGTCACTTCTTGAGGACTTACCTCGGATGTTGTCGAACGGCTTTTACGGCTATTCGATCACTTTTTCCTTCCCCTTGTCCAATTGTGGCCCTCTAAGCTCTTGAGCTAATTCAAACAAATTCAATTTATTAAAACCTCATTGTGCTAGCTTATGGCCGAATATGACAAGGGGTTTAAATGGTCATATGGCCAACCTTTAGCTTGAATACACAATGGTCATGCACATTTTATACTACATCAAGCAATTCAATACAATTCATTCGAGCATCAAGGAAAAGCTAAGGCCTTCAATAGGCTACCCAAGGCGAATATTCATGTCCATGTTGAGGCCAATTATGCACTTAATACCTCACAAAAACAGCATGCATTTTACTAGTTAATGCTTTGCATATTGTAGCTCAAAACTTATAATATAGCATCAAGCACTCATATGTGTGCTAGGCCGAATGTGCTTGCGATTTCACAATCATTCTTCAACATCTTCTTCTTTAAACCAACATATTCATCACTTAGTTCATAACCAAAACATCATGTGCAAACATATATATACATATATGAGCATGGCGAATTTCAAGGTGTCCATAGCCATCCAAAACACAAATTTTAACTAACATGCAAGAAGCATGAACCATGCTTATGAATGCATCATGGCGAATATGACAATCATGCTCCTTTTCAACTTCAATCATGATTAAACAAAAGAAAACTCAAAATCTTACTCAAGAGTAGACAATCCATCATTGCATGCATCATCATCAAGCTTTACACTTAGCATGCAATGGCTTTATCACCATAACAACTTTGGCCAAATACCATTTCCATGGCATAACAAAGATTTGAGCCATGGCTAACATGCTCATCAAGTTAGCAACCAAAACATGCATGAAACTCCTAACACAACCTCATACATACCTTAATCTTGATGCAAACTTAGCCAAATCTCCTTCTAGATCTCTTCCAAACCAAGCATGAAGCAAAAATCCTCCTTCTTCCTTAGTTTTGGCTCAAAGAAAGGATGAACAAAATTTTTCTTTCTTTCTCTACAACTCACGGCAATGGGGGAATACCACACTCACACATTTTTTTTCCATTCTTTTCTTACCCATACATCTTTGTTTATTATTTCTCCTCATGCACCAACAAAACATGTTTCATGACATGTTTTGCCCATCCTCTCTTGCCATGGCCAGCCACTTTATGTTGGGGGAAATTTGACATGCAAATCCTTATTTTTGCATGCATGAGCAACTAGTCATCACACATTTCCCATCATACTTTCAAAGTTCACTACTAGGTCCTTTCTAGTGAAATTCGCATTTATAACACTAAATCGAAACATCAAAATGTCACACACAATTTAACACATATCACAGGCATCAAAATAAATTTTAATTATTTTTATGCCTCGGTTTTGTGGTCCCGAAACCACATTCGACTAGGGTCAATTTTGGGTTGTCACAACTCTCCCCACTTAAGAAATTTTCGTCCCGAAAATCTTACCGTAAATAGGTTTGGATATCGCTCTTTCATAGAGTTCTCGGTCTCCCAAGTAGCTTCTTCTATCCCGTGCTTGAGCCATAACACTTTCACTAGCGGAACCCGCTTGTTTCGCAACTCTTTCACTTCTCGTGATAGGATACGAATCGGTTCTTCCTCATAACTCATATTAGCTTGAATTTCAATTTCGATGGACTAATCATGTGCGATGAATCAAATCTATAGCGTCGAAGCATCAAACGTGAAATTTGAGTTCGGGGCAAAATCAAACGATATGCCACCGGACCGACTCGCTTCGGATATCTCATATGGCCCAATGAACCTCGGGCTCAACTTGCCCTTACGGTAGAACTCGAGTATCTTTTTCCAAGGCGATACCTTGAGAAACACTTTATCACCCACGATACTCGATATCCTTACGCTTCAGATCCGCGCATCGACTTCGACGATCGGAGGCTATCTTCGACTTTCACGGATTACTTTCACTTTCTGTTCAGCATCCCTAATCAAATCCACCCGAAAATCTTGCTTTCACCAAGCTCGGTCCAAAACAATGGTGTACGGCATTTACGATCGCACAAGGCCTCGTAGGGTGCCATCTTAATACTTGATTGAAAGTCGTTGTTGTAAGCGAATTCAATCAACGGCAAATACCGTTCCCATGAACCACTAAACTCGAGGACGCAACATCTTAACATATCCTCAAGTATCTGAATTATCCGCCGGATTGACCATCGGTTTGGGGTGAAAGGCGGTCTGAAATGCAACTTGGTACCCAAAGCTTCTTGCAACTTTTTCCAAAATCGCGAGGTAAATCTCGGATCTCTATCCGACACGATGGAAATAGGCACCCGTGTAATCTCACAATCGAGAAACGCACAATTCGGCTAATTTGTCCATTGAAAAATCAAGACGACGGGGACAAAGTGGGCCGACTTAGTCAATCTATCTACCACGACCCAAACCGCATCCTTCTTACTTGTCGACAATGGCGGTCCGGATACAAAGTCCATTGTGACTCGATCCCATTTCCACTCGGGTATCGTGATTGGTGAAGTAATCTCAAGGCACCGATGTTCCGCTTTCCTTGTTGACATATTAAACATCTCAAACAAAGTCGGAGATGTCTCGCTTCATACCATGCCACCAAAACCGACGTTTCAAATCATTGCACATCTTCGTACTCCGGGTGGATTGCCATTCGGCTACAATGGGCTTCATTCAGAATTATCGAAATGAGTTCAATTCTTTGGAACACATGACGACTTTTGAACCTCAAACAATCGTCATCGTCGATTTGAAATTCGAGTCCTTGTTCGAACACACTCGGCCCTTTTGCGACCAACTCGTCGTCGACTTTCTCGAGCTTCTCGAATTTGATGTATCAATAGTGGTTTGGCTTTCAATTCAACTACTAACACACTATCGGATCGAAGCAGACAAGTGCACGCTCATCGCTCAGAAGCGAATAATGATTTACGACTCAAGGCATCCGCAACCACATTCGCCTTTCCGGGTGATAGTCAATGACCAGCTCATAATCCTTTAACAGCTCGAGCCAACGTCTTTGTCGCAGATTTAAGTCTCTTTGGGTCATCAAATATTTGAGACTTTTGTGATCCGAGTACACACGGCACCTTTCACCAAATAAGTAATGTCGCCAAATCTTTAAGGCGAATACGATGGCAAACTAATTCGAGATCACGGGTCGGGTAATTTTTCTCGTGTGGCTTTAATTGCCTCGACGATAGGCCACAACTCGACCTTCTTGCATCAATACGCAACCTAACCCAAGGAGGAGGCATCACTATAGATGACAAACTCTTTGCCGATTCGGGTTGCACTAGAATTGGGGCTTCATCAAATAAGTTTTCATTGATCGAAACTTTTCGACATTTCTCCGTCCATCCGAACTTAACATCCTTTTGGAGTAGCCGTCATCGGCGTGGCTATCGTTGAGAAACCTTTACAAATCGTCGGTAATAACCGCAAGCCCCAAAAGCTTCGAACCTCAGTAATATTTCTCGGAGGCTTCCAATTAAGTATCGCTGAAATTTTATTCGGGTCGACTCGAATACCCGATGCAGATACCACATGACCCACGAAGCTAACCTCTCTTAACCAGAACTCACACTTGCTGAACTTAGCATATAATTGCTTATCCCGTAAAATTTACAAAGACTAACCGCAGTGTTCAAAGATGTTCGGTCTCATTTCTTGAATAGACCAAGATGTCATCAATGAACACGACTACGAATTGATCCAAATATGGTCTGAAGATCCGATTCATTAAATCCATAAATACCGCAGGGGCGTTAGTGAGCCCAAATGGCATCACTAGGAACTCATAGTGACCATATCTCGTTCTGAAGGCAGTCTTGGGTACGTCCGAATCTCGGATTCGCAATTGGTAATAGCCCGATCTCAAATCTATTTTCGAGAACACTGAGGCTCCCTTCAGTTGATCGAACAAGTCATCGATACGTGGCAACGGATATTTGTTTTTTTATCGTCGCTTTATTAAGCTGACGATAGTCGATGCACAGCCGTATGGTTCCATCCTTCTTCTTCACGAACAACACTGGCGCACCCCAAGGCGAACAACTCGGGCGAGCAAAACCTCTATCCACCAATTCTTGCAACTGAGCTTTCAACTCCTTTAATTCCGTTGGTGCCATATGGTACGGAGCTATCGAAATTGAGTGGTACGGTACCAATTCGATGCCAAACTCTATCTCCGAACGGTGGTAAACCCGCAATTCTTCAGGAAAACATCCGGGTATTCACAAACCACGCACGATTCGGGTTTCTTTTCGATTCCTTGTCATCGAGCACGACGCAAGGTACGCTTCACACCCTTTTCTTACATATTTTCGGGCCAACATTGCGATATTACGGTGGCAACCCTTTAAGTCCGTAGACTCAACCCGAATTATCTCATTATTCACGTACCTCAAATCGATAGTCTTGCTTTTGCAATTCACAACCGCATCGTGCATGGTCAACCAATCCAAACCAAGAATAACGTCGAATTCATCGAACGGCAAAAGCATCAAGTCCGCCGGAAAACAAGAACCTCGGAACACTAGGGGACTTTTCTTGCACACTTTGTTGACAAGCACGTAATGACCCAAGGGGTTCGACACCCGAATTACAAATTCAGTAGACTCAATAGGCAAAGTCTTACTGGATGCTAAGGTTTCACATATATAAGAATGAGTAGAACCAGGGTCAACCAAAGCAACCACATTAGTATTGAAAAGAGTGAAAGTACCGGTAATGACACCTGGTGAGGCAGCATCCTCGCGTGCGCGTATGGTATAAGTCCTAGCAGGAGCCCGAGCCTCGGATCTGATGGTAGCATCTCTAGATCCTCCCTGACCGCCACTAACATTGCCCATATTCCTAGGTGGCCTACCTCGAGCAGTGGTAGCACCCGGGTTTCCACTCTGACTTACATTCTGTTCAAGCATCCTCGGGCAATCCTTCATAAAGTGGTCGGCCGACCCACACTTATAACAGGAGCGATCACGAAACCAACAGCTCCCCGAATGCCATTTGCCACAACGTGGACACTCCACCCTCTCGGCGATCATTTCCACCATGGCGATCGAAGTGACTCGTGTGGTCACAGGGGGTCGATCGCGTCCTCGTCTAGAAAAGCCCGAAACGCCTCTAGACCGGCTTGCATCATCTCAAAATCTCTTCGATGCTTGTTGAAGAGACTTTCCCGAGGACCTCTTTCGGAATTCTCCAGTTCCCACATCAGCTTTTGTTTCTCCTTTCTAAGCTCTTCGGCTTTACAAGCTCGCTCAACAAGTACTACGAACTCTCGTATCTCGAGAATGCCAACGAACATCCTTATATCATCATTCAGCCCATCCTCAAGCGTTTACATAATGGCTTGGACGAAATGCATTCTCGCGTCTGGCTAAGCCTCACAAATTTTCGTTCGTAGTCGGTAACTGACATAGAACCTTGCTTAAGGTCAAGGAATTCCCTTCGCTTTTGGTCGATGAATCTCTGACTGATATACTTTTTTCGGAACTCGGTTTGAAAGAATTCCCAAGTCACTTGCTCTCTAGGTACCACAGAAGTCAGAGTACTCCACCAATAGTAGGCGGACTCACGTAGCAAGGAGATGGTACACTTTAAGCACTCATCGGGTGTACAAGATAGCTCATCGAGCACCCGGATAGTGTTATCCAACCAAAATTCAGCTTGCTCGGCACCGTCGCTATCCATAGCCCTGAATTCAGTGGCCCTATGTTTACGAATTCTGTCGACTGGGGGCTTACTTGACCTTATTTGGTCAGTTACCGGAGGTATTGTAGGTGCGGGGGTTGCATTTGTCGGGAGTGGAGGTTGTGGAACAGCCATGTTAGTTCGAATGTATTGGTTATACCATTCATTCATCACACTATAAAAGGCTTGCCTAGCCTCATCATTCAGATTGCTGGTCATAGGTTGAGAGTCCGCCGGCGCTGTCCCTTGCGCGGGAGCAGGCACCACACTCTCCACATCATCAGCTATCGCTCGGTTGGGATCGGGATCCATTACTATAAACAAACACAAAGTCAAATTGTCAGAAGTCACCACACTATCGACTCATCATTTAATGGCATGTATAGCTAGACCCCAAACACATCACGGTAGTCCTAGAATCGACTAAACCGTGGCTCGATACCAATAAATTGTAACACCCGAACCCGAGACCGTTGCGGTTGTCGGACACGAGGGTTAACAAGCCAAGTCCACATATTTGCCCACCAATTTGACATTTCCAGTCAGGCTGGAAAACTGCGTCACTGTCGCCTTAAAAATCATATCTCGAGTTTCAAAACTCGAAACTGGTTTCGCAAATTTTCCCTGAATTTAGACTCATATATCCATCCATGGATTTATTTCTAGAATTTTTGGTCGGGCCAATTGGTACAGTTTATTAGTTAAAGTCACCCATGTTACAGGGATAGACTGCTCTGACCTTCGCGCGTTATAACTTGAATATCTCTCTGTACAGGGCTTTAATACTGGTGCCGTTTGTTTCTAATGAAACTAGACTCAAAATGGAATCTGTACATATAAGGAATGACTCCTAATTCTTTCTGGATAATTTATAGTAAATTTTAAAGTTGCGACAGGGGACCCAGAAACCGTTCTGGCCCTGTCTCACAATAGCTTTCATATCTCTTAACATGTAGCTCCTATGACCATTTCGTTTCTTCCATATGAAAATAGACTCATCAAGGTTCATTTACATAGCTTATTCACTATTTAATACCATTCCTACAAATTTTGGTGATTTTTCACATTCACGTCACTGCAGCTGGCAGCTTCTGTTTTAAGGTAGGTCTTACCTATTTTGTAGTCTCCATGAACCAACTAGTCTTGCCATACAAAGGTTCATATATGATCATTTTAACCATACCAATGGCTGATCATGTGACCAACACTCCCATTTCCAATCCATAATCACATCATGACACCATATATATATATATACAACCCACAAACGGTCTAAGTCCATACTCTACTTTTACGAGCCATTTTCGCATGGCCGTACACATATACATCACAACATAATTGAACCAACAAGGGTAGTCCTATACATGCCATTTCAAATTCCAACCAAAATTATACCAAGATGGAGGCTTTGATAGTGTAGATGACTTGACCTTAATGATCCCGAATCCGATTGCCATCGAGCAAAATCAGAAACCGAGAGCCAAAGCAACGGGTAAGCATATTTATGCTTAGTAAGTCTCAAGCAATAAATTCAGCTTTAATTAAAGCAATACATTCACATAGCCAAATGCATCATTTCATTAATACACGCTCACATAATCATACTTACTTCACCATCCCAACTCTTATGTTCATACACAAATAACGGCTTCGTTAAGGCCGATAACTCGTTCCATCATAGGAGCGGATATTCATACGCTCTTACTCCTAGCAGCAAAGCACACACCACACTTACCTTGTCATTGGGAAATTTCACAAGTGCATTAGCTAAAATTTTCCAGCAAGCTTATAATTTTCAAATCACATACCTTCGAGTTTAACCGGATATCGCTACTCGTTCAATCGCCTTGGGACATAGCCCGGTTATGGTAACCCGCACCAAGGCCTCACGGACTTAACTCGGATATCACGATTTGCACAAATGCCTTGGTCTTAGCCGGATAGAATGACTCAGACGAATGCCTTGGTCTTAGCCCGGATATAATTACTAGCATAAATGTCCTCGGGACTTAGCCCGGATGTAGCCACTAGCACAATTGCCTTCGGTCTTAACCGGATATAATTTCCAGCATTAACATCTTCGGACTTAGCCGGATATCATTCAATTTCTCATGCGCACATACATCAATAATCATTGGACATACATATTTCATTTTCGTTACTAAGGCTCAAACACAATTATAATCACTAGCATAATCGCCTTGGGACTTAGCCGGGTATCATTCAAATACTCATACACACATAGTCAATAATCAATACACATCCATACTTCATTTCACATAATTCAAGTAGGGTCACTTCTTGAGGACTTACCTCGGATGTTGTCGAACGGCTTTTACGGCTATTCGATCACTTTTTCCTTCCCTTGTCCAATTGTGGCCCTCTAAGCTCTTGAGCTAATTCAAACAAATTCAATTTATTAAAACCTCATTGTGCTAGCTTATGGCGAATATGACAAGGGGTTTAAATGGTCATATGGCCAACCTTTAGCTTGAATACACAATGGTCATGCACATTTTATACTACATCAAGCAATTCAATACAATTCATTCGAGCATCAAGGAAAAGCTAAGGCCTTCAATAGGCTACCCAAGGCCAATATTCATGTCCATGTTGAGGCCAATTATGCACTTAATACCTCACAAAAACAGCATGCATTTTACTAGTTAATGCTTTGCATATTGTAGCTCAAAACTTATAATATAGCATCAAGCACTCATATGTGTGCTAGGCGAATGTGCTTGCGATTTCACAATCATTCTTCAACATCTTCTTCTTTAAACCAACATATTCATCACTTAGTTCATAACCAAAACATCATGTGCAAACATATATATACATATATGAGCATGGCGAATTTCAAGGTGTCCATAGCCATCCAAAACACAAATTTTAACTAACATGCAAGAAGCATGAACCATGCTTATGAATGCATCATGGCGAATATGACAATCATGCTCCTTTTCAACTTCAATCATGATTAAACAAAAGAAAACTCAAAATCTTACTCAAGAGTAGACAATCCATCATTGCATGCATCATCATCAAGCTTTACACTTAGCATGCAATGGCTTTATCACCATAACAACTTTGGCCAAATACCATTTCCATGGCATAACAAAGATTTGAGCCATGGCTAACATGCTCATCAAGTTAGCAACCAAAACATGCATGAAACTCCTAACACAACCTCATACATACCTTAATCTTGATGCAAACTTAGCCAAATCTCCTTCTAGATCTCTTCCAAACCAAGCATGAAGCAAAATCCTCCTTCTTCCTTAGTTTTGGCTCAAAGAAAGGATGAACAAAATTTTTCTTTCTTTCTCTACAACTCACGGCAATGGGGGGAATACCACACTCACACACATTTTTTTTCCATTCTTTTCTTACCCATACACCTTTGTTTATTATTTCTCCTCATGCACCAACAAAACATGTTTCATGACATGTTTTGCCCATCCTCTCTTGCCATGGCCAGCCACTTTATGTTGGGGGAAATTTGACATGCAAATCCCTTATTTTTGCATGCATGAGCAACTAGTCATCACACATTTCCCATCATACTTTCAAAGTTCACTACTAGGTCCTTTCTAGTGAAATTGCATTTATAACACTAAATCGAAACATCAAAATGTCACACACAATTTAACACATATCACAGGCATCAAAATAAATTTTTAATTATTTTTATGCCTCGGTTTTGTGGTCCCGAAACCACATTCCGACTAGGGTCAATTTTGGGTTGTCACAACTTATAGTCTATCCTATACATGCCATAAGCTAAGTCCAAATCACATGATTACCACAATAGTAGATAGTGTGACGAATTGCTAACGATCCTCGAGCTAATAGTAAGAGTCAACGATCTACAAAAATAAACAGAGAAACATAACATTCAAAGTAAGCTTTCATAAGCTTAGAAGTCTTAAGCAATTTAAATAGTTGAACTTAAAAAAAACAAACCAAATGTTCGAAATCACATAACACTTTCTGAGTACAATACTATTTGGCCGATTATGCACAAATACATATCATTTTACTCTGTTTATACTCAAACTCATATAAACATAGTATTTACGAGCTTTCGGATTAACTTTAATTCTTTCAAATTTCACTAGTGTATCATTTCTTACCCACACTTACTTTCAACATTCATAGTTAAATGGCATATCAAAAACTATCTTGTAACTTTGCATAATAACTGAATGCACACATATACAAATATACATATGAATTTACAACATCTTTTCATATGCTTCTCATTACACATTCTTAATTCCCATCAGATCAATCTCACATATATAATATATATATCACATACCTAAATCACTTAATGTGTAATACGAGTTCAATTTATCATCTTAGCATAGGATCTCGTAGTCATATACTTTATCAAATTCACTAGCACTTGGCCTGCAAGGTATAAAACCCAAACATAACACCAGCATGAAGCCTACAGGACTTTAAACCCAAATACAATCTCAGCACAATTTATTTTATATACTTTTTACTAACTTTGGCCTCATCAAATATCTAATAATACACACTTTTCACAATTGGTCATTCGGCCACATTATATACACATAAACATATGTACATTTCAAACTTGCCGATTCGGTCACACCACATGCACAAGCACATATATAAGATAATGTTTTTATCATTACTTGCTAATACATCATATACTTTGCTTTCATTTAAATAACCACTCAGCCATATTACATTTCTAAGTAACCATTCGGCCTCACTATACAAATAAGATAGCACACATTTTCATAAAGGCCATTCAGATAACTTGCACACATTTAATATTAGCCATTTCGGCCTCACCATATATACATATTTTGTACATCAATTTCATCATATCAAAATCGACTAGGTATACTAGTCATTCATGGCTTATAGCCTCATTTTAATATGGATTCGGTACTTTGATTACCAATATTTAATCAACCATGTTCTTAATTACAATTATTTAACATTTTATTTTACATTCGGCAATGACATGTTCATCTCCAATAATTCAATACTTATAAACTTATAATTTCACAAATTTTAACATCAAAGATCCATCTAACACTCATATATCATTTCCTAACGTCACAATTCAAAATTCACATATGGTTTTAATCAATATCTTATAAGCAACTCAAACAGTTTTATCAATGTTTACAACATAATCACAAATTCACTACAAGCTGTCTTCCTGAGCAACAGTCATTAAATTATTTGTAACTGGAGCTACGAAACTCCAAATCAAGTGCCGTTAATTTTCCCTAGAAATAGACTCATCAAGCTTTAATTACATAATTTATTAAGCCTCTAACTCAACTCCAAAAATTTATGGTGATTTTCTAAAATCACGTTATTGCTACTATCCCAAGCAGATCTATTGTAATTTACTCTTAAATTTCCAAAAGTTCAAACACTTAAGAACTTACTAAGATCTCAATTTCCCTTCTTCAATTTCCTAATCACATTAATAGTTTCATTTACTTTGTAACATTAATCCACAATTCATCTCATAATTCATTCGGTAATTTCACCACATAATTTATTAAAATACCATTTCCTTATATTGATTTCAAATACATTCAAGAATTTAAAGCATAATTTCATAGCCAAATGTATTCACTATTCAACATTTACAAGAAATTCATAGTATTTTATTCACGTCTTAACTCATGATGCTTTCGGTTATTCCATCTTATCTCATGTATTCAAAATACCATTCACACATATTAGCTCATAAGACATTTGGCTATCACACATAGTCCTCACTAAATTCATACTCATTCTATTTACCATTACATAACCAAAACACAGAGATCATATATCATTCTCTAAAACTCTTTTAGCATATACCTCATTTCCATGCACAATTCAATCGAGTAAGCTAGCCATTTTTGGCTCATATTATGAACATTATTAATCATTCGAAAATATATATATTTATATATCACATATACTAAAACTTTATTCTATATTCATTTAATCTTTAAACATATAAATTCAACTTAATCGTTTAAGAGCTTACCTCAAAAGTTATCGTACGGCTATATCGACTACACGACTACCTTCATTTTTTTCCTCGATCCGAGTTTGTCCCCTTAAGCTCTTGATGCTCAATCAACAATTTGAACTACTCAATTTACAAACGACAATGTCATTACTTTACATAACAGAAATTAAATTTCATTACTTAAACTATCCACGGCAATCACCTTCCGGGCACCTTAATTTTCTTTAAGCTAAACCACCTCATATCATACATATACACATTCGGCTAATTATAAAACAAAATCAGCACTCATAATCGAATCATTAACTAAAATCACATTCGGTAATATGCTTAAATAATCTTCAATATTTAATAACATCTAAAACTAATTTGCTTGAGGTGCCATGAATTATTCAAATTGGTCGAATATCATTGAATTTCTAAAATCATGCTTATAACCACTTGGTCGAATTTCACATATCAAAGCCGTTTATATATATTATTCAAAGTATTTAACAACACTTAAAAGTCCAAAACCGAATGCTCATCTTACCACCAACATGCATATTTAATTATCTCAAGCCTCTCTTAATCAATTTTATTCATAATAGCATGAACTCAACAATCCATTACTCATACAAAACAAACATAACCGAAAATCCCTTCATGAACTAATCACTCACATGTAACATACTTTTCAAAAAATAGCTCATAAACATATGAATTTTGGTATCAAATTGTCCACTGAACATTCGTTTACAATCTTCTATCCTCAACTCAAATTTCCTCACTCATTTTCACTAAGGCTGAATCTAAAATGCCTCATAAACTAAAATTTTCAAGTGGGTTTCCGCTAGAAAAAGAAAAGAAACACAAATTCATCAACAATTTACAAAACCACATCAAATTACCTTCAAATTTGCCTCCAATTGACCGAACGATCCCAAAACCATCCTTCACTCTTCTTCTTTTTATGAATTTCAGCTAGGTGAAGAAACAAAGATGAGTTCTTGTTTTCTTCACCAAATTCTTATTTTATTTTTATCAATAAACTATATAATAATGACTATATCAATAAACTACTTAAAAAAATATCAATTCATTATTATACATATAAAATATGCTTATTTTCTCACCAAAACCATCGTGGTCGGCCACTAACATTAAAAGTGGCAAATTGACATGCAAACCCACTTATTTGCATCATTCAATAATTAATCCTTTAAAATAAGCCACACATATATTCAAAGCTTCTCACCTAAGTCCTTTTTATTTAGAAACACATTCAAATTGACAAAAATCAAAGCATTAAAATTTCACACATGCATGATCACATATTTTAGACATAAAATATTATATTCAATTATTTCTGCGACTCGGTTTAGCGGTTCTGAAACCACTTCCCGACTAGGATCAGAATAGGGCTGTCACAGACCCCTTTTATTCTCAACGAAAGGGTTCTTATTTTGATTCTTTCTTGTTATCTTCTTCTCGTAATAAAAAATGAAAGAAAAAGAAATTGAAAGAGAAAAATAAAAATAAGATTGAGATTGAAAAAGCATGTTCGCAAGAAAAGAGAGTGAGTATAAAGAGAGAAAAGAAAGTGAGTGAGAAACGAGTGATGTTGAAAAAGAAAATAGAATACTGAGTGAAAATGAGTGCTCAACAACAAAAGAGACTTTGGAAAAAGAAAATGTTTTAGAAAAAGAAACAAGTGGAAAAGACGAGAGAGAACAAGAAAAAGTGAGGAATGTTTTAATCAACCAACGAGTGAGTTGTCCTCGTATTATTTCTTCTTTTTAGGTTTCTAAGGATTCATTTGACTAGCTTCAACTTCATTATCTTCCTGAAGAGAGGCGGTTCAAGTTGTTTAGCAAAGCTAAGATCGTAGATGACCTTAGTCCATTAATGCTTAAAGGTAAGCAAGGTAAAGGTTCTATGTTAATCGAGTCTCGACCATTTCACTTGCATGATAGTGGTGAGTTCGCCTAAGACTTAGTTAATAAAAGAACTCCCCACCTTGATTTGTCTAAGTTTCCATTTCTAGTTAATAATGGCCTTCTTTGGGATGATGGTTTAAAGAGTTTCTCTATTAAAGAATGTTACGTTGACATGTTTGTTGACGAAGTAAGATTAAATTAGCATATACAAAACTTGGTCATGTGTGACAAAGCATTTTTATGTGAAAATCCTAATTTTTCTAATTGTGGTGATTATGTGAATCATTTACTGCCTTGTGCAAAATCCTTGAGTTTGCACAAATTTGATTGGATGAATGATGAGAGGTTTGAGTGTTTGAATCTTTCTATGCACAGTTTTTTTTGGTTTGGCATGTTTGATTTAATGGCAAAAATGAAACCCTTGCTACACTTTAGAATAACTAGTCAAACTAGTGTGTTCAAACCTGAAGTTTATTCTTTTGAAATGTCATTAAGAGAAGGCAAGCATCCACAATTTTGTGTGAATAAATACGTGAACCATTTTTGCTTACTTGATGCTTTGACTTTAGGTTTGAAAACAATACATGTGAATCTTGTTGGCTTGCAAAGTCACAATCCACTTTTTGAATCCTGATGTTGTTTTATATTGTGGTAGACAAGACTCGAACATGTGTTAATGATAATGACTTTAACTTTCCTTATGATCTTTCTATGATACCGGTTAAAAAGTTTTCAAGTCAACTAGAATTGGTAAGAGAAAATATTGTTTTTGATCGCGGAGAACATCGTTCTATATCATTGTTCAAAGGAATTGAGTCATAGACTTTTGTTGTCCAAAAGTATAACTTTCAAATGCTCCATGATTCTGGTTTGTTTTTATCAATGAACAAGGTAAAATCAACTTCTATTTTTGAGCCCGACATTACTTCATATGCTCAATTTGTGAATAAGACTTCAGTAAGTTCTATTGAGCCTATATACCATGGTGTCACTAATCCATCTAAATTTCATGTAGGTGGCACTTTGGGAAGGGTCTCTCCAAAAGAGGAAGGGCGTGCAAAAAATCTATTTTGTGTTCAAGTTTTGTGTAAATTTCAGGTTATTGGGAGCAACTTTTCCAACTTCATCAACCAAGAGGGCTAAGACCTTGGAAGATTTGTCGAGAGCAAATGGCCCGATTTGAGGACAAATCATCTTCAAGAAGGAGGGAATGATGTGATCCCCACTGAATCCTATTGTGACTTAAATTGACGACATTGAGAATGGTCTAAAAATGAAGGCCTTGTGTGCAAAATGAAACTTAACTTTAGCTCAACGAGCTCAATCTTGGTTTTTACCTAGCTCAATGGAACTCAATTTGGCTTGATGCTAGCTCATTGAGCTTGATTCTAATTTATTTAATTTCATGCATTTTAAGCTGTTGTAATGAATTTATCTATTTAATTGAATTAAGTTAATTTAGTTAAAGTTTAGCTCAAATAATTAAATTGCATTTTAATGTGTCTAAATTCTAGACATTTTAATTTAGCTTAAATGTGTCTTAGTTAATGCATTTTTTAATGTGTCAAGTTTAGGACAAATTAAATTCTTGTTGCTAATTAATTTGTCCAGCCGAATGTAGCTCATTTAAGTTGTCATAGCTGTTGTCAATTTCATATGTCTTAATCTAATTAATTTGTTGAATTTAATGTGCAACTACATGCATGGACCGACATTAAAGGAGCTGATGATTCCTCTTTTTCATGTGGCTGTTCGTGAAGCTCAATGGACCTTGAGCTGAATTAAACTTCCAGCTGATGCTTTTGGTTTCTCTATGTGTCTATTTGTGAAATACCAAATTCCAAAAGTAGCTGATGCTTTTTTCCCCCAAGCTGACCGTCTAGCTCTCCAACTAGCTATGAAAGCTTTCACATTTGCTGGAAATTCCATTCACACTTGTGCCCATTCGGTTTTTTGTTTTCACACACAATAGCTTCTCAAATTTGGTTTCACACTTCCATGTCCATTGAAATGATCTAAGTTGTTCATTAAGTTCAGTGGCTCTTCAAATAACCAAGGCAGCTCAATTAACAGTTATTAAATCACCTAGGTCGAATCTGTCCAGCAAATTCAGCTCATTTCAGCTCTTTATCTAACCACCACAATTCAGCTGATTCAAACCCCAAAATGGCTATCCAATGACATTCCCAAAGGCTGGAGAAGATTCCTGGAATTTTCTTGAATTATTTTGGAATTTTTAGCTCATTAAAAATTGAAATCAAATGTCCATCTAGCTACTATTTTGTCTATTCGGCAAGCCTTAGACTTTCACTATAAATATTGTGTTATTTTTTGGTTGTTAAAAGACTTTTTGATCATTGTTGAATTTTTATAACATTTGTGAGTTTTTCAACTCTCTTAAATCTTTTTAGACTCAGCTTGTAACACCCCTAACCCATATCCGTAGCCAGATTAGCGCTACAAGGCATTACCGAACAATTCACAGCTTAAGGAAGTCATTCATTACTATACATGTTTAAGATAATATAAACTCAATTATACTATTTATATATATATATATATATATATATATCTCCTTTATAATGTTCAAATAATCAAATTTTAAAATAAATTCTTTCAGGACAAATTATATACACAAACATTAAGACATTCACACTCATATATCAATTACATGCCATTAAATCTATCTAACTTGGCAAATATCAAACATATCTTTATGAACCATTAATTGAGCAAAAGAAACAAACTAAATTACATCTCATTCACTATGAAAAATCATTCATAAATTAATCTTACGTAACCAAATACACATGATCATACTATTCCATCACATAAATATGCTAGAAACACTTATAAAAAGATCTAGTACTACAGCCGAATATACATTATACTTAACTTTACCCATTTTACCGAAACTTATAACAAACATGACAAACATATATTCCTTGTATTAAATTTAATAACTTAAACTAATTCATAGTACAAATCATATGTTCCAAGTAAACCAAATTTTAAGACACAACCAAAATACATATATGTATATATATATATATATCTAATATGAAAAGCGTCCCAAAATGATTAACCATAATCTATTTACATCATTACTTTAAAACCGTGAGCATATACCAAGCACACTATAAATGTATATGGCATACATATTACTAAATAATACATTACATATTTTAACTCAATAACATCCATCATTTACTCCATTGCTGAAACACATGATCATGTACCACAACATATTATGTGCCAAAATATATTTATATGTGCAAGTACTGAATCATCAATCAAGTATATTCCTCACCTAATTTTAACATTTAACCTAATATATTCGACAACCAAGTTAAACCATTCCTACCAAATACCAGTCAAAATTGAATCATTTTAATCATGAATAACATAACAAACATATTTCATGCTTATGTATATGCCATGGACGAATCAAACAAACCACATCCAAAATCATCAACCACTTTCCATGTATAAAACACTTATCTACTTCACTAAAATTTTATATACTTGCATATCATATTAGCCATTTTCGCATGGCTTAATATATACATAACTTCAAAATCAAACATATTAACTAGCCTATACATGCCATAGGTTCAAATTTCAACATCAAAATCAAACATATTAACTAGCCTATACATGCCGCCATAGGTTCAAATTTAAACTTATCAAATACCAAAAACAGTCGATAGTGTGATGGACTTTGCTGACAATCCCTGAGCTCATAACTAGATCACGAAATCTATAAAACAGAGACAAACATAACACACAGTAAGCTATTAAAGCTTAGTAAGTCATAAGCAAATAATAACTCAATGACATTATCAACTTTTTTTAACCAAATCAAGTTATACTATCATAGTCACATTTAATCTAAAGTTTAACATTTCATAATTAACATATGCTTTCATAAATAACCTTATCTTAACCGATTGTACATACATACATATCCCAAGTATCATTCAATTTCAAAGACATAACATCATTATAAAACGAATGTATTTATACACGTATACATATACTCATGAATCAAAATATAACATCACCTGCATATACATAACATATAGCCGAATATACTTTGCAAGTGCACAGATGTTCACATTAATAACTTATATAATTTGCATCATATATGAAATGGCTAACTTACCTTATTTTTGAATAGGTAATCAACTAACTGATACCTGATCGTTTTAGCTAGTTTTACACCTTCATTCACAACTTATCATTGCTCATTGAACCCTTCGAAATTGAATAGGATACTCGAATAATCACATTTATCAAACAATGCCAATGTCCTAGACGTGGTCTTACATGCTATCTCATATCGATGCCACTGTCCCAGACAGGGTCTTACACGTAATCATAGATCGATGCCAGTGTCCCAGACGTGGTCTTACATGGGAACACATATCGAAAATCCTATGTCATGAAATATGTATCCTAGCTATTCCTAAGGTTCGTACGAGACTTTCAGATGTTGTAATTCGATCGAGTCGAACTCGTAAACTTTGTTTCAATGCATATGTACATTCGACTTTCATATATATAATTTCACATAATTTAATTTCAGCATATAAACTCGTACATAATTAAAATTAAAAATACCTATTTGCTTATAAACTTACCTCAGATGATGAAAATCGGAACGGGACGACTAGTTGACAAATTTAATTTTTCCCCGATCCAAATCTAATTTCTTTGGTTCTTGATCTAAACATATTCAAATTAAACTCATTCAAACATATTTTTACTCAATTTAGTCCAAAAAAACAAAAATGGGAAAATTATTATTTTACCCCTGACATTTTACACTTTTTACAATTTAGTCCAAATTGCACAAAACACAAAACATGCAAAATTTAAGTACACCATGCGTAGGCCGAATGTTCCTTGTGTTCATACAAGTCCATACATTTAATTTATTTCACATTTTAGTCCCTAAATTTATTATTTTTTTCAATTTAGCCCTAATTACTCATAATCATCAAAAATTCCAATACAAATCATGTTAATCCAAAACATATCTTTCATATTTCATCAACTAACATCACAAAGCTCAAATATTCATCAATAGCATAACTCAAAATATTCATCAAAATAAAAAATTCAAGCATGGGCTTTGTACATTACACTGCAACAATCTCAGAAACATAAAAATTATCAAAAACCAAGCTAGTTACACACCTTGATTAAGCTTCCAAAGTGCCGAACACCTAAAGCTTTATTTGTTTTCTTTCTTTCGTTATTCGGTCATGAGAAAATAGTGAACTAATGGCTTTTAATTATGTTATAACGTAACATATATTAACATATTATCTATTTTACATATTTAACCTTATTATAAAATATGAAACCATTATAACATAAGGTTTCAACCGTCCATCCCATTATTAATGGTCTATTTGCAACTTAAATGCCTCCATTTAACAAGACAACAACAATTCAGACCTTACACATTAAACTATCAAGTTTTCATTTTACGCGATTAAGCCCTTTATTTAATCGGGCACTTAAACGACAAAATTAAATCACGAAAATTGCACACATAAATTCTCACAAAATAAGCACAGAAAATAATTTTAAAATATTATTCTGACTCAGATTCATGTTCACAAAAACCACCATTCCGAATAGGGTCTAAATCGGGCTGTTACAACTCTCCCCCTTAGGGATTTTCGTCCCCGAAAATCTTACCAGTAAAGAGGTTCAGAAAGCATTCTTTCATTGCATCCTTTGGCTCCCACGTTGCCTCTTCAACTCCGTGTTTATGCCACAGTACTTTCACTAACAGAATTTTCTTCTTTCGCAATTCTTTAACTTCGCGAGCCAGAATACAAATCGGCTCTTCCTCATATGTCATATCAGAATTAATCTCAATCTCTGACAGACTAATCACATGTGAGGGATCAGATTGATATCTACAAAGCATCGACACATGGAATACATTATGGATCTTTTCTAACTCAGGTGGCAACAATAGTCTATAAGCAACCAGCTCAATACGCTCTATAATCTCATATGGTCCATTAAATCTCGGACTCAATTTGCATTTACGATTGAATCTGAGTATTTTCCTCCATGGTGAAACTTTCAAAAAGACTTTGTCCCCTATCTGAAACTCTATATCTTTTCGTTTCAAGTCCGCATATGATTTTTGATGATCTGACGCTGTTTTCAAACTTTCGCAGATCACTTTTACTTTCTGTTTAGTCTCTCTAATCAAATTGACCCTGTGTATCTTACTTTCACTGAGCTCGGTCCAATACAATGGTGTATGACATTTACGACTGTACAAAGCCTTATAAGATGCGATTTTGATACTTGATTGAAAGCTATTATTGTACGTAAATTCAATCAAAGGTAAGTATCGTTGCCACGTACCACAAAAGATGAATCAACCAGTTCTAGTAAAGAAACCTCCACCACCCTACCCTCAAATACTTTAGAAGCAAAAGAAGGACATTCAATTCAAGAAGTTCCTAGACGTACTCAAGCAACTTCATATCAACATCCCGTTGTTTGAAGCACTTGAACAAATGCCAAACTACATCAAATTCATAAAGGATATCCTGTCTAAAAAATGAAGACTTGAAGAATTTGAGATGGTAGCCTTGACAAAGGAATGCAGTGCATATCTTCAAAATAAACTACCCCCAAAGTCGAAGGATCCTGGATGTTTTATCATACCTTGAAACATTGGAGCAACATATTATGGTAAGGCACTATGTAACTTGGGTGCGAGTATCAGCTTGATGCCTATGTCAATATTTAGAAAGTTAGGGATAGGTGAAGTTAGACCGACTATGGTTACACTTTAATTAGCAGATCGATCCTTAGCACATCCAGAAGGAAAAATCGAGGACGTATTGGTACATGTAGACAAATTTATCTTTTCTGCTGACTTTGTGATTCTAAACTTTGAAACAGACAAAGAGGTACCAATCATCCTAGGATGATCGTTCTTAGCAACCAGAAGGACCCTTATTGATGTGTAGAAAGGCAAGTTTACTATGCGTGTTCAGGATGATCAAGTAACATTTAACATTTTTAAGTCTATCTGATTTCTTGACACAATTGATGATTGTTCTACAGTGTTCGATTTAGAGGATTTAATCGTGAAGAAGGAACTCAACTATGTTGAGGATCCATTAGAACAAATTTCGACATTAGACCCTCAAAATGATGAAGAGGAGGATGAATACTTAGCTTTGCTAGAAGCTAATCAAAGGTTATTTAATCGCAATCTTGCTTTGAATCTTTGGACCCAACCAAAAGAGTCAATCAAGGAGACACCTAAATTAGAACTCAAGGTACTTCCTTCACATTTAAAATATGTTTATTTAAGTAACGTTTTTACTCTGCTTGTGATTGTTTCAGCAGAATTAACCAATGAGCAAGAAGAAAAAATCATCTTTGTATTAAAACAATTCAAGAAGGCTATCGGATGGACCATAGCCAATATCCGCAGAATTAGTCCATCTATATGCATGCACAAGATTATCCTGGAAGATGGCGAAAAAGGGACAATTGATGGACAACAAAGACTGAACCCCATCATGAAGGACATAGTCAAGAAAGAAATCATCAAGTGGTTAGGTACAGGTATAATTTACTCCATCTCAGACAGTTCATGGGTAAGTCCAATCCAATGAGTACCAAAAGGAAGAGGTATCACGGTCATTGAAAACGAGAATAATGAATTGATACAGACTAGAATAGTTACGGGATGGAGAATTTAGATTGATTACCAGAAGCTGAACAAGGCGACTAGGAAAGATCACTTTCCTTTGTCATTTTTGGATCAGATGCTGAATAGACTCGCGAGGCGAGACTATTACTGTTTTATTTATAACGCCCCAAATTTTGGGCCTAGAAGTATTAGGCCTTGAGCATGGGAATAGCCAAGAGGCTGCACATAAATATTTAGTTGTGTAAGAAAGGGACACAAATGCATGACTGCTTCAGTGGTTAAGTGCTCTGGGAAGTGTCTGAGAAGTCTTGGGTTCAAGCCCTAGATTGTGCAAAAAGTTTTGTTTTTTAAAGGAATAAGAATTGTCTCTAGAAAGTAGGCTTTTAAATAAAAATGGGCGAAACATGACATAGGAAGCCTGCTAGTCTAGTGGTAAGTGGCGTGTGGAGTGTTCTAAGAAGTCTGAGGTTCAAGTCCTACTTAACGCAAGGGAGTATTTATTTTGCTCCTGATGCTATGAAGGTATTCTAGTTTGACCGAAACACTGAGGTGGTGGAGTGGAATTCAAACTGAGTAGTTGATGGAGGAGTAATCAGTTGAGAGATTTGAGGAGAGTTGTGGGGAGAGATTTTAGGAGTAAATCATGGGGATTTGTGGTTGAAGAAGAGTTGCTGCCGAATGGGAGAGGCAAATGCTAAGTTCATTCGATTTTGGGGTTGTCTTACTCACCAATTCAGTAATTGTTACCATTTCTGGACTTTTTCACTCTTTGGTTTGGTGACGAATTTTGGCTTTGAGTTTTACTCTTTGTGCATCAGTTCTTTCATTTTTCTCTCCATTTTTTTGGTTCTATCATTTGCTTTGGGTTCTTCTCATTTCTTATTGAGACCAATTATTGCTTTGACCATTCGAGGTATTTTCGTGTGTTCGTTCTCTACTTTTGTCGAATAGACATCTCTTCCCTCTACCCAATCAGTTTATTTCTCTTGGTTGATTACTTCTTTTCCCCTCTCTCTAAGTTGGCCAGATACTCTTCCCTCTTTCCTTTTCCTCTATTCTTTTCCTTTTCACTTTTTTACCTTGGCCGAACATTCCATCTCATCCTCTCCATTTCTTTTGTTTCGGTTTGACAAATACTAATTGACTCCTCTTCTCTTCTCAACTCTTGTGAATATCGACATCTCCCTCTCCTTGTACTGTGACACTTTAGCTAAATACTTTCCCCTCATTTCTTTCTTTTGACTTTCTTCTCTTTCACTTTTTGGGGATAGCCAAATGTTCCATCTCAAGGGTGTGATTGTGCCATCTCATGCCTCGATTTTAGGGTGTGTTGTTGTAGGCCGTTTACTGCTATCCTCCACTCTTAGTTCTACATTTTGGTAAGTTGTTCACTTGGTTTGAGTTATTTACATTTATGGTATTATTTAACAAGATTAGGTTGTAATGCATATTTTGCCAAGGATCTTTAGGTCAATCTTGGTCAGCAGTTAACGTGGGCTAAAATGCATTTGTTCAATCAAGGCAGGTAACAATTACCATTTTGGGATTAAGTGTTAGTAAGAGGGTGTTTAACCCTAATGATTAAAAGACTGATTGAATGCCTTGATTAATGTAGATATTGGTACTCGTGGATTTTTAGCACTATTCGCAAATAGGTGTGTAAAACACTACCCCTATTCGTAACTCGGCAAAAGCCAGCAAGTGTGACTATTATCGCTACACAGGCGTACGCTCGCTCATGTGGTAAATCGAACGCATAAACGTGGGCGTTTGATCATAGAGGCCGCCATGAGCGACTTCGTGGGCTTAGGCCATTTTGGGCCGTGTGGGCCCCACACGGGTAAACAACATGGATGTGTGGAGATTATTGGGCCAGGCTATGTAGTTCACATGTCCAAGGCAATTTTTGGGCTTTGTGGGCCCACATGGGCTTCATTATGGGCTTTGGGCCCATTTTCACTGTTGGACTGTTAAGGTTGTACATGTCGCCCGAGACGACTGTGGACCTACTGTTGGGTTGGTAAGTATACTTAGACCCCAAATTGGTAAAATGACTATTTTGCCCTTATAAGGTAAAATGATTGTTTTGCCCTTATGTCGTAAAATGACGAAAATGCCCCTACATGGTAAATTGACTGTTTTGCCCCTATGTGAGGTATTTATATATATGTACAAGTATGACTGTATTTTAGCTTGCTATTTAAACTGTAATGGATACATGTATGGTTCTATGATATGACATGACATGACTGTATGATGCATTGCATGGGGATCGGTTTATTATGATTGGAGGAAGTCTATTATACTGGCAGCTCTGCTGCAAACCACTGATGGCTCTAAGCCTATTATACTGGCAGGTCTACTGCAAATACTGTTTAGTGTCGCAACCGGTGCTAATTCTTGAGTGTAGGGATGGGTGGGTTGATTATATCCCCATATGGAGTGTAGGGTTAGACGGAGATAGTGTGTAGAGGCTGGATAGGTAAGACTTGCATACTGTTTACTGTTATTGCACTGTTTACCATTACTGCACTAGGCTAGGGCCCAAACAC
The DNA here is from genome assembly GCF_025698485.1 of Gossypium arboreum. Lineage (NCBI taxonomy): Eukaryota > Viridiplantae > Streptophyta > Magnoliopsida > Malvales > Malvaceae > Gossypium > Gossypium arboreum. The sequence goes on along the minus strand of NC_069079.1, from coordinate 78,292,390 downwards.
ATGACTATTTCTGTGTTGAGATGGGCTAAAACCCAAATTAATATTGCCACTGTTATTGATTTGGGCTTAAGCCTTGTAACATCACGAAATAGGGCCTAAACGGAACAGTGGTTGTGAAACCAAAAATTTGAGGTAGAAAAATTTATTTTAATATTATTTTGAGGTTCATGATATGATTGCATGATTGTGTGAAAATTTCGTGATGAAATTCTATGCATAAAGTGCTTAAGATGAGATTAGGGACTAAATTGAATAATTTGCAAAACTTTCATTCTAGAAGTTTTTAGTATGAAATTGCTTTGCAATATTAATTAGGAGGGTTTAGATAACAATTTGAACAATTTCTAAGTTCATGGACAAAATAGGACATGGATGGAATTTTTGAAAGTTTAATAAGGAAGGGCATTTTGGTCATTTGGATATTAAATGAAATAAAAAGGGAAAAATAACACAAAATTCATCATCTTCTTCATTAGCACGAAATTTCAAGGGTCTCCATAGCTAGGGTTTTTTTCAAGCTTTCAAGCTCCATAGTAAGTGATTGCAAGCCCCGTTTTTAATGTTCTTTACGTTTTCGGAGTCCCGGTAGCTCGATAAAGCTTATGCTAGCAATAATTTAAGTTAGGGTTCATATTTGGAAAAATACCCATAGGTGAAAAGTGTTTATTTTTATGTTTCATGATAGAATCTAAGGTTTAAATTATATTAGACAACTTGTGCTACTCAGTTTTAAGTGAAAACGAGTAAAAGGGCTTAATCAGTAAAAATACCTAATAGTCATAAGTACATGTTAGAGTGTGAATTTGATGTTGTCATAGAAGGGAAAAATGATCAGCATGTCATAAAACATAAGAAAATAGGATGAAGTTTAAATTACGAGCCTTGGGGAAAAAGTGCAAATATGTAAAAGTTTAGGGCAAAAATGTAATTTTGCTAAAGTTTGGGCCAAGGACTGTTTTGATAAATGTGAATATTAAATAAGTTAAATTTGCTAGTATTGATCAAGAAGAGCGAAATTCGGGAGTAGATCGAGGAAAAGAAAAAGTAAAAGACTAAATTGTAAAGTTTAGTCACATTTTGTATCGAGGTAAGTTTACAATAAATAAATGCAATATTCTTTTATTTTACATTATTATTGTCAATTTTCAGCATTTATATACTTATTTTCTTTGAATATTTAAAGTCAAATTAAAGGCGAAGTGACAAAGAAAAAGCATTAGGAAGCCCCGTTTGAACCTTAGGAATGTTAGGATATTGGGGTTGACAGGACAGGACAGGATAGAAATGAGCCATGTAAGTCCATATTAGATATATGGCTTTGGAGACAGGAATGAGCCATGTAAGCCTATATTAGATATATATATATGGCATTGGAGACAGGAATAATTCATGTAAGTCCATGTCGAAGACATGGCATTGGCGAGATATTGATGAGCAGAACGACCTAGTATCCTTAGTATTCCGAGTGGTTCAACGGGTCATTGTACACGTTAAATTATAGTGAATTATCAGCAAAAGGGAAGGTGGATTATATTTATGAATAGTGAAAGGTCAGGTAAGAAAGAAGGTAAGTGAGTAAAGAAGAAGGTAGAAAATGAGAAGTAAAGAAAGTTTATGAGGCTAGGTGACATTATGTATAATTATTCATTATGTTGAATGTTGTAATTTATTTCCTTGTAAGCTTACTAAGCCTAGTGCTTACTCTCTTTATTTTCTTTTTTTTTTTATAGTTTTTATCAAGCCACTCAAGGATCAAAGGAAACGGTCGGAGACCCGATCACACTATCGAAGAAATCACATTGGTATAGTTAGACGTTTCGTTTTGTGTATGGCATGTATAGGAACTTGGTTTCTTTTGATATGATATGATCAATGAATGATGTGTAAATGCTTGCTAGTGATTAGCTAATAGAGTGGTTGATGATATACATGTTTAATAGTATGTATGATTAAGTAGTAACTATCACATGAAAACTAAGAAAAATGTGAAAGTAACTTAAAAATAGATTCAAGTATCAGAAATAACGGGATTTTGAAAAATCACAAGAAATTGTAGAGACATGGGTTGATGGTGAATAATATATGAAATTAAATCTCGTTGTGTCTATCTTCATATGGAATAAGCAAAACAGGTAAAGGTTTTGTATTTTATAGGGTATCTAAGTTTTGGTGAAATAGGGCCAGAGCGATTTCTGGATCCCCTATTCCAAATTTAGAAATTTACCATAAATTTTAAAAAAATAATTAGGTGGTTTAATTTATATGGTTAGAATCCTTATTGAATCTAGTTTTAATAGAAACAAACGGTATAGTCATATGATTTTTGTACAGAGATAAAAGTGGTTCATAGTAAGTAGAGGCCAGTGCCGTCGAATTCTGAGACAGGGGTAACTTTAACTAGTAAACTGTACTAATTGGCTAAGTCAAAAATTCTAGGAAAATATTAGTATGTAGATATATGAGTCTAGTTTCAGGAAAAATTTACGGATCTTAATTTTGAGTTTTGAAACTCGAGAAATGAATTTTTAAGCAACCATGATGGAGAAAAATAGTTTATTCCGAAAATTAAAATAAGTGGTTTAGAGTTGTTTAAAAGGTAAGATAAGTTTAGTAACACCTCAAGCTTGACTCCGGTGACGGTTTCAGGCACGGAGGTGTTACATTTATTGGTATCAGAGTATGTTTAGTCGGTTCTCGGAACAGTTAGTGTGAGTAAAAGTCTAGCTATACATGCCATACCTATATTTTGATAGTGTGACGACTCCTGACGATTTTTAGATATTTTGTTTTATAGTAATGGATCCAGAGCTAGCTGGTGATGATGATGTAGAAAGTAATGCGCCTGCTCCCACGGAAGGGGCAACGCCATTTGAGAATAGGCCAGTAACAGTTAATCAGGGAGGAGTGACTCAAGAAGCTCTCTTCCAAGCTTTGAATGATTTGTTTGCCGAGTTCGTTCGTACGAATCCGGTAGTTAGACCTCCACCCCCTCATGATTCTCAAGCTACCCATGTAGCTCAAGCTCCCCCAGTCACAGGTACAGTGATAAGAGAAAATCCACCAGTTGATAGAATCAGGAAACAAGTGGCAAAAGAGTTCCAAGCAACAAAAGATAATGATGCAGAAAGAGCAAAATTTTGGTTAGAAAATACTATCAAAGTCTTTGACAAAATTATCTTGTACACCCGAGGAATGTATGAAATGTGTAGTATCACTTCATAGAGACTCAGCCTACTACTGGTGGAAGACACTTTTATCAGTTGTACCAAAGGAGAAGGTCACTTGGGATTTCTTTCAGGAGGAATTTCGTAAAAAGTACATCAGCCAGAGGTTTATTGATCAGAAGAGAAAGGAATTCTTGGAATTGAAACAAGGTAATATGGCAGTGACCGATTATGAGCGCGAATTTGTCAGGCTTAGTAAATATTCTCGAGAATGTGCGTCCACATAGGCTATTATGTGTAAAAGGTTTAAGGATGGGTTAAATGATAATATCCGACTGTCAGTGGGTGTCCTAGAAATAAAAGAGTTCGTTATTTTAGTTGAGAGAGCCTGTAAGGCAGAGGACCTGTTAAAAACAAAAGGCAAAGTTGAGACAGAGACACAAGATACAAAGAAGAGACAGATGAGCAGGTCATTCCAGGCTACATCCAAAAGACCAAAGGAGTTTTCTACCATATCTAGTTTCTCGGTAGGGTATTCTAGTCGAATAGAGGCGTGATTTAAGGATTGAAGGCTCGAACACCTCATTGCGAGTGTAGGTAATGTTGACGGGGGTAGATCGAGGTGTTCACGGTGTGGTAGACTTCATTATGGTCCTTGTCGGGCAGGCAAAAATGTTTGTTATAAATGCGATGCTCTAGATCATTTTGTACGAGAATGTCCAGAGGTGGCTAATCGAGAGATAACATAGAGTGCTAGATCCACAAGCTTTTATTCTGCAATTCATTTCAAAAGACTTCAATCGGTACACGTAAAAAATAGGCCAATTCAGCAGCTAGAGGCAGATCACCGAGGCAACCGGGAGTAGGAGCAAGTAACAGAGGTACCTCAAGAGATTCGGCTGTGAGACCAGATGTTAGAGCCCCTGCAAGGACTTATGCTATTCGTGAACACGAAGAGGCATCCTTCCCCGATGTGATTACGGGTATATTTTCTCTATATGATATTAATGTCATTGCTTTGATTGATCTGGGTTCAACTCATTCATACATTTGCAAGAAATTTATGTCTAGTACAAGTATGCCTATAGAATCTACAGAATTTGTGATTAAAGTATCGAATCCATTAGGCAAGCATGTATTAGTAGATAAAGCAATTAAGGAAAAAAAGTATTACAATTGTGAAAGTACTATGGAATAGACATGGGGTAGACGAGGCTACATGGGAACCCGAAGAGGCTATGCAAAAATAGTATCCAAATCTCTTCACAGGTAAGATTTTCGGGGACGAAAATCCCTAAAGGGAGGAGAAATGTAACATCCCGAAATAGGGCCTAAACGAAACAGTGGTTGCGAAACCACAAATCTGAGGTAGAAATCTTATTTTATTATTATTTTGAGGTTCATGATATGATTGCATGATTGTGTGAAAATTTCGTGATGAAATTCTACGCATAAAGTGCTTAAGTTGAGATTAGGGACTAAATTGAATAATTTGCAAAACTTGCATTCTAGAAGTTTTTAGTATGAAATTGCTTTGCAATATTAATTACGAGGGTTTAAATAACAATTTGACCAATTTCTAAGTTCATGGACAAAATAGGACATGGATGGAATTTTTGAAAGTTTAATAAGGAAGGACATTTTGGTCATTTGGATATTAAATGAAATAAAAAGGGAAAAATAACACAAAATTCATCATCTTCTTCATTAGCACGAAATTTCAAGGGTTCTCCATAGCTAGGGTTTTTTTCAAGCTTTCAAGCTCCATAGTAAGTGATTCCAAGCCCCATTTTTAATGTTCTTTACGTTTTCGGAGTCCCGGTAGCTCGATAAAGCTTATGCTAGCAATAATTTAAGTTAGGGTTCATATTTGGAAAAATACCCATAGGTGAAAAGTGTTTATTTTGATGTTTCATGATACAATATGAGGTTTTAAATTATGTTAGACAACTTGTGCTACTCGGTTTTAAGTGAAAACGAGTAAAAGGGCTTAATCGGTAAAAATACCTAATAGTCATAAGTACATGTTAGAGTGTGAATTTGATGTTGTCATAGAAGGGAAAAATGATCAGCATGTCATAAAACATAAGAAAATAGGATAAAGTTTAAATTACGAGCCTTGGGGAAAAAGTGCAAATATGTGAAAGTTTAGGGGCAAAAATGTAATTTTGCTAAAGTTTGGGCCAAGGACTGTTTTGATAAATGTGAATATTAAATAAGTTAAATTTGCTATTATTGATCAAGAAGAGTGGAATTCGGGAGTAGATCGGGGAAAAGAAAAAGTAAAGGACTAAATTGTAAAGTTTAGTCACATTTTGTATCGAGGTAAGTTTACAGTAAATAAATGCAATATTCTTTTATTTTACATTATTATTCTCAATTTTCAGCATTTATATACTTATTTTCTTTGAATATTTAAAGTCAAATTAAAGGCGAAGTGACAGAGAAAAAGTATAAGGAAGCCCCGTTTGAACCTTAGGAATGTTAGGATATTGGGGTTGACAGGACAGGACAAGACAGAAATGAGCCATGTAAGTCCATATCAGATATATGGCTTTGGATATAAGAATGAGCCATGAAAGACGATATTAGATATATATATATATATATATATATATATGGCATTGGAGACAGGAATAATTCATGTAAGTCCATGTCGAAGACATGGCATTGGCGAGATATTGATGAGCGAGGAGCGACCTAGTATCCTTAGTATTCCGAGTGGTTCAACGGGTCATTGTACACGTTAAATTATAGTGAATTATCAGCAAAAGGGAAGGTAGAGTATATTTATGAATAGTGAAAGGTCAGGTAAGAAAGAAGGTAAGTGAGTAAAGAAGAAGGTAGAAAATGAGAAGTAAAGAAAGTTTATGAGGCTAGGTGACATTATGTATAATTATTCATTATGTTGAATGTTGTAATTTATTTGCTTGTAAGCTTACTAAGCCTAGTACTTACTCTCTTTATTTTCTTTTTTTTTATTATTTTTATCAAGCCACTCAGGATCGAAGGAAACGTCGGAGACCCGATCACACTATCGAAGAAATCACATTGGTATAGTTAGACGTTTCGTTTTGTGTATGGCATGTATAGGAACTTGGTTTCTTTTGATATGATATGATCAATGAATGATGTGTAAATACTTGCTAGTGATTAGCTAATAGAGTGGTTGATGATATACATGTTTAATAGTATGTATGATTAAGTAGTTACTATCACATGAAAACTAAGAAAATGTGAAAGTAACTTAAAAAGATTCAAGTATCGAAATAACGGATTTTGAAAATCACAAGAAATTGTAGAGACATGGGTTGATGGTGAATAATATATGAAATTAAATCTCGTTGTGTCTATTTTCATATGGAATAAGCAAAACAGTAAAGGTTCGTATTTTATAGGGTATCTAAGTTTTGGTGAAATAGGGCGAGGCGATTTCGATCCCTGTTCCAACTTTAGAAATTCACCATAAATTTTAAAAAATAATTAGGGTGTGTACTTTATATGGTTAGAATCTAGTTTTAATAGAAATAAAGCGGTATAGTCATATGATTTTTGTACAGAGAGAAAAGTGGTTAAGTAGTAAGTAGAGGCCGGTCAGCTTGAATTCGAAATAGGGGTAACTTTAACTAATAAACTGTACTAATTGGCTAAGTCGAAATTATAGAAAAAAATTAGTAGATAGATATATGAGTCTAGTTTCAAGAAAAATTTACAGATCTTAATTTCGAGTTTTGAAACTCAAGAAATGAATTTTTAAGCAACCATGACGCAGAAAAATAGTTTATTCCGAAAATTAAAATAAGTGGTTTAGAGTTGTTTAAAAGGTAAGATAAGTTTAGTAACACCTCAAGCTTGACTCCAGTGACGGTTCGGGCGTGGGGGTGTTACAGCCCCAAATTGTATTTGTTTACTGTATGTTTGACTAGCTGTTTATTAAGGGATTACACACTGAGTTTTCGTAAATCTGTTCAGGTAATCCTTAGGTGGATTGGTTCTACGAGGGACTCGAAGGTGGCCACACAGCCGCACATGCTTCTATTTTTACTTTTAAATTATAAGTAATTTAATTTGGATATTGTTTGTAATAAGGACTCCTTAAATTTTTAACGTTTAATTTGGGATTTATTTATATTGAAGTATAACTGCTAGCAGTAGGACACGGGTTTTCGAAAGATAAATGTTTTTCAAAAAAAAATAATACCACTAATACGTAAACAGTTTTAAGAGCTACCACAAGAAAACAACATTTTACAAGTAAACGCTAGTACGCAACTGTTTTCAAAAGCTTCCGCTACAAACGATATTTTGAAATTAATAACGTTTTATAGTAAATACTTTTGATAGCAATGCAAGTTTTAAAATCATATTTTAGATCACACAAAGAGGCTTAGCAAAGATTGGGCTATGCAAACGATATCATGCTTTACGAAAAAACACTTCAATGTGACATCGCCAGATTCGGCCATAACGTCTAGGCTGGGTTTGGGGTGTTACATTATTGATGGATATTCTAGGTATAATCAGATTACTATAGCACCAGAAGATCAACACAAGACAACATTCACCTACCCGTACGATACATTTGCATTTAGATGCATGCCATTTGGTTTATGTAATGCATGCTACATTTCAAAGATGTATGATGTCTATTTTTACTAACATGGTTGAAAAATACTTGGAAGTCTTTATGGATGATTTTTCAATATTTAGAGATAGATATGATGATTGCCTAGCCAATATAGCCAAGGTAGTAAGGCAATGCGAAGAAACAAACCTTGTACTCAAGTGGGAAAAGTGCCATATCATGGTATGTGAGGGTATTATTCTAGGTCATCGGATAATGAGATATGGAATTGACGTAGATAAAGAAAAGGTTGATGTTATTAAGAAACTCCCACCTCTAACATCTATAAAAGGTGTTAGGAGCTTTTTGGGCTACGCCAGTTTCTATTGAAGATTTATCAAAGTTTTCTCCAAAATTGCGAAACCTTATGCAAATTATTGGAGAAGGACGCGATATTCAAATTTGATGAAGATTGCTTAAGAGCTTTTAAATATTTAAAGAGTCGACTAGTTTCGGTACCCATAATTGTCACACCAGACTGGGATTTGCCACTTGAACTGATGTGTGACGCAAGTGACTTCGTGATAGGAGCTATCATGGGCCAGCGAATGAACAAATTTTTTCATCCCATCTAATATGCAAGTCAAACTCCGATAGGAGCTCAACTGAATTATATGGTAACAGAGAAAGAGTTACTGGCTATTGTGTTTACTTTTGACAAGTTTCGATCTTATCTTGTAGGTACCAAGGTGACAATTTATACGGGCCACTTGGTGATTAAGTATTTGCTTGCCAAGAAAAACGCTAAGCCGAGACTGATCCGATAAGTACTTCTACTTAAAGAGTTCAATTTAGAAACTCAAGATTAAAATGGAGTAGAAAACCAAGTAGTAGACCACTTGTCCAGATTAGAGCCGCAAGAAAGGAATTCTCCACTTATACCCGTTTAGGAAACATTTCCAGATGAACACATACTGAAGGTAAATCATGTCCATAATACTCCTTGGTTTCCTGATATTGCTAACTATTTAGATTGTGTTTTGATGCCGATTGATAAGACATATCATCAAAGGAAAAAGTTTCTTCACGATGTGAAGTACTATTTCTGGGAAAACTCATACTTGTTTAAAAACTGTGCAGATCAAATGATTAGGAGATGCGTGGTAGAAGATGAAGTACATAAGATTCTATATCATTTTCACTCAACTCTAAGTGGGGGACACTTCGGAGAAACACGTACTATGGCCAAAGTATTACAAGATGGATTCTTTTGGCCAACACTATTTAAAGATGCATATGCTTACGTAAAGAGTTGCGATCGATGCCAAAGGGTTGGAAATGTCACCAATAGAAACGAGATGCCTTGAACAAACATCTTTGAGGTAGAATTGTTTGATATTTGGGGTATTAACTTTCTCGGTCCTTTCCCTCCATCTTTTGGTCATAAGTACATCTTGGTAGCTGTAGACTACGTGTCTAAGTGGATTGAGGATAAAGAATATCCGACAAATGATGCTAAGGTTGTGATGAAGTTTTTGTAGAAGCATGTGTTCACAAGGTTTGGAACCCTAAGAGCTATCATCAGTGATGAAGGGTCCTATTTTGTGAACAAGTGGTTGAAGTGGTTACTTGATAAACATGGAGTGAAGCATAAGATTGCCACAGCTTACCATTCGTAGACGAATGGGCAAGCTGAACTGGCAAACAAAGAGATCAAAGGCATACTTGAGAAGGTAGTTTTCCTAAATCGATGAGATTAGTCCAAAAGACCGGATGGTGCTTTATGGGCTTACAGGATAGCATACAAGACACCTTTAGGGATGTCACTCTATAGGTTGGTCTTTGGGAAAGCTTGTTATCTGCACTTGGAGTTAGAGCACAAAGCTTAGTGTGCTCTCCAACAACTCAACTTGGATCTTAAGCTTGCTAAAGAGAGATAGATGATACAGCTCAACGAGTTAGAAGAAAACCGAATGTTCTCATACGAGAATGCCAATTACTTAAGAAGAGACTCAAGAAATGGCATGATAAGCACATTCGAGTTCGAGAATTTGAAGTAGGTCAGCAAGTCTTGTTATTCAATTCCAGATTAAGGTTCTTTCCAAGTAAGTTAAAATCACGTTGGTCCGGTCCATTTACAATTCACCGAGTTTATCCATACAGAGTTGTTGACCTTCAAGGTAAGGGAGGTATTTTCCAAGTCAATGCTCAGCGCTTGAAACATTATTGGGGGATAAAATTGAACGGGATCAAATCTTGTTCATTTCATCGGATATTTAATTTCCCTTTTTTTGTTTTAAAATAAATGTTTTAGGGTATATTTTCGGGATTAGCGTGTTTAAATAAATTATGTCTAGGAGATTGGAACTTAAGCGGGATCGTTTGTGACCCCTCCAATCTTTCCTGGGAATTGATTTTATCATAATCTTCCAAGAAATTATCCCTAAATGGCAAAATAAATTTGTAGTTTTAAATAAAAGGGTCAATTTTGCTCCAAGTTTTAAATTGCAACTCAATTTTAAATTTTCTTTAAGTCTAGGTACTTAATTAAATAATTTTCAAAATGTGGTTGTTCTTTTGTAAATATTAAAATTAGATGCCTCTTTTGTAAATATTTTCAAAAGGCTTCTAGAATAAATGTTTTTAGTTTAATAAAAAGATGATAATTATTAGTATATAACTATATCTATTATAATTTATATTAATTATTATCAACTTTTCATAGAGTTAGGATTAGTTTTAATTTAATCATATTTTATTTGATAAATTTTATCTTAATAAATTAGTAGCAAATAATAATTTAATATGCATTATATTAATTATTAATTGTTATTTACTTTGAGTAGAATTAGAACTTAGAGTTATTAATTATTAAATTTCTCTAAGAATTCTACTTTAACTCCTATTTTCCTTACTATAAATACCACCAACCTTCTCCATCTCTCTTCATTCAAACTTCCATCCCACCAAACCACCTAGTGTCGTAGCCCTCAACTCCCTAGTTGCAACATTACCGACAGCCCAGTCGGCCAGCACACGCCTAGTAGCCCTCACACACAAGCACACCAGCAGCTCGCCTGGCCTTCTCCTTGGCGCTTTTGCTCCTCACCCCACCCTCGCGACACCCCATTGTTGCTCGTCGCCGAGCATTCAAGCACACCAGTCTGCCATTCCTTGAACTCCTTTGACACGTCGACTTGTTGCCCAAAGACTCTGCTGTACATCAGCCCTATTACCCAAACCAACACCCCATCCTTAGTCGATAATCCTCCAACCTACCCTAAATTGACCTCTTTTGTTTTCTAATTATATTTTTTTAAGAGTTCTTAATTTTTATAAAAAGGTCGTAAGACAAATTTTTCTCTTAAATTTTAAATTTCGTTTAATCATTTAATTTTTCAATTTATTGAATTATTATTATTTTATATTAATTAAATTTTTGAGAAATTATTTTCCATCTTATGTTCAGGTTAATCATGCCTCGCAAGAGAGCTCGTGCCTTCGCCCAAATTGACGAATCACAAAACAAGTTCCACTATGAAGAAGCCAAAGCAAGATACAAAAGTATCTTCAAGAATCAACAGATGCATCTAGAGAAAGGCTTCACATTGAAAGAAAGCAACTATATTGATTTTATGGAGCGTATTTGTCAGGTTGCTAAAACTCTCAATTGGGAGTTGTTTTGTGAGAAGAGACCTAGTGTGGATGAAGAGTTAGTGCATGAACTCTATGCGAATTTAACCTCAAGTGAGTTGACGAAAGTTCTAGTTCCCAGAATCAAGGGACCAATAACTTCAAATGCTATTAATGAGTTCTTTGAGTTACCTGATTTCAAAAATGATGAATATTCTTCCTTAATGAGCAATATCGGGCCTAAAAATTTGCAAGAAATACTAAAGGAACTTATAGTTCCAAATTCAAGTGAACTGTGTCAAAAGAAAGAATCCACACTTGTCAAAGAGAATATTTGACCCCACTCGTGAAGGTATGGTTCTATTTCATCTGATTCAGCCTTATGCCTAGTTCACATGGAACTACGATCTCATTAGAGCGAATGGTCTTATTATACTCATTTTAACTAGAAAGACCATTGATGTGGGAAAAATCATCTCGAGAGAGATGCAGAATTGTACTGCTAGACGTTCTGGCCCAGCTTACTTCCCTTTTACGATAACAATTTTGTGCTTGAAAGCTAAAATTCTTACAAATTTAAAGAAGACAAGTTACAGGCAGGACACAATCACAGATTGGGACCACTATCGAATAGCTAGAGACTCTATTCTACATCAACAAGTTGAAGAAAGTGAGGATCTCGAAGAAGAAGAAGAAGATCCCACAGAGATCGAACCAATGCAATTAGCTGAAATCCCTAATAAGGCAGAACCAATGGAACCAGAAGCCGAACCTGATGTCGTAACTTCAATGTTCAGAACCCAATCACCTCGTCCAGATCTTCGAGATGAGCTGTCAAAATTGATGGACTTAATGCAACATAAGCACTGGCAACAAAAAGCTTATTGGAGATATTAAAAAATAAGGATGACTCCATGAGAAGCGCTTTTACAAAATATATAATGACCTGTTTATTTTTGTGCCTGAGTTTCCAGATTTCGTATTTGAACCATTGAGTCCACTATCGAAGAGGGAGCGAAGCGATTCATCCAAAAACAAAGATGATGGAGCAAAAGACGAGTCAAATTTGGAAGAATCTGCAAATAAATAAAAAGGGGGGATATTGACTTTATTTTATTTTCATTTTTAAGTTATCTTAGGATTAAGTTAAATTAGTAATTTTTATTTTCGCATAATAAAACAAGAGGTGGAAATCATTAATAAATAAATTGCAAAGTATAAAGAGTACAATAGATATATACATGTTTAGGATTGGATTTAGAGAGAGCTTGGTACTTAAGCGGTCAAATTGACTCACCTCCTCTTTTCTAGAATCCTACCTAGTGTATAGTATCTCTTCACTTTTAACAATGAGGACTGTTCATATTAAGTAGGAGGACCGAAAAATTGTTTCCACTCAGAATAAATTTTTTCCTTTAATTATGATTAGGATATATTTTGTTCAATAAATTTGAAATTTTTTTAAGTATGCTAAACTTCAATATAAATAAAGTTTGATTATTTCAATAAATTTTATGTTAGCTTAATAATAACATAAATGTATTTCTAATAAAGCGTAACATCCCGATTTTGGGCCTAGTTGGAACAGTAGTTTTGGGACCACGAATCCAACATAGTAAATCTTATTTTTATTATATTTTCATGGTCCACAGTTTCCGGAATGATTTCATGAAAATTTCGTTCGAAAATTCTGACGTTTGGGCACTCAATTTAGTTAAAAGGACTAAATCGTAAAAAGTGCAAAAGTTGAGTTCTACATGTTAGAGGTGTCGAATTGATATGAGATTTTAAATTAGAGGTCCTTAGATGGTAATTAGACCATTTGTTAAGTTTTTGGACAAAAATAGGCATAAAGAGATAAAATTTCAAGGAAAGGCTAAAAGTGCATTTTGGTCATTTGGTAAATAAAAGAATAAAAAGGGAAAAACAAGTCAAAATTGTGTCCATCTTGTAACATCCCGAAATAGGGACTAAACAGAATAGTGGTTACAAAACCACAAATTTGAGATAAAAAAGTTTATTGCGATTAATTTTATGATTTACCAAGTGATTAGATGCATGTGTTAGAATACCGATAAGAAATTTCAGTGATTGCATGTCCGATTTGCATATTAGGGTTTAATTGGAAAAGTTGATAAATATGAGTTCTAAATGCAAAGGGATTAAATTGAAGTGCATAATTGAAGTAGAGGTCCTTAAATGGTAATCAGACCATTATATTTTCATGGACAAAAATGGATATACCTAGGTAGAAATAACTAAAAATTTTAATGAAGGGTATTTCAGTAAAGTGTCAAATAAAAGAATTAAAAAGGGAAAAAGATGGCAAAAATGTGCTCATCTTCTTCCTTAGGCTGAATTTCAAGGGTTCTCCATAGCTAGGGTTTGTTTCAAGATTCCAAGCTCCATAGTAAGTGATTCCAAGCCCCGTTTTTAATGTTCTTTACGTTTTTTGAGTCTTGGTAACTTGATTAAGCTTATTCTAGCAATAATTTAACATCGGGTTTATATTTGAAAAAATACCCATAGGTGAAATTTGTTTATTTTTATGTTTTATGGTAGAATATGAAGCTTGAAATTGTGTTAAACAACTTTTGCTAAGCGATTTTATGTGAAAACGAGTAAAACGACGTAATCGGTAAAAATACCTAATGTTTATAAGTACATGTTAGAGTGAGAATTTGATGTTTCCATAGAAGGGAAAAATGATCAGCATGTCATAAAACATAAGAAAATAGGATGAAGTTTAATTTCTGAGTCTTGGGGAAAAGTGTAAATATGTAAAAGTTTAAGGGCAAAAGTGTAATTTTTCCAAAGTTTGAGTCAAGGACTGTTTTAATAAATGTGAGTATTAAATAAGCTAAATTTGTTATTATATATCAAGAAGAATGAAATTCGGAGTTAGACCGGGAAAAGAAAAAGATAGTGGACTAAATTGATATAGTTGATCATATTTTGTTTCGGGGTAAGTTTGCGGTAAATAAATGCAATATTCTATTATTTTATGTTAATTTTGTTAATTTTCAACATGTGTAAATTCATTTTATGAAATTATTCAAATAAGACTCAAGCATGAATTGACAGAGAAGTAATTTTAGAAAGTCCCGATTCAACCTTAGGAATGTGTAGGATACAACTGTCATGACATTAGGGTTTAAGGATACCATGTAAGACCATGTCAAGACATGGCATTGATAAGTTACTGTAACGTCCCCATGCTCGAAACCGTCGCCGGAGTCGAGCTTGAGGAGTTACGGAACATAATTTATCAAATTAAGAACTTCAAATCTTTTGTTTCTACATTCACAGCTTTCTAGCTACTCGCGTCATAGTTATAAGAAAAATCATATCTCGAGTTACGAAAATCAAAATCAAGATCTGTAAATTTTCCCTAAATCTAGACTCATATATATATTTACTAATTTTTTTCTAGAATTTTTGGTTGGGCCAATTAGTACAGTTTATTAGTTAAAGTCTCCCCTGTTTCAGGGTTTGACTGCTCTGACATCTATGTATTACGAATCATATATCTCTCTATACAGAATTTAAATGACTACGAGATTTGTTTCTATTAAAACTAGACTCAATAATAAATCTGTACATATAAAGAATGACTTATAATTATTTTTATACAATTTATTATGAATTTCTAAAGTCAGAATAGAGGATCCAGAAATCACTCTGGCCCTGTTTCACAAGGTTTCAAATATCTCATAAAGTATAATTTATATGCCTTTTTTTTATCCATATGAAAATAGACTCATTAAGCTTCAATTTCATAACTTTCTCATCATTTAATTCCATTTATACTATTTTTAGTGATTTTTCAAATTCATGTCATTGCTGCAGCAATATTCGCATTTTAAGGCAAATTTCATCTTTTCATGAGTTGTTATGAACTAGATAACCTATTAAACTTCCATGATATCAAACATGATCTAAATTTAACCATCACCATGACTTATCAATATCAAACATTTTCTCAACCAATCATGGCCATATCATAAAATTATTTACACAAAATAAATATATTGCTATACATGCCATACTTAAGTTTTACAAGCCAATTACCGGATGAAAGTCCTTTGGATAGTGTGATCGAACCTTGACCCGTCACGATTCTCGAAATGGCTTGTTCAAAACTACAATAAATAAACAGGAGGAGTAAGCATAAATGCTTCGTAAGTTCATATGTAAATAACAAGTAACATAACAATACAAATATACCAAACAACTTTAGCATGGTATCACCAAAACATATATCATATTTCTAAACATCATTCATCATCTTACTACCTTATCGTTGTTGTATCTATTATCAACCCGAGGGTTAAGAACATACCTGTCCAAAGTGTCCATTTCACAACACTTACCAAAACGTCGCTTGCATCTTAAGTGTTCTTTCATTTCACTAGAAATTTCACCCGTTGAACACATCGGAATACAACTCGGATACACGGATAATTTGCACATAAGTGCCTCATATGTAATCAAGAAATCATGTAACCCGCCCCTAAGTGAACTCAGACTCAACTCAATGAGCTCAGGTGTTCGCATCCATAAGTGAACTCGGACTCAACTCAACAAGTTCGGATGGCTAGTTACATTTCACGAACTCGGACTCAACTCAACGAGTTCGGACATTCGCATCCATAAGTGAACTCGGACTCAACTCAACGAGTTCGGATGCTCAACCATCCTAGTGACATGTCACTTGTATCCTAATCTATTCCTAAGGTTCAAACGGGCTTGTTTCCTCGATCTCACATTGCCGTCTTCCATGGAATATAGGAACCGATACTCGGTAGCAATTCATATTTATCAAGTAATAAACATAATTTGCATATTACTCAACATTAACCACAAAGCATAATATTTCACGATAAAAAAATCAGCATATCATATAATTAACATCAATAACTTAAAAATAACAATTATGCTACATTATTTACACATAAACTTACCTCGTATGCGAAAATAGCTACTTTTACCATTTCGTCCACAACTTGGTATTTTTCCATTTTAGCCCGAATTTCAGTTTTCCTTGCTCTATCATTTAAAATATAGTCTAATTAGGACTCACATTATTTAAATTGACCCAAAATCATATTTTGACAAAATTATAGTTTTGCCCCTAAACTTTTGCATATTTACACTTTTTCCCCAAAGCTCGTAAATTAAACTTCAGCCTATTTTCTTATGTTTTATGACATGCTGATCATTTTTCCCTTCTATGGAAACATCAAATTCTCACTCTAACATGTACTTATGACTATTAGGTATTTTTACCGATTAAGCCCTTTTGCTAGTTTTCGCTTAAAACCGAGTAGCACAAGTTGTCTAACATAATTTAAAACCTCATATTCTATCATAAAACACAAAAATACACAAATTTCACCTATGGTTATTTTCCAAATATGAACCCTAGGTTGAATTATTGCTAGCATAAGCTTAATCGAGCTATCGGGATTCCAAAAACGTAAAAATCATTAAAAACGAGGCTAGAACGGACTTACAATTGAGCTTGGAAGCTTGAAAAAACCTAGCCATGGTTTCTCCTTGCTATATTCGGCCATGGGGTTGAAGATGAGCAAAATTGGCTATTAATTTTGTATTTTAATTCATTTTACCCCTAAATGACCAAAATGCCCTTACTACTAAACTTTCCAAAAATTCCATCCATGTCCAATTTTTGTCCATAGACTTAGAAATTGGTAAAATTTCTATTTAAGACCTCCTAATTAATATTTCAAAACAATTTCATACTAGAAACTTCTAGAATGCAAGTTTTACAAATTATTCGATTTAGTCCCTAATTTCAATTTAAGCATTTTATGCATAAAATTTCTTCACGAAATTTTCACACAATCATGCAATCATATCATAGACCTCAAAATAATCATAAAATAATTATTTCTATCTCAGATTTTGTGGTCACGAAACCACTATTCCGACTAGGCCCAAAATCAGGATATTACAGTTATTATAAGGCAAAGGTCTCATGTAAGACCATGCCATGGCATGGCATTGGTGAGTTCATAAGGCAAGGATACCATGTAAGACCATGTCGAGACATGGCAATGGTAAGTTTCAAAAGGATACCACGTAATACCATGACAAGTCATGGCAACAGTAAGGTACCCATGTATCCTTAGTATACCATGTGGTTCATGTGACAGCCCTAATTTGACCCTAGTCGGAAAGCGGTTTAGGGACCGCTAAACCGAATCACCGAAGTATTTGAATATGATATTTATTGTCTAAAATGTGTGAATATGAATGTGTGGAAGTTTTATGCTTCGATATAGTCGATTTCATGTGAATTCAGCTAATAGGACTTATGTATGACACTTTTAAAATGTGATAGTTTAATCTATACGGATCAATTAATACATGTTATAAGAATGAAGGGTTTGCATGTCAAATATCCATTTATTATGAGTAGTGGCCGGCCATGGATGGGTCATAGATGATAATATGAATTTTCTATTAGCATCATGGGTTTAGAAAATAAAATAGTGAATTAAGAATGATAAAACATGAGGTGAGTGGGAGGAGAAACCAAAGTTGTCTCCCTCTTACTCCCCATTGCCGTGACTAGAGAAAGAGGAGGAAAAACAAAGTTCTTTCTTTGTTGTTCAACTTGGCCGAATAGAAGAAACAAAGGAGGGGAAGAATTTCGGTCACTTGAATTGTGACAGCCCAAAATTGACCCTAGTCGGGAAGTGGTTTCGGAACCACTAAACTGAGGCATAAAAATAATTTAATGTTCATTTTGATGCCTATGATATGTGTTAATTCCTGTGTGACATTTTTGATGATTTGATTTAGGATTTTAAATGTGAATTTCACTAAAAAGGACCTAGTAGTAAACTTTGAAAGTATGATGGGGAAATGTGTGATGACTAATTAAAGCATGCATGCAAAACAATGGCCTTGCATGTCAAATATCCCTCTTTTTATAGGAGGTGGCCGGCCATGACAAGAGAGGATGGGCAAAACATGTCATAGACATGTTTTGTTGGTGCATTAGGGAGAAACATTAAACTAAGGGGTATGGGTAATAAAAAAATGAAAAAAAAAATGTGTGTGAAGGCTTCTCCCCTCCCCATTGCCGTGTATTGAAGAAAAGAAAAGAAAAAAATTTGTTCATCCATTTTTCATTCTCTCTTGACCGAAAATACTAGAGGGGAAGGGAGGAATTTTGCTTCATGCTTGGTTTGGAAGAGGATTAGGAAGAGGTTTGGCTATACTTGCATCAAGATTAAGGTATGTTTGAGGTTGTGCCATGAGATTCATGCATGTTTTTAGTTGATAGCTTGATGCTCTTATTAGCCCATGGTTCAAATCTTTGTTATATCATGGGGATGGTATTTGGCCAAGGTGGATTTTGTGTTAATGCCATTGCATGTTAAAATGAAGCTTGCTAATGATACATGTGATGGTGGATTGATGGCTCTTGGACTTTCTTTTTAGTATTTTTGAGTAAGACATCAAGTTCTTTGTTTAATCATGACAAAAAATTATGGTGTTGTGATGTATTCGCCATGGTACATCCATAAGTATGAGTTATGCTCATTGCATGGAAAGTAAGATTTGTGTTTTGGATTTATGTTCATGTTTAGTTACTATCAACTTGAGATTCGGCTCTAACATATATATATGAATATATGTTTGCACATGATGTATTGGTATGACATATATACTATTTCAAGGTGTATATTTGCTTGTGATGATGTTTCGGTTATGAAGTAAATGAGAGATGTGTATTGAGCTACGATATGTAATGCGTTAGTTAGTAAAATGTATGTTGTTTTTGTGTGGCATTAAGTGTATAATTGGCCTCAACATGGACATGCATATTCGCCACATGAGGGAAATTGGTGTGCATGCATTCGGTTAGAGGCAAGCATATTGATGCCTATTCTTGGCTTGGAAAATTCGCTAAGGAGAGTACTAACTAATGTGTTGAATTCGATTCGTGATTTCGTGCACATGTGACTCTAATGTCTAATGTATATGTGGGCTAAGTACCTTGAATTCCTCTTCGATGCTCAAATGATTAAACCAATTTATTTGTTAAATTAAGCTCAAGAGCAAAGAGGAGCTAAATCCGATAAAGGGAAGGAAAAAGTAGTCGAATAGTCGTCGAAATCGTTCGACCACGGCCGAGGTAAGTTCTCGAGTAATGGAACTTAGATTATGATTTGATTAGATCATGCTCTTTGTGTGTGGCTATTGAGCTGAAATTGCAAATGTGATAAGTGACTTGTGTTTGAATTTTGCTAATGAAAATGAAATCTGAATGTGTCATGTTTTATTGATAATTGTGCTTGGCTATTTGAATGATGTCCGGCTAAGTCCCGAAGGCTTTGTGCTAAGTGACTATATCCGGACTAAGATCCGAAGGCGTTAGATGAAGTTAATAAATCCGGGCTAAGCCCGAAGGCATTTAATGCGAGTTACTAAACCCGGTTAAGTCTCGAAGGCATTCGTGCGAGTTACTATAACCGGGCTTTGTCCGAAGGCATTTTAGCGAGTCGTTATATCCGCTAAATCCAAGGTACGTGATTCGAGAACGAGCAATCTTGCTGTAAAAATTTCAGTTTATACACTTGTGAAAATTCCAGCAATGAGGTATGTTCGTATGTGCTTGAAATTAGTTGATTCCTTGAATGATGTTCGCTCGGTCAAGTAATAAGCTTAGGTATTTGGCTAAGATGATCCCTTATGTACGAATATAGGGGTTGGAATGTGAAATAAGTATGATATTGAGAATTTGTGCATACGAAATTATCCGTTAGCTATATGAATGCTATGCTTTTGTTGTCTTGGAATCCTTGCTCAAACTTACTAAGCATAAATTGCTTACTCCGTTTCTCTGTTTCTCTGTTTTATAGATTTTGCTCGTTAGCTATTGGATTCGGGATCATCAAAGTCAAGTCATCCACACTATCAAAGCCCCCATTTTGGTACAATTTTGGTTGAACTTTGAAATGGCATGTATAGGACTACCCTTTGTTGAAGGTCATGTACCTTTCGGTTTTGTGTAAACTTGGAAAGCCATGCGAAAATGGCTTATATACGTTTTTAGCATAGTACCATAATCGTTTGTATGTTGATCATTATGAGGTATGGAATTGTTTTGAACTATTAGCCATTGGAATGGTTAATCATGATCACACTTTGTGCTATGTATGCAAAAGGGCCAATTGAATCATGGAAATCATGAAATAGGTAAAGCCTACCTTAAAGGCAGATGCTGACAGCAGCAGTGACGTGGATGTGAAAAATCACTAAAAATAGTAGGAATGGTATTAAATAGTGAATAAATTATGTAAATGAACCTTGATGAATCTACTTTCATATGGAAGAAACGAAACGGTCATATGAGTTATATGTTAAGATATATTAAAGTTCTCGTGAAACAGGGCCAGAACGGTTTCTGGATCCCCTGTTCCGACTTTGGAAATTCATTGAAAATTAACCAGAGATAATTAGGAGTCATGCCATATATGTATAGATTCCTCTATGAGTCTAGTTTCTATAGAAACAAATGGAAACAGTATTGAAGACTTGTATAGGAAGATATCCAATTCGTAATGTATAAAGGTCAGTGTAGTCGAACCCTGGAATAGGGGAGACTTTAACTAATAAAATGTACTAATTGGCCAGACCAAAAATTCTAGAAAAAAATTTGTAGATGGACATATGAGTCTAGTTTTGGGGAAAAATTACAAAACTGATTTTCGAGTTTTGAAACTCAAGATATGATTTTTAAGCCGACACTGATGCAGTAACCAGCTTGTCTGGAAATTTTTAAATGGACAGTGGAAATGATTAAGTCAAGTTTGTGTGCACCTTGTGTTCGACTCCGGTAACGAACTCGGGTACGGGGTGTTACAATTTTATTGGTATCAGTGCTACGGTTTAGTCGATTCTAGGACTACCGTAATACGTTTGGGTCTAGCTATACATGCCATTATGTGATTAATTGATAGTGTGGTGATTTCTGACATTTGAATTTGTGTTTATTTATAGTAATGGATCCCGATCCCAACCGAGCGATAGCTGATGATGTGGAGAGTGTGGCGCCTGCTCCCGCACAAGGGACAGCGCTGGCGGACTCTCAACCTATTGCTAGCAATCCGAATGATAAGGCTAGGCAAGCCTTTTATAGCGTGATGAATGATTGGTTCAACCAATACATTCGAACTAATCTACTGTTCCACAACCTCCATTCCCGACTAATACAACCCCGCACCTACAATGCCTCCGAATCGACCAAATAAGGTCGAATAAGCCCTAGTTGATGAGAATCCGAAAACATGGGGCTACTGAATTTAAAGCTACGGATAACGACGATGCCGAGCAAGCTGAATTTTGGTTGGACAACACTATCCGGCACTCGATGAGCTATCTTGTACACCCGATGAATGCCTAAAGTGTGCTATCTCCTTGCTACGTGATTACGCCTACTATTGGTGGAGCACTCGACCTGTTGTGCCCGAGAGCAAGTAACTTGGGAGTTTTTCCAAACCGAGTTTTGGAAAAAGTATATCGATCGAGATTTGTTGATCAAAATGGAAGAAATTCCTTGAGCTTAAGCAAGGTTCTATGTCGATTCATCGATTACTGAGCGAAAATTTGTTAGACTTAGTAGATACGCCGGGAATGTGTTTAGTCCGAGGTCATCATGTGTAAACGCTTCGAGGATGGGCTGAATGAAGACATAAAATGTTCGTTGGCATTCTTGAAATACGAGAGTTCGTAGTACTTGTCGAGCGAGCTTGTAAAGCTGAAGAGCTTAGAAAAGAAAAACAAAAGGTTGATGTGGGAATTGGAGAGTTTCGTAAAAGATCCTCGGGAAAGTCTCTTCAACATGCATCGAAGAAATTTAGAGATGGCTTAGGCCGGTCTAGAGACACTTCGGGCTTTTCTAGACGAGATCGCGATCGACCCCCTGTGACCACACGAGTCACTTCGATCGCCAGTGGTGGAAATGATCGTCGAGAGAGAGCGGAGTGCCAGTATTGTGGCAAATGGTATTCTGGAAATTGTAGATTCCGTGACCGCTCCTGTTACAAGTGCGGAGCAGTTGACCACTTCATTAAAGATTGCCCAAGGTTGTGCGAGCAGAATGTAGATCAGTGGGAAACCGGTGCTACCACCGCCGAGGTAGACCATCTAGAAATACGGGCAATGCTAGTGGTGGTCGAGAGGATCTAGAGATGCTACGACCAGATCCGAGGCTCGCGCTCTCGCTAAGGCTTATGCCATACGCCGCCGCGTGAGGATGCTTCCTCGCCGGATGTTATTACCGGTACTTTCACTCTCTTTGATACTAATGTGATTGCTTTAATTGACCCCGGTTCTACTCACTTTTATATATCTGAAACCTTAGCATCCAAGAAGACTTTACCTATTGAGTCTCTCGAGTTCGTAATTCGGTGTCAAATCCTTGGGTCGTTACGTCTTTGGTCGACAAAGTGTGTAAGAAATGTCCCTAGTAATTCGAGGTTCTGTTTTCCGCGGACTTGATGCTTTTGCCTTCGATGAATTTGATGTTATTCTTGGGTTGGATTGGTTGACCGTGCATGATGCGGTTGTGAATTGCAAAAGCAAGACTATTGATTTGAGGTGCGCAAATAACGAGATGATCCGAGGTGAATCTACGGACTTGAAGGGGTTGCCAGCTGTAATATCATCAATGTTGGCCCAGAAGTGTGTAAGAAAGAGGTGCGAAGCATACCTTGCGTATGTACTTGATGATAAGGAGTTAGAAATAAAACCCGAATCTGTGCTGGTGGTTTGTGAATACCCAGATGTTTTTCTGAAGAATTACGGGTTTGCCCCTGCTCGGAGGTAGAGTTTGGTATTGAGCTTATACCGCACCACTGCGATTTCGATAGCTCCGTATCGTATGGTACCAACGGAATTAAAGGAGTTGAAAGCTCAGTTGCAAGAGTTGGTGGATAGAGGTTTTGCTCACCGAGTTTTTCACCTTGGGGTGCACCGGTGTTGTTTGTGAAAAGAAGGACGGAACCATGAGGTTATGCATCGACTATCGTCGACTTAATAAAGTGACAATAAAGAACAAATATCCGTTACAGCAGTATAGATGATTTGTTCGATCAACTGAAGGAGCCTCGGTGTTCTCAAAAATAGATTTGAGATCGGCTATTATCGATTCATGAATCCGAGATCGGATATACCCAAAAGCGCCTTGAGCGAGATATGGTCACTACGAGTTCTTAGTGATGCCGTTTAGGCTCACTAATGCCCCTACGGTATTTATGGATTTGATGAATCGGATTTTTAGACCATATTTCGATAGGTTCGTAGTTGTGTTCATTGACGACATCCTGGTCTATTCAAGAGATGAGACCGAACATGCAGAGCACCTGAGATTAGTGTTGCAAATATTACGGGATAAGCAGTTATATGCTAAGTTCAGCAAGTGTGAGTTCTGGTTAAGAGAGGTTAGCTTCTTGGGTCATGTGATATCTGCATCGGGTATTCGAGTCGACCCGAGCAAAATTTCAGCCATACTTAACTGGAAGCCTCCAAGAAATATTCTCGAGGTTCGAGCTTTTGGGGCTTGCGGTTACTCTTGACGGTTTGTAAAAGGATTCTCGATGATAGCCACACCCATGACGAAACCGCTTGTAAAGATGTCAAGTTTGAATGGACGGAAAAGTGTCGAAAAGTTTCGATCAATTGAAAACTCATTTGACGGAAGCTCCAAGATTAGTGCAGCCCGAATCGGCAAAGAGTTTGTCATCTATAGTGACGCCTCCCTACTTGGGTTAGGTTGCGTATTGATGCAAGAAGGTCGAGTTGTGGCCTATCGTCGAGACAATTAAAGCCACATGAGAAAAATTATCCGACCCATGATCTCGAATTGGTCGCCATCGATTCGCCTTGAAAATATGGCGACATTACTTATTTGGTGAGAAGTGCCATGTATTTTCGGATCACAAAGTCTCAAATATTTGATGACTCAAAGAGACTTGAATCTACGACAAGGGCGTTGGCTTGAGTTGTTGAAAGATTATGAGCTAGTCATTGATTATCACCCGGAAAGGCTAATGTGGTTGCGGACGCCTTAAGCGGAAATCACCGCTTGTTTTTTACTGACGATGAATGTACACTTGTCTATTCTACCCGACAATGTGTTAGTAGCCAATTAAAGGCCAAACCATTATTGACTCATCAAATTCGTGAAGCTCGAAAGTTGACGATGAGTTGGTTGCAAAACAGTGAGTGTGTTCGAACAAGGAATCGGAGTTTCAAATTGATGATGACAATTGTTTAAGGTTGAAGTTATTGTGTGTTCAAGAATTGAACTTATTTCGATAATTCTGAACGAAGCCCATTGTAGCTGAATGGCAATCCACCCGGGGAGTACGAAGATGTACAACGATTTGAAACGTCGGTTTTGGTGGCATGGTATGAAACGAGACATCTCCGACTTTGTTTTGAGATGTTTAATATGTCAACAAGTGAAAGTAGAACATCAAGTGCCTTCAGGATTGCTTCAGCCGATTACGATACCCGAGTGGAAATAGGATCGAGTCACAATTGACTTTGTGTCCGGACTGCCATTGTCAGCGTGCAAGAAGGATGCGATTTGGGTTGTTGTTGATAGACTGACTAAGTCGGCTCACTTTATCCTTGTGCGTACGGATTTTTCATTGGATAAACTAGCTAAATTGTACGTTTCTCAGATTGTGAGATTACACGGGGTACCTATTTCTGTTGTGTCGGATAGAGATCCTAGGTTCACCTCGCGATTTTGGAAGAAATTGCAAGAAGCTTTGGGTACCAAGTTGCATTTCAGCACCGCCTTTCACCCCCAAACCGATGGTCAATCCGAGCGGATAATTCAGATACTTGAGGATATGTTGAGATGTTGCATCCTCGAGTTTAGTGGTTCATGGGAACGGTATTTACCTTTGATTTTATTCACTTACAACAATAGTTTTCAATCAAGTATTAAGATGGCGCCTTA
Source organism: Gossypium arboreum (assembly GCF_025698485.1). Taxonomy (NCBI): domain Eukaryota; kingdom Viridiplantae; phylum Streptophyta; class Magnoliopsida; order Malvales; family Malvaceae; genus Gossypium; species Gossypium arboreum. The sequence continues at coordinate 78,267,015 of NC_069079.1, read as the reverse complement.
CGAGGCTTTGTACTGGTGTAAATGCCGTACACCATTGTTTTGGACCGAGCTCGGTGAAAGCAAAATTTTCGGAGTGGATTTGATTAAAGATGCTGAACAGAAAGTAAAAGTAATCCGTGAAAATCTGAAGATAGCCTCCGATCGTCAGAAGTCGTACGCGGATCTGAAACGAAAAGACATTGAGTATCAGGTGGGAGATAAAGTGTTTCTTAAAGTTTCGCCTTGGAAAAGATACTCGATTTGGGCGCAAGGGCAAATTGAGTCCGAGGTTCATCGGGCCATATGAGATATCCGAACGAGTCGGTCCAGTTGCGTATCGTTTGATTTTGCCCCCTGAACTTGAAAAGATTCACGACGTCTTTCATGTTTCGATGCTTCGACGCTATAGATCTGATCCGTCGCACGTAATTAGTCCATCAGAGGTTGAAATTCAAGCCGATATGAGTTATGAAGAAGAATCGATTCGTATCCTAGCTCGTGAAGTGAAGGTGTTGCGAAACAAAAGGGTTCCGTTAGTAAAAGTGTTATGGCTCAAACACAGGATGGAAGAAGCTACTTGGGAACCCGAGAACTCTATGAAAGAGCGATACCCAAATCTATTTACCGGTAAGATTTTCAGGGACGAAAATTTCTTAAGTGGGGGAGAGTTGTGACAGCCCAAAATTGACCCTAGTCGGGAAGTGGTTTCGGGACCACTAAACCGAGGCATAAAAATAATTTAATGTTCATTTTGATGCCTATGATATGTGTTAATTCGTGTGTGATATTTTTGATGATTTGATTTAGGATTTTAAATGTGAATTTCACTAAAAAGGACCTAGTAGTAAACTTTGAAAGTATGATGGGGAAATTTGTGATGACTAATTAAAGCATGCATGCAAAACAATGGCCTTGCATGTCAAATATCCCTCTTTTTATAGGAGGTGGCTGGCCATGATAAGAGAGGATGGGCAAAACATGTCATAGACATGTTTTGTTGGTGCATTAGGGAGAAACATTAAACTAAGGGGTATGGGTAATAAAAAAATGAAAAAAAAAATGTGTGTGAAGGCTTCTCCCCTCCCCATTGCCGTGTATTGAAGAAAAGAAAAGAAAAAAATTTGTTCATCCATTTTTCATTCTCTCTTGACCGAAAATACTAGAGGGGAAGGGAGGAATTTTGCTTCATGCTTGGTTTGGAAGAGGATTAGGAAGAGGTTTGGCTATACTTGCATCAAGATTAAGGTATGTTTGAGGTTGTGCCATGAGATTCATGCATGTTTTTAGTTGATAGCTTGATGCTCTTATTAGCCCATGGTTCAAATCTTTGTTATATCATGGGGATGGTATTTGGCCAAGGTGGATTTTGTGTTAATGCCATTGCATGTTAAAAATGAAGCTTGCTAATGATACATGTGATGGTGGATTGATGGCTCTTGGACTTTCTTTTTAGTATTTTTGAGTAAGACATCAAGTTCTTTGTTTAATCATGACAAAAAAATTATGGTGTTGTGATGTATTCGGCCATGGTACATCCATAAGTATGAGTTATGCTCATTGCATGGAAAGTAAGATTTGTGTTTTGGATTTATGTTCATGTTTAGTTACCATCAACTTGAGATTCGGCTCTAACATATATATATGAATATATGTTTGCACATGATGTATTGGTATGACATATATACTATTTCAAGGTGTATATTTGCTTGTGATGATGTTTTGGTTATGAAGTAAATGAGATATGTGTATTGAGCTACGATATGTAATGCGTTAGTTAGTAAAATGTATGCTGTTTTTGTGTGGTATTAAGTGTATAATTGGCCTCAACATGGACATGCATATTCGGCCACATGAGGGGAAATTGGTGTGCATGCATTCGGTTAGAGGCAAGCATATTGATGCCTATTCTTGGCTTGGAAAATTCGGCTAAGGAGAGTACTAACTAATGTGTTGAATTCGATTCGTGATTTCGTGCACATGTGACTCTAATGTCTAATGTATATGTGGGCTAAGGACCTTGAATTCCTCTTTCGATGCTCAAATGATTAAACCAATTTATTTGTTAAATTAAGCTCAAGAGCAAAGAGGAGCTAAATCCGATAAAGGGAAGGAAAATGTAGTCGAATAGCCGTCGAAATCGTTCGACCACGGCCGAGGTAAGTTCTCGAGTAATGGAACTTAGATTATGATTTGATTAGATCATGCTCTTTGTGTGTGGCTATTGAGCTGAAATTGCAAATGTGATAAGTGACTTGTGTTTGAATTTTGCTAATGAAAATGAAATACGAATGTGTCATGTTTTATTGATAATTGTGCTTGGCTATTTGAATGATGTCCGGCTAAGTCCCGAAGGCTTTGTGCTAAGTGACTATATCCGGACTAAGATCCGGCGTTCGTGTGAGTTAATAAATCCGGCTAAGCCGAAGGCATTTGTGCGAGTTACTAAACCCGGGTTAAGTCCCGAAGGCATTCGTGCGAGTTACTATAACCGGGCTTTGTCCCGAAGGCATTTGAGCGAGTCGTTATATCCGGCTAAATCTCGAAGGTACGTGATTCGAGAATGAGCAATCTTGCTGTAAAAATTTCAGT